>NC_086445.1:623340753-623664087 GCF_028390025.1 Pseudophryne corroboree
CAAGCTTATAAAACAGAACTGGTACAGCATAGAATGGTTCTTAATTACCTCATAGCAGTGACAGGCGGATATTGTGTCACACTGGCAACACAATACGGCGTGAAATGTTGCACATATATTACGAATAGCACCGAGGACCCGGTCGAGGTCATAGACCAAAAGATGGACGATATTCTCCAACTGAAGTGGGAATTTCGCAGGAGACACAATCTCACTCTTGCTGCTGTAGGTAATGAGCTGACTGGTTGGGTGTCATGGTTGAACCCGCGAAATTGGTTCTCTGGTTTAGGAGACTGGGCTCAAGGAGTCATAATGGATGTTGGGAAGTTTCTCCTATGTATCTTAGGTGTTATCATAACGATTGGTTTGATATTTAGATGCGGTCAGGCTTTAATGAGGTGCAATCGTCGTACTAGGGTAATGAGTTTAAGGAGTGAGGAAACTGTAATTCCCATGGATCTGATTTATGACCCAAATGTAGAAACAATGATGTGATGAAAATGCGATTTCTACGGTCCGTTTCTTTCACCTGTTTTTCCGTTTCCTCCAAGGTAAAAAGACCCACTTGGACGAGGAATTTGATGAGCCGATATACAGACAACAGATGGATTAAAGAAGAAGTTTTGACAACCTTATACACAGATTTTTGATGAACTATGCCATGGATCCCCAGTTTCCCTAGAAATTTTAAAATTACGCTAGCCCAACACTTTTGTAAATCTATGGACATTGACAGCTTTTGCTCGCACCTTATGGGCAAAAGCACAAAGAAGACTGCAACCAACAAACACCAAACAAGACCTCAATCGACGAATGTACATTTACCTGACATAGAATACCACCGCATTTACCGTAATTATGTCTTTTCTTCATTTCTACAACCTTCAGGTAATTACACACATAGTATAGGGAATACAGGCACAGATATCAGCAATCACATATTCCCCCATTCATGTATCATCAACTAAAATGTGCTCCCCCATTTTGTTACAACCAAAGCCGAAAAGAGCTCGGTAAAGTTTGACAGCCCATCCACAGACCCGTACCACGGGATAAGAAGGAATTCAAATGTATACTTCGCAATGCCTCGAAGCTTGATGTACAACACGTACGGCACGATGATACATGACCCCCCCAAACATGGATTCATACACACATGCTTCTACTATCTCACTAGGTCATACCCTCTTCACACCTTCTCCACTCTCCTCCCTTACCCAACCATGGAAATGTATTAACCCCTGACATATATTTTTCTCTTTTTGAAATGTTTTAGAAGGTGGCAGTTATTGTTGACTGCCAAAGGGCGGACTGTCAAAGTCAGAAAAATATCTCTATGCACACTACCATATTTGCACCTCACACAGGTCCGTGCTGCGCATGCGTACGCTCTCCCGTACGTGCGCATACTCACAGTCGCGGGCACCCGCAGGCGCACGGTATGCGTATTTACGGTAGAGTTTATGTGATCGTAGCGTGCGACTCAATCGTTACATATTTTCACTATATAATGTATTTTGTAGATCATGGTCCCTTTGATAGATTCTGAAAGTTTGGTTAATGTAGAATGTTCATGAACAGAGAAATCCCTCTTTGTTTGATACGAAGGGTCAGACAGGAGTAATACAGTGGTGTTTAGTACCCATCGGAAGAGTATTTAATTAGCAATATTCCGGTGTTGGTTTGAAGCGGATTAATCGCTCGTGCGAATAGTTATGGACATAAGAAGTTTATGAACATTTACTGTATTTGCACTTACTTATCCATGCGGCGGGAAAACCCAGTTTCCCTCCCACCTGAGCTGTTGGAAATAGTCACGGCCCACCTGTATGAATCAACCTATGACCTTTTGTTATAATGCGAGGAGGAATTCCTGTGTCCAATGAACAATGAGATTGTAGGGACCATTGAATTGTATTGTGTGTGGGGCATAAATAGACAAGCCGATCACATCCAGCTCTCACTCTTCAACGGTTATCATTGCTGAAAATCGGGAGCTGGATGTCCAGAGGCGCATGCGATCGTTTCCTTTGTGCGTAAGTTTTCTCCGCAACCATATTGTTCTTACTGTTATTGTGGGCCATCTCTCTCTCTCTCTTCTCCTCTTTCTCTCTTATTTTCCCTTAAAACGTAATTGTATTGTATTGTATTTCCTGTGTAGTTATCTGGTTAGGTAGTCTATGTTATATTGTAGTGTATGACTTGTATTGTGTTAATTCTTTTGTAAGTATATCATTCATAATATATATATATTAGGCGTTGGACCCTAAGCCCAGGTATCTGTGTATTTCTTATAGTGCTAAGTATTCTCAGAGCGTCGCTGACGCTCAAACAGCTTTTAAATTAATAAGGTTATACTGTGTTGCATTTACACTCTATCATTACACTAAGGTTTTACTGCACAATACACTGTTTATGGTTTAGATACAAAGGTTTAACATTGTTAGCGTCAGCGCCGCTGGTGATCTCCTCGTGGTCCCGAGCGTCCGCTACGCTATAGCGAATCATTACGTTAGTCAGCAGCCAATAGTGTGCCTGCCTGTGATCTCTTGGCCGTGAGCGAACGTGACGCTTGAGCGTCTCGACTACGGCTAAGCGATTGCTACGCAACGTGCGTACCCTTACGGTACTCCATACGTAAATAGCGTACAGTGTTCTTAGACCTCATAAAGGGTTTTATATAAGATAAATATTCAGCTTTATCAGTATGCTGCATTCTGGCATGGCTTATCAGAACGCATCAAGGATGAATTAGCTACCAGAGACTTGCCTTCTAAGTTGGATGAGCTAATTTCACTATGCACAAAGGTTGATCTTCGTTTTAGAGAAAGAGCAACTGAGCGAGGAAGATCATCTATTCCAAAGTCTTCTGCTCCTCCTCCTCGTCAACCGTCTCCACCCAAGGATGAGCCCATGCAAATTGGCCGTTCCCGTCTATCTCCCGCTGAGCGCCGAAGACGTCTCTCTGAGTCTCTCTGTCTCTACTGTGCAGCTCCATCTCACGCTATCAATGCTTGTCCCAAACGTCCGGGAAACTCCAAATCCTAGCTCGCCAAGGAGAGGGCCGGCTAGGAGTAATGATCTCCTCTCCATCTCCTTATGATTGTAATCTCCCAGTCTCGCTTCAAATTGCTCAACGTTATAGGAACGTCATTGCCCTCCTTGATTCCGGAGCAGCTGGGAATTTCATAACCGAAGCTTATGTTAAAACGGTGGTCCCTACCCACCGAGAGACTTCCTACGTCTATTTCCTTGACTGCCGTGGATGGCAGTAAGATTGTTGACGCAGTTATTTCTTTAAGGACTCTACCAGTTCGTCTGAAAGTAGGAGTTCTTCATTCAGAATTTATTTCCTTTCTAGTGATTCCAAGAGCCACACATCCAGTGGTTTTGGGCCTTCCATGGCTCACAATCCATCGATTGACTGGACGACTACGCAGAAACTAGCATGGGGTCCCTCCTGTGCTGAGACCTGTTTGTCCAAAGTGCTTCCTGTTTGTTCTTCTTCCCCCAGGTCGTCTGATGTTCCACCTCCTCCATATCAAGACTACACAGATGTGTTCAGTAAAGCCTCCGCTGATATCCTTCCTCCTCATAGAGAATGGGACTGTCCAATTGATCTCATCCCAGGGAAGGTTCCACCTCGAGGCCAAACTTATCCGTTGTCCCTTCCAGAGACGCATTCCATGGAGGAGTACATCAAAGAGAACCTGGCGAAGGGTTTTATTCGACCTTCCTCTTCTCCAGCTGGCGCAGGCTTCTTTTTCATTAAAAAGAAAGACGGTGGCCTGCGGCCGTGCATCGACTACAGAGGTTTGAACGACATTACCGTTAAGAACCGTTATCCTTTACCCTTGATTACAGAGCTCTTCGATAGAGTTAGCGGAGCAACCATCTTTACAAAGTTGGATTTGAGGGGTGCCTACAATCTCATCCGGATCCGTGAGGGTGACGAGTGGAAGACCGCCTTTAACACCCGGGATGGACACTATGAGTACCTCGTCATGCCCTTCGGATTGAGCAACGCTCCAGCTGTTTTCCAGCATTTCGTAAATGAAATCTTCAGAGACATCCTGTACCGCCATGTCGTGGTTTATCTAGATGATATCCTTATCTTTGCCAATAATCTAGAGGAACATCGCTTCTGGGTAAAGGAGGTTCTGTCCCGTCTCCGTGTCAATCATCTCTATTGCAAATTAGAGAAATGTGTTTTTGAAGTCAAATCCATTCCGTTTCTAGGTTACATTGTGTCCGGTCCCGGACTAGAGATGGATCCTGAGAAACTACAAGCAATCCAGAATTGGCCGATTCCCCTAATCCTCAAAGGGGTCCAGAGGTTCTTAGGGTTCGCCAATTACTACAGAAAGTTTATACGAGACTTATCCACCATTGTGGCGCCTATTCTTGCTTTTACCAAGAAGGGTGCTAACCCGTCCAAGTGGTCTGAAGAAGCTACGCAAGCTTTTTATCTATTAAAGCAACGCTTCATCTCTGCATCAGTTCTGAAACAGCCCGACATCGACTCTCCTTTCATCCTTGAGGTAGATGCCTCCTCCGTTGGAGTAGGAGCGGTGTTATCCCAAAGGGCTAAAGATGGTCATCTTCATCCTTGCAGTTTCTTCTCCCGGAAGTTCTCCCCAGCTGAGCGCAACTATGCCATTGGCGACCAGGAGTTGCTAGCCATCAAGCTCGCGCTGGAAGAATGGAGATATCTGTTAGAGGGAGCTTCCCATTCAGTCACTATACTTACCGACCACAAGAATCTTTTATATCTGAAAAGCGCACAATGTCTTAATCCTCGTCAAGCCAGATGGGCACTTTTCTTTTCCAGGTTCGACTTTAAACTCCAGTTCTGTCCGGGTTCTCAGAATCGCAAGGCCGATGCCCTTTCCCACTCATGGGAGCAAGAAAATGAGTCAGAGTCTTCGGACAAGCATCCTATTATTAATCCGTTGGTATTCTCCACGGTAGGGATGGACTCTACGCCTCCACCAGGGAAAGTTTTGTGAAGCCGGTGTTAAGGAAGAAGCTCATGCATTGGGCCCACGCTTCCCGTTTTGCCGGACATACAGGCATCCAGAAAACCCTTGAGTTTATCTCTAGGTCCTATTGGTGGCCAACTCTGAAGAAGGACGTCATGGAGTTTATTGCCTCTTGCCCAAAGTGTGCCCAACACAAAGTCTCCCGCCAGTCGCCTGCTGGGCAACTGGTTCCATTATCTGTTCCCCGTCGACCGTGGACCCATTTGTCGATGGACTTCGTTACAGATCTGCCTATATGCAACAAGTTTAATACCATCTGGGTGGTAGTTGACCGGTTCACCAAGATGGCACATTTCATACCTCTCACCGGTCTTCCGTCAGCTTCCAAGCTGTCTCAAGTGTTTATTTAAGAGATCTTCCGACTCCACGGTCTTCCTGAAGAGATCATCTCTGATCGTGGTGTACAATTTGTAGCCAAGTTTTGGCGAAGTTTATGTCAAGCCCTCCAAGTCAAGTTGAAGTTTTCTACAGCTTACCATCCTCAGACCAATGGTCAAACCGAGAGGGTGAATCAGGACTTGGAGGCCTTCCTCCGCATTTATGTGTCTTCCTCTCAAGATGACTGGGTTCAACTCCTTCCTTGGGCCGAGTTCAGCCACAACAATCAGTACCATACCTCATCTTCTTCAACACCATTCTTCATCAACTATGGATTCCACCCTAAAGTTCCAGAATTCCAACCGCTTCCAGCAACTTCTGTTCCAGCAGTGGATGTCACCTTGCGTCAGTTTTCTAACAACTGGAAGAGAGTGCGAGAGGCCCTGCTCAAAGCCTCGTTCAGGTACAAGAAGTTTGCTGATAGAAAGCGTAGAGCGGTTCCTGCTCTCAAGGTGGGTGATCGTGTGTGGTTGTCCACGAAGAATTTGAGGTTGAGAGTTCCCAGCATGAAGTTTGCACCTCGTTACATCGGTCCTTTCAAAATTGAACAAGTCATCAATCCTGTTGCCTACAAACTCCAGTTACCTCCCTTCCTGAAGATACCCAGGACATTCCATGTTTCCCTGTTGAAACCGCTGATCCTGAATCGGTTTCATTCTGCACTTCCTTCAGCTCCGAAAGTCCAAACTCAACGGGGAGTTGAGTATGAAGTGGCCAAGATTCTGGACTCACGTTTCCGTTACGGTCAATTGCAGTATCTTATTGACTGGAAGGGCTATGGTCCTGAAGAACGCTCTTGGACCAATGCGTCAGATGTCCATGCTCCTGCCTTGGTCCGGAATTTCCACTCTAAGTTTCCTCAAAAGCCGAAGAAGTGTCCTGGGGCCACTCCTAAAGGGGGGGGTGCTGTCACGATCCGGGTATCTGGACACCATTACTTGCCTTTTAGATGCCTTCTGAAGCTGGCTCAGCGTTCCAGGGCCGGATCTCATCTGTGTTCCTGATGTCCACACTCTGCATATCCCTCCTGTCACTCTGAGACGCTGTCACAGCGGCGCCATGTCTGAACCTTGTGTGGCGTCTCCCATCCTCCGCGGCCTCCGCCGCCGCTCCTGTGTTCCAGTATGCAGGTTGTCAGAGTGGTGCCCCATGCCTGCCGCGGCCTCCGCTGTCATCCATGTGTCTCAGTGTGCAGTTCCCAGTGTGACGTCTCCTGTCCTCCGCGGCTGGCGCCGCCATTGCTGCTATATTTCCACATGGTTTTCCAAACCAACTTTCCCTCCAGTACTAACATGGGTGCAGCCATGTTTGCTCCAGTCACATGCTCAGTCTCCACCAATCTGCTGCACGGTGAATCTGCATGATTGGCTAGCCAATGCCTGCCCTGCAGCAGGTATAAGTATCCTGTGCCTGAACCAGGAAATGGTCAGTGCTTTGAATGTCAAACCTTGTTCCAGTCTCTCTCTCCTGTGGTTGTTTCTCCAGGTTCCAGCTCCTGTCTCCAGCAGCCACTACGAGACCCGCACCTGCCTTCCATCCTGCGGTGCAGCCTGACTCTGCAGCCCTCCGTGGCTATTCCAGCTTCCAGCTATTAACCCATCTGCTTCCAGCGGTCAGCTTCCAGCAGTATCCAGTTTTCTTCAAAGTGCCGGTGTTACTCCAGCGGATCCCTACTTCTCAGCAGTATCCACTACCACCGGTAACCTCTTGTCAACTCTTCTGTTTCCACGCTCCCTAGCATCTTACAGTATTTACTCCGTGTCTTCATCACCTGACTGGTTCCATCCAGCATCCACTACGTTTCTTCACCGCCTGGCTGATTCCATTCAGCATCCACTCCGTGTCCTCATCACCTGTCTGGTTCCATCCAGCATCCACTCCGTGTCTTCACTACCTGGCTGATTCCATTCAGCATCCACTCCGTGTCTCTACCACCTGGCTGGTTTTATCCAGTATCTACAACAGTCTGTTCAAGTTACCAACTTCATCTACACTTCTACTGGCGTGTTCCTCGGCTATCTCCACTACTACAGCCAGGCCTGGTAAGGTTATTCCATCAAAGGACTTTAACATCTATTCCTCAACCTACCAGTGCTCTGTGATACCTTTCATGGTTATAAGTGATCCAGGAACTGTATTATTTGCCGCTTGCTTTTATCAACTGTGAATACTGTTGTTTATACATGGAGTCTGTTAATAAAACCTTTTATTGACTTTTAACCTGGTTGTCATGGTCACACCTTCGGGTAGTCCTTCTACACTTACATGTCCAGGGGTCTGATTAAACCTTCCAAGTTTAATTTCATTTCACCCCCTACAACTGAGGCTTCCTCCTGTCAGCCTAAACCCTCAGTTGTGACACAGAGTAGACTACACCATAAGATGGGTGACATGGGAATCCACCGGCGGTGAAGTTTCCCACTTGTTACATAACTCTGCAGTGAGAGGATAGCGAGCCAAGGCCCATTTAGACAGATGGATACATGGATTGTGAGGCGGAAGCAGCCTGCTTAGATGACACGGAGACCTGGGAGTGACCTGGAGTAGGTTTTTGTCTGACCAAGGATTGATTCAATTGCTGCAACTGGTTAGACAAATTTTCTGCCCAAGGTGGATTACCCATAGGGACAGTTTGTGGCTGTAGTGGCATAGGTGGTCCCATAGGTGGTGCAAGGCGTTCCTCCAGAGTACCTAGTAGGTTTGTGAACGTGGTCCAGGGTTGCTCCTGATTGGTTACAGGAGCTGCGGACTGATTGGGAGATGTATGACACACAATACACAGACCATCATACAAAATTTTCCCCTCTAGTAAATACTTGGCGCATGCTCTGCATGATGCAGGAGCGTCCGCAGACTTACTGCCCTTCTTTTTAGGCATTGTACACAAATGCAACAACAGAGTGGTTTAATATGATAAAGGCAGACAGAGTGCAATACCTGCAAATATACCCATTAGTATGTGACTGAATACACAGTACACAACACCTGCAAATAAATCCGGTATTATGTGACTGAGTACACAGTAGAATACACGTAATGTGTAAATACTGTGACACACTATACATATGACCCAGACGCACCTAGTCCCTTAGGGTACAGAATATAGTGATACATATATCTGGAAAATACTAAAAGTGAAACCACACAGCAGATACAGGCACATACAGTCACAGGCAATGCAGATACTTATTATGACACTAAAACTGCACTGGACTAGTATATATATATATATATATATATAAATAAAACACAGCGCTGTCTTAGACTGGCGGTATATTTTAGAATACTCATACAATATATCCTGTAATAGGTACACTTTTTCTTAACCACCGCTATCTGTATAAAGACATGTAGAATACTCAAGTGTTTGTAAAGTCACAGCGCTGTATACAGGGGGCTTTACATGGGAGACCTTGCCCTGCAGTCCCAGGGACCAGCCGCAGCTATGCTTAGAAGATAGCACCCAGTGTCTCAGTCAGGGCGTGAGGAAGAGCGTGAGGCAGCTCCAGGGTGGGAAAATCTGCAGTAGATGGTGCCCTGGGCCGGGGGATGGGCTACAGGTCAAGCGCCGGCTCCCCTATGCTGGTCCTCACCGCCTGGTACTACGGAGTCTTATTAAAATGGGCGTACTCCTATGACCTTGCGGTCTAGTGGGTCCCTGCTCGGTGACAGTGTCCACGACAGCGTCGGGGTCTGTCTCCCTAGACTGCGACAAGAATGCGATTTAATAGCGGGTCCCGCCTGGGGGACCATCTTACCTCCTCCCCGTAGCAGCTACGCGAACCAGGAGAGCTGCAAGTACTTGGGAACAGGCAGTGGGAGTATGCAACGCCGCTTGGGAGGTGATGGAGCCGCAGCACAGAATGTCACACTGACATATCGGCGCTGCGGCACTTGAAATCTTTTCCCTGTGCAGCCCCCCTGTTGAGTGATCTGCTGCAGACATCAACTCGAATCTGAGCTCCAGTGCCCCCGATGTTTCCCTGTGGAATACAATGTACCCTGCTGCAGAAATTATAGTTTAACGTTGAAAGAATAAGAAGACTGGCACTATAAATCAGTGTAAGCAGTCAGCAGGTGCATAAAATATATAAGATGAAAGGTAAAAGGGAACAGAAGAACATTTCAAAGATGTAAAGGTGTAAAACAATCAAAGATGTATAGTGGAGAGGAAAGATGGCAGCACAAGGTATGATTAATAAAGAAACATTATTGTACGTAAAGGGTCTGGAAGCGAAAAGAATGTTGAAATAAGAGAAGAATAGGGGGCAGTTGTGTTCCTGACTGATGAATAACAGAATAAATGAGGGGATAAAGTAAAGCTGCTTTTTTGTACCCAGCTTGGGCATTAAACACTCAAACACCACCAACCAATTACCATCTCTCTTTAACGTACTTTGTAGGGATCATCAGCATCCACCCAAGCAACGTGGAACATGTGACGTATCTCTTCAGCCAGTCCTATCCTAGCACCGCTGTTTGCTGCAACATATATACGTGGGATCCCTTGTGACCTAGAGAGCTCTGAGGCTCTTAAGTACAGCAAATCCTCTTGAGGTCCAAAAGAGCCAATTCTATATGTGATGTCATTCCCTATTACAATGATGTCTCTGCCATCTGGGTACTCGGGAGATTTCAGGGTCATTTTCCAAGCCACCATGCCAATCTGTTGAAAAAATAAAACAAAAAAACAACATATGAATATGGATATTATTCTCAAATCCATATACTTTCTGTGAATTCAAAAGTATTACATAACCATTCGCTACAACCTTATGCCACACAGGCAGCCACTGATTATTTAAGAATGTTATGGAATTTTATTGCTTTGGTTAAGTGGAATAAGCAAACTTAATGTAGGACTCTCTATATCTGCCCTGGTAGGAAAGACTCTCCTTTCCATCCCCCAAACAGACAGATAGTTTCTAGAACAGATTTTGTTTTTCTTGCATTGCTTATTATTCTTTCTTTGACCACAGTGTCCACCTAACCAATATTACATTCTACTAGAATGCGATTATTGATCAATGACATCTTGCATTGCTAGATCACTGTCTTCCCTCACAATACCAGTGGTTCTAAAACTCGGTCCTCAAGGCACCATAGCACTCCAGGTTTTACAAATATTCATAATTGTGCGCAGATGGGAAAATCAAACTGATGAACTATTTAATACACCTGTGCTTAAGCATGGATATCCTGAACACATGGGGGGATATTCAGTTGTTTGAAAAGTCAGTTGGGTGTCGTTTTTTTCCTATCGAATAGACAGGAAAAAACAGACACGCAACAGACTTTTCAAACATTTGAATTCCCCCCATGGACTGTTAGGGTGCCTTAAGAACAGTGTGGGGCAGATGTATTAACTGTACTGCTTGATTTAACCTAAGTCCAAGATCTTTGTTGGGAGATAGGCGTGACAATCGGGATATAAGTTGACATTAGTGAAGTAAAACAAATTAGAGCAGTATACCACTGCAAACTAAAAAAATAATAACAAAATAAAATAATAACAAGTGCAAGGTGATAAACGCACCAGTAATTTACATACTGGAGCTGATTGGCTGGTGCATTTATCAATGGTTTATCATTTCCTTATGCCGTCTCCAGGTTAATACATCTGCCCCTTTAGAGTTTGGTAAGCACTGCACGCGCTATGCATACCTTTACAGAGTCAAAAATTGTCTTTAAAAAAATATTTTTTAGTTTGCACAGGTATGCTGCTCTGATTTGTTTTACTTCACTAATGTCAACTTATATCTCGATTGTCACGCCTATCTCCCAACAAAGATCTTAGACTTGGGTTAAATCAAGCAGTACAGTTAATGAACACAGTATTATACATGGAAGTCCTTGAAGACAGTTGATGTGCTTCATTCAAGTGTTCCTGAAACCACCAGTTAATTGCTTTTCTATTGTGCATGACTTACCCATTATGGAAAACTGCCTTACCGTGAAAATCAGCAAAAATGACTCTGCTTGTGCCATGTACAACATCATCAACCATGCACACAGTAAAACAAAGTGATGTAATTTTGTCCAAGCACTCCCATTTTAGTAACTTCAAATGTAGGAGGCATATGTTTGCCATCCTGAACATACAGAATTGTTCAATGCAATCTATAAGTTACCGTAGTAACAGAAAGTAGAGCTAGAATCTATAAATCTGGCACAATCTTTATTTGCACAAAGATGTACTACAGTATGCAGCACATATTAAATGGCCCTAACAATGCTTATTAATATTTTTATATGATGCCACCTAAAATGATTTTCAAATTATGATTTTAAGAGTGAACCATGCACAATATTATGACTTGTGTAATTGCACAGTAGGATACCAGATGAGTTTTAATATAACAAGTTAATGTAATGCTATGTTTAGTTAAAATATGAAAAGGGGGGGGAAAAATAAGCAAGTATAATCAAGATAAATACAAACACTTAAAATAACTCCCAAGCTTAGTCAAAAATTGTTAATGATTATACATTTACCACAGATATGTGGTTTCTTATATATCTCTATCCAAAAGACAAACATATCACAATATAACACTTTTTATTAAACTAAACAAACGTGCTGTCTTTCCTTCCTTTTAACAATCAATAACAATCAAATCACTTTTATGGATAAGTGCATTTATAGCTGCATAAAATGAGATTTAAAAATAAAAATGAATCAGTAGAAAATAGGATAAAGGACCCTGGGTACCAAGACAATATATTACCTAGGCCCACCTCCACCGGTCAAAATGTGAAAGCACAAGCAGACTGTTTAGAGAATATCTGTTTTTTATAATTCTAGATTCTCACATGACTGCAGTGTAATGAAGCCAGTACAGGTGAAACTCAGAAAATATTAGAATATCGTGCAAAAGTATTTATTTCAGTAATTCAACTTAAAAGGTTAAACTAATATATTATATAGACTCAATACATGCAAAGTGAGATATTTCAAGCCTTTATTTGTTATAATTTTGATGATTGTGGCTTACAGTTTAAGAAAACCCCAAATCCAAAATCTCAGAAAATTAAAATATTACATAAAATCAATAAAAAAAGGATTTTAAGGTGTTTCACCTGTATACTATGCTCCCAATTTTGGAATCCTTTATAATGTTTAACTGCTTGTGCAACAAAGAGAAGAAAAGAAACAAGCAGTCCTTAGCTACTGTAATATAGTATGTAGGGGTAACAAACGGGCCCAGGAGTCCAGCACCATTGTATTGAAATCACACTTCCTACAGTACTCTCCTGAAATGTCCAGGAAACTTCCAAATTTCAAGAAGTTCTCAATGACTATCAAGACCAGGCCCAGCACTACCCGCTCAGCAAAGGGATGCAAAGCAGGGAGGCGCCAGGTTGTAGAGGCGCTCTCCCTGCTCAGCATCCCTGCTGATGTCCCTACGCCTGTCACATTGTATGAGGCAGCAGTGCAGGCAGCATGAAGCCTCCACTTAACCCCCCCCCCCCACCCGTGACAGCGTGAGTGGTCGGCATTGAAAAGGGGGTGGGGTTACACAGGACTGAGGGGGCGGGTCTACACAGGACTACCAGACTGCTACACAGGAGGATGGGCTGCTCCAGAGCCAGCAAGCCAGTTGCCAGACTGTGATAGGTGCAGGGCTGTAACTAGGTGTGGGCGGATGGTGCTTGGCACACAGCACACTTGCTCTGTGGGCGCATCATCCGCATCCATACTGATTGGCCGCCAAAGCTGCAGTGCTACCCACTGTAGTGTACAGTATATTAGTAGTGTTGCACCTGGCTCCTTCCCTGCTGTAGCCAACGCTGCTAATATAAATTACAGGCACTGCAGGCAGCGCTGGGCTGTCTGTGAGTTCTTCTCTCTTCCCCCGTGTGCTCTGCTATACCCCCCTCCTCTTGGTCTTCTGCACTGTTCAGCGACTTTCGGGTACTGGAGAGGAGACGGCTACTGCTGCTCAGCCTATGAAGTAAGTCTGTATCTCTCTCTCTCTCCCCCTCCCTTACTTCCCCCCTCTCCTCCTGCAGATATCTAACCAAATGCCAAATGACCGTCCAGTGCAGTCAGATTGCAAAGGTCTCAATGTTGGTTATAATGTGGGTATGTGCTTTAAAAAAAAAAATATGTAAAATAAATAACACAATGGGGGGGATTCAAATGTTTGAAAAGTCTAATACACAGGAAAAAACAGACACCCAACTGACTTTTCAAACATTTTAATCTCCCCCTATGAGTGTAGGATTTTGTGTAAAAAAAAAAAAAACCCTGCACATTCAGTTTTTCATTAAACCAATATCCCCTAAATATTCTGCTGCCCATTACTATATATATTAGACACGATAGCCCCAAGGGGGATGAATGAAAACATTAATTTCAAATGCTTCCTGGAATGTTAAGGATGAGGGTCATGGAGTATGTAGAAAAATAGATTATTGCTGCTAGTGAGATTATTAGTACCATTCAATAATGTTGGAATTGTTGGTTTTAATTATTCTTATATATAGTGGGGAATATGGGATTTGGTACTTGAAGTGTTTTTATTTAAATGTTGGTGTTTATTGTAGCTTGTAATTGTATGGATGTGTGACCACCAGCGAGGTTAAATAAACAGAGAAAGTAGGGATTAGATTAGGGGTGGGCAAAATACGGCCGATCCTGCCCGGCCCACTGCCTCCCACCAGCAAGCAATGACAAGCGGCCCGACCAGCTGAGCTGCTTGTCATTGCTCTGCACTGCAGTACCTCCAAGCTGCCAGCGGCGCCTCTCTCCCCTGCTGCTGCGTTGTAGCAGCCTCCTCCTCCCGCCTCCCCCAGACTCCCCAGTGACAACGGCTGTGTTCAGCCGAAAAGGGGGCGGGGCTACGTGCCGATGAAGGGGCGGGGCTACACGGGACCTCAGGGGGTGGAGCTACACGGGACAAGAGCCAGACTGCTGCAGATCCATCCTTCCTGCCACTGCCAGCCAGATCAGTAAGTTAATGGGAAAAGTGAGTGAGAGAAAGTGTGTGTGTGTGTGTGTGTGTGTGTGTGAGAGTGTGTGTGTGTATTTGTGTGTGCGGACAGTGGCGTCAGACTGTTTTTAGGTTGGGGGGAGAGATTTTTAGCTCTCGCTGTACCAAACCCTCACCGTGTCACCCCCATGGTGTTCTGTCACCGTCACCCCCCGTGTTCTGTCACCGTGTCACACCCCCCGTGTGCTGTCACCGTGTCACACCCCCATGTTCTGTCACTGTCACCCCCCCGTGTTCTGTCACTGTCACCCCCCGTGTTCTGTCACTGTGTCACCCCCCCGTGTTCTGTCACTGTTACCCCCCCGTGTGCTGTCACCGTGTCACCACCCCCGTGTTCTGTCACTGTAACCCCCCGTGTGCTGTCACCGTGTCACCCCCACCGTGTCCTGTCACTGTGTCACCGCCCCCGTGTTCTGTCACCCCCCCGTGTGCTGTCACCGTGTCACCCCCACCGTGTTCTGTCACTGTGTCACACCCCCGTGTTCTGTCACTGTAACCCCCCGTGTTCTGTCACTGTCACCCCACCCGTGTGCTGTCACCGTGTCACCCCCACCGTATTCTGTCACTGTCACCCCCCCCCCCCCGGTGTTCTGTCACTGCATCACACCACCCCCCCGTGTTCTGTCACTGCATCACCCCCCCCCGTGTTCTGTCACTGTGTCACACCCCCCGTGTTCTGTCACTGTCACCCCCCCGTGTCACCCCCACCGTGTTCTGTCACTGTGTCACCCCCCCATGTTCTGTCACTGTGTCACACCCCCCGTGTTCTGTCACTGTGTCACCCCCATGGTGTTCTGTCACTGTCACCCCCCGTGTTCTGTCACTGTGTGACACCCCCCGTGTTCTGTCACTGTCACCCCCCCCGTGTGCTGTCACCGTGTCACCCCCCGTGTGCTGTCACCGTGTCACCCCCACCGTGTTCTGTCACCGTGTCACCCCCCAATGTTCTGTCACTGTGTCACACCCCCCGTGTTCTGTCACCGTGTCACCCCCATGCTGTTCTGTCACCATCAACCCCACCGTGTTCTTCTATCACCCAGAGGCGTCACCGGGTGTAATGACACCCAGAGCGCACTCTGTACTATTACACCCCCCCCGCTCAAGCCGTGTGGTGCCCAAAAAGGGTGTGTGGCCTAATTTAAAAGGGGTGGGGCCTGGCGGGTATTTTCTCTTTCGCTTCGGGGGCATGTCCAGCTTCCTCGAAGATGCTGGCTGCCCCCGGAGACTGGACTGTGTGTGCCGGCTCTTATCTGTGACCCCTCATGTTCTGTCACTGTGTCACACCTTTCCCCAGGGGCCATAAGACACTGGATAATTTGCTTGCTGCGCAATAATTATCCTAAATAAATGTTAATGTGTAAAAGGGGGCTCTACCTTCCGTACTGTGTAAAATGGAGCTCTACCTGCTGTAATGTGTAAAAGGGGGCTCTACCTGCTGTAATGTGTAAAAGGGGGCTCTACCTGCCGTACTGTGTAAAAGGGAGCTCTACCTGCTGTAATGTGTAAAAGGGGGCTCTACCTTCCGTACTGTGTAAAAGGGGGCTCTACCTGCTGTAATGTGTGTAAGTGGCGCAATTTGAATAATGGAGACTATTGTGCAGCCTAATACGAATCTGTATTATTTTTTGTTCACACTCCTTCCACATGAAGCCACGTCCCTATATTTTTGGCAAGTGGGGGGAGCTGCTATTTTGTGTGTGGCCCTCGGATACTGACAGGAAATGTCAAGTGGCCCCTCAGCTGAAATAATTGCCCACCCCTGGATTAGATCATACTGCACTATATGCTGGAGGTAACATAAAGGGAGAATGAAGTGAAATGCATGTGACCCGCATTGACGCAATACGTGGTGGACGCGGCCAAGTAATAGGAGTGGCTTAAGCGTACCATGTGACCGGACTTACGGGACTTAATGCCTGTCCTCCCGCTGTGAGCATAGACATGCGCAGGACGGTGGAATGCACGCCGGGGAGTTCGGCTGATCAGGTAGTTACTGGATGTAACAAGAGCGCTCGTGTGAGCACACATTCATACAAGTTTGTAATAGTATGTATGTTCTTTATATGTTTTAGATGTGGGTCTTACACGGCACAAAAAGCGGCCGAAGTCGACAGACATAGAAAATGACATGATGTACCCTAAGAGTTCGTAACATGTAAAACCATAAGTAAATGGAGTCATAAGAGTGATATTATCATGTGGAGATACTGAGAGCATTTGTTTGAAGCTCATATATTCCTGATGGAACATTAGAGGAAAATTGATGTAACAGACAGACCTGAATTGGTGCATTGACTCCTATATGGATATGTTTATGAAGATGATGAATTGATACAACTGTACCTGCAGATTGAATTGAATAAAATAACTGTGTGTTTTGGAATTGAAAAAGTAGTGAGTGCACTTGCTTTGGGAGATATATATATATATACACACACACACACTGTGTATATATATATATATATATATATATACACATACATACACAGTAATATATATATATATATACTGTGTACTCGGATCGGCACTCTCCAAATAAATTCAATGGTGCTCCGGTGCCATCTGGAAAATGCATGCAGGCGTTTACACAGAGAACATTCAGCGGCACTGCAAAATCCACAAATAAAGTGCAAGTGCTTTTAATCCATTGTAGCAAAAACAAGGGGTGATCCAACGTTTCGGGGCGCGAACGCCCCTTTGTCAAGGTGAACAAACACAGAGTAAGTGAACAAACAAAATCGTGTTACCTTTATGGTGTGGGAGACCCGGAAGGCGGGAGTTACAGCGGTGCCCGGGGGAGTGTAGAGCTTCCGTCCCAGTATGTGTAAAGTGCGACGGCCTCAGTCACGTGGTTCTTGCGCGTCACAGGATTCCGACTGTGCCTAGGCAACCAGGCGTCATGTTGCCATGGTTACCCGGCCCTCTGTGGCTTCCCGTTCGCGGAAGTCCAGTGACGGGGCTGTCAGTGTAAAGTGCTAAAACAAAATCAGTGAGACGTATGGTACACGTAAACAGACATTAATAACTGAATCAAAGGATCATCTAAGGAAAGTGTCCTTAGGAAACATACTAATGTGCCAAACAGGTAGTAATCTAAGGGTCCATGTAAATTCCATAGAGTCCATTGGCTGCAATCCGTTAATAGCTAAACTGGCAAGGATTAAGTGGTACAGTGTCCTAGTGTGCTGCTTGTAGCACAACTGTATGATATACTTAGAAGATGCTCCACTGTATTCTCTCATTCAGTCCGTCAGGTCGTACGGTGTTTAATTTAAACATCCAGCTGGCTTCCCGTTGGAGCAGGGTGCCTGCCCTGTCGCCTCCTCGCAAACTGCTGGGAATATGATCGATAATTTGAAAGCGGAGGTCGTGCAGAGAGTGTTGTTTTTCAGCATAGTGTCTGGCGACGGGCTGTTCAGATTTCTTATGTAACAGTGCAGCCTTGACTGCAGATCTATGTAGGGCCAAGCGTTCCCTGGCATTCCGACACTTTCCTTAGATGATCCTTTGATTCAGTTATTAATGTCTGTTTACGTGTTCCATACGTCTCACTGATTTTGTTTTAGCACTTTACACTGACAGCCCCGTCACTGGACTTCCGCGAACGGGAAGCCACAGAGCGCCGGGTAACCATGGCAACATGACGCCTGGTTGCCTAGGCACAGTCGGAATCCTGTGACGCGCAAGAACCACGTGACTGAGGCCGTCGCACTTTACACATACCGGGACGGAAGCTCTACACTCCCCCGGGCACCGCTGTAACTCCCGCCTTCCGGGTCTCCCACACCATAAAGGTAACACGATTTTGTTTGTTCACTTACTCTGTGTTTGTTCACCTTGACAAAGGGGCGTTCACGCCCCGAAACGTTGGATCACCCCTTGTTTTTGCTACAATGGATTAAAAGCACTTGCACTTTATTTGTGGATTTTGCAGTCTCTGAGTGCCACTGAATGTTCTCTGTGTAAACGCATATATATATATATATATATATATATATATATATATAATATATTACTACTGTGCAGTGTAATGTGGATAACTAACGGACGCTACTGTACGGTGTAATGCGAGTAACGGACGCTTCTGTGTGGTATAATGTGACTAATGGATGCAACTGTGCGTTTAATGTGAATAACTAATGAACGCTACTGTGCGGTGTAATGTGACTAATGGACGCTACTGTGCGGTGTAATATGACTAACAGACGCTACTGTGCGGTGTAATGTGAATTGGTACTTTTCTGTGGCCACGCCCCTTCCCAATGAGGCCATGCCGCTATATTTTGTCACGTGCCTATGACGCACACTGGCCCTATTTTAAATATGGGGGGGCGCTGATGCGGTTTCTTGCACACAGTGCTAAAATGTCTATTTATGGCACTGGATAGGTGATTGGAGGGAGACTGAATGAGAAAGAGTGTATGTATGTATGTATGTATGTATGTATGTATATGTGTTTGTAGTTATGTATGCATGTGTGTGTGTATATGGGGGCGGGGGGGGGGGGGGATAATGTGAATGAGCACCACTTCTGTGGGTGTAATGTATAAGCAGCGTTACTACTGGAGTTGTTATGTATATGTAACGCTACTACTGAAGACTATATGTATAAATGGCACTTCTACTAGGGGTTTTATGTATAAGCAATGCTACTACTGGGGGTGTTATGTATAAGCAACGCTACTAGTGGGGGCGTTATATATAAGAAACGCAACTACTGGGGGTATTATGTATAAGCAACACTACTACTGGGGGCGTTATGTATAAGCAATGCTACTACTGGGGGCGTTATGTATAAGCAATGCTACTACTGGGGACGTTATGTATAAGCAACGCTACTACTGGGGGCGTTATGTATAAGCAAAGCTACTACTTTGGACGTTATGTACAATCAACGCTACTACTGGGGGCGTTATGTATAATCAACGCTACTACTGGGGGCGTTATATATAAGCAACGCTACTACTGGAGGCATTATGTATAAGCAACGCTACTACTGGGGGCATTACGTAGAAGTGGTGCTACTAATGGGGGTATTATGTACTGTATAAGCAATGATACTACTAAGGGTATCATGTATAAGCAGCGCTACTACTGGGAACGTTATGTATATGCAGTGCTACTACTGTGGGTGTTATGAATATGCAGCGCTACTACTGGGAACGTTATGTATATGCAGCGCTACTACTGGGGGCATTATGGACCTAATGCAACATGGATCGCTATTGAGGTAGAAATTGTGATTTTCTCAATCCTCCTTCTGCTAAGAAATGCATGTAAAGAGCCGCCCAGAAAGGTATAAGACAACGAACAACAATAAAATGAATATGGTTTTCTAAGAATATGTAGCAATGTAGACAAGATATAATGCAAAAATATATCAAGGTGCATTGATACAGCACAACGGAATCTGTGTCTCACATCATGCTACGCTTGCTCATAAGCTGATAGCCCAAAGACCAATTTCTGTATTGTTTCATGACAATGAAATCTGCATTGCTTGAAGAAGTGAAGAGTTTTGTATGTACTCGTAAACCAATTTGCTGTCACCCCTCATTTGCACCTAATGTACTGCTACTTTGACTCATTTAGGCATTACACAGCTCAGTAAATTAAGAATACCTCGGGTTGCCTTACTTTTAAGTACATTGGTTAATGTATGCAGACTTATGTGGAACTGTAATATGATGCACCTCAAATGGCTCATTTAAACATCCTGTCCATGAAATAAAACTTGCCTGTAATATTGCTTTTAATCCAGAGCAAAATTTCCTGAGGAATACCTCAGACCTACTATTATCTGGGGAAAGAAATAACAGTCTTCCACAAGATGCCATCTTGCCATGCAACCCTGGCACACACACTACAGCAGTTTTTCCTCTGCATTTCTGAAGTAAAGTATGTGTGAAAGATACTTGAGATGCCCAAAACAAAGGGGGTAATTCAGATCTGATCACTGCTGTGCATTTTCGCACAGTGCGCGATCAGATCTGAAATGTGCATGCGTCTGAGCCGCAATGCGCCTGTGCGTCGCACAACAGCATCATGCATTGGCGCCTAGCGAAGTGATGGAGTGAAAAATCAGAATGCACGGGCAATCGCAAGGTGATTGACAGGAAGTGGCCGTTTGTGGGTGGCTACTGACCATTTTCCAGGAGTGTCCGGAAAAACGCAGGAGGTACCAGGCGTTTTCAGGGAGGGTGTCTGACGTCAGATCTCTCCCCGTTCAGCAGGAATCCATAGCAGCAGCTGAGTAAGTCCTGGGCTACGCAGAGACTGCACAAGCTGATTTTTGTGCACCTCTGCTACAGAAGCAAACGCACACTTGCACAGCGTTAACTGTCTGATCGCAGGGCAGCAAAAAACACAGCCCAGTGATCAGCTCTGAATTACCCCCAAAGTACTATCCAACATTATCCAGCAGTGTCTGACATATTCCCATAAATTCCTAGCACTGCCACCAACTACCCCAGCATTACCCACACATCAAGAAGTACCAAGAAAATAGCTTCTAGCGAGGCCCAACAGTGCCCATTATTACCCAGCCCTGGCTATGAAAATAAGAATTTACTTACCGATAATTCTATTTCTCGGAGTCCGTAGTGGATGCTGGGGTTCCTGAAAGGACCATGGGGATTATACCAAAGCTCCCAAACGGGCGGGAGAGTGCGGATGACTCTGCAGCACCGAATGAGAGAACTCCAGGTCCTCTTTTGCCAGGGTATCAAATTTGTAAAATTTTACAAACGTGTTCTCCCCCGACCACGTAGCTGCTCGGCAGAGTTGTAATGCCGAGACCCCTCGGGCAGCCGCCCAAGATGAGCCCACCTTCCTTGTGGAATGGGCATTTACATATTTTTTGCTGTGGCAAGCCTGCCACAGAATGTGCAAGCTGAATTGTACTACAAATCCAACGAGCAATAGTCTGCTTAGAAGCAGGAGCACCCAGCTTGTTGGGTGCATACAGGATAAACAGAAAGTCAGATTTCCTGACTCCAGCCGACCTGAAAACTATATTTTCAGGGCCCTGACAACATCCAGCAACTTGGAGTCCTCCAAGTCCCTAGTAGCCGCAGGCACCACAATAAGCTGGTTCAGGTGAAACGCTGACACCACCTTAGGGAGAAACTGGGGACGAGTCCACAGCTTTGCTCTGTCCGAATGGACAATCAGATATGGCTTTGTGAGATAAAGCCGCCAATTCTGACACTCGCCTGGCCGAGGCCAGGACCAACAGCATGGTCACTTTCCATGTGAGATATATCAAATCCACAGATTTGAGTTGTTTAAAACAATGTGATTTTAGGAATCCCAAACTACGTTGAGATCGCCCAGTGCCACTGGAGACATCAAAAAGGGGTTGTATATGCAGTACTCCCTTAACAACTTCTGGACTTCAGGAACTGAAGCCAATTTCTTTCTGGAAGAAAATCGACCGGTCGAAATTTGAACCTTAATGGACCCCAATTTGAGACCCATATACACTCCTGCTTGCAGGAAATGTAGGAATTAACCTAGTTGAAATTCTTCCGTGGAGCCTTCCTGGCCTCACACCATGGAACATATTTTCACCTAAGCGGTGATAATGTTGTGCGGTCACCTCCTTCCTGGCTCTGACCAGGGTAGGGATGACCTCTTCCGGAATGCCTTTTTCCCTTAGGATCCGGCGTTCACCCGCCCTGGCGTCAACGCAGCTGCGGTAAGTCATGGAACAGACATGATTCTTGCTGAATCAAGATCCTTTCTAGTATCTCTTGAAGTTCCGGGTACCAAGTTCTTCTTGGCCCAAACCGGAACCACGAGTATAGTTCTTACTCCTCTCCTTCCTATCATTCTCCATACACTGGGTATGAAAGGCAGAGGAGGGAACACATACACCGACTGGTACACCCACGGTGTTACCAGAGCGTCCCAGCTATTGCCTGAGGGTCTCTAGACCTGGCGCTTCATGTGGGACGCCATCATAACCACCTTTGGTCTTTCCCAACGGTTTACAAACATGTGGAAACTTCCAGATGAAGTTCCCACTTTTCCGGGTGGAATTCATTTATGCTGAGGAAATCTTCCTAGTTGTCCACTCCCGGAATGAACACTGCTGACAGTGTTATCACATGATCTTTCGCCCAGCGAAGAATCCTTGCTGTCATTGCCCTCCTGCTTCTTGTGCCGCCCCGTCTGTTTACGTGGGCGACTGCCATGATGATGTCCTACTGGATCAGCACCGGTTGACTTTGAAGCAGATGTCTTCCTAGGCTCAGAGCATCGTAAATTGCCCTTAGCTCCAGTATATTCATGTGGAGAGAAATCTCCAGACTTGACCACACTTCCTTGGAAATTTCTTCCTTGTGTGACTGTTCCCCAGCCTCTCAGGCTGGCATCCGTGGTCACCAGAACACAGTCCTGAATGCTGAATGTGCTGCCCTCTAGAAGATGAGCACTCTGCTGAAAAGTTTTTGCGTGAGATCTGCCGAATGGAATCGCTTCGTAAGAAGCCACCATTTTTCCCAGGACTCCTGTGCATTGATGCACTGATACTTGGCCTGGATTTAGGAGGTTTCTGACTAGGTCGGATAACTCCCTGGCTTTCCCCTCCAGGAGAAATACCTCTTTCTGGACTATGCCCAGAATCATTCCTAGGAACAGCAGACGTATCATCGGAAAACAGCTGCGATTTTTGGAATATTTAGAATCCACTCGTGCTGTCGTAGAACTACTTTAGATAGTTCTTTTCCGACCTCCAACTGTTCTCTGGAAACTTGTCCCTTTCAGGATATCGTCCAAGTAAGGGATAATTTAGATGCCTTTCTTCTTTTAAGAATCATCTTTTCAGCCATTACCTTGGTAAAGGCCCGGGGTGCCGTGGATAATTCAACGGCAGCGTCTGAAACTGATATTGACAGTTCTGTATCACGAACCAGAGGTACCCTTGTTGAGAAGGGCAAATTTGGACATGGAGGTAATCCTTGATGTCCAGGGACACCATATAGTCCCCTTTTTTCCGGTTCTCGATCACTGCTCTGAGTGACTCCATCTTGATTTGAACCTTTTTATGTAAGTGTTCAAAGATTTCAGATTTAGACTATGTCTCACCAAGCCGTCTGGCTTCAGTACCACAATATAGTGTGGAGGACTAATACCCTTTTCCTTGTTGTAGGAGGGGTACTTTGATTATCACCTGCTGGAAATACAGCTTGTGAATTTTTTTTTTTTTTTTTCCCCCCCCAATACTGCCTCCTTGTCGGAGGGAGCCGTTGGTAAAGCAGGCTTCAGGAACCTGCGAGGAAAAAATGTCTCGACTCTCCAATCTGTACCCCTGGGATAATACTTGTATGATCTAGGGGTCAACTTGCGAGTGATCCCACTGCGCGCTGAGACTCTTGAGACTACCCCCCCACTGGTGGAGGGCTTCTTTTCCTGGGAAGGGGCTGCCTGCTGCAGTCTACTTCCCTTTCCTCTATGTCTGGGCAGATATGACTGGCTTTTTGCCCGCTTGCCCACATGGGAACGGAAGGATTGAGGCTGAAAAGACAGTGTCTTTTTCTGCTGAGATGTAACTTGGGGTAAAAAGGTTGGATTTCCCAGCTGTGGCCGTGGCCCCCAGGTCCGACGGACCGACCCCAAATAACTCCTTCCCTTTATACGGCAATACTTCCATGTGCCGTATGGGATCTGTATCACCTGACCACTGTCGTGTCCATGACATCTTCTGGGAGATATGGACAACGCACTTATCTTGATGCCAGAGTGCAAATATCCCTCTGTGCATCTCGCATACATATATATAGAATGCATCCTATTAAATGCTCTATATCAATAAAATATTTTTAGTCAGGGAATTCGACCAAGCCAACCCAGCACTGCATCTCCAGGCTGATGGCGATCGCTGGTCGCAGTATAACCACCGTCTGTGTGTATATACTTTTTAGGATATTTTTCCAGCTGCCTATCAGCTGGCTCCTTGAGGGCGGCCGTATTTGGAGACGGTAACGCCACTTGATAAGCGTATGAGCGCCTTATCCACCCTAATGGGTGTTTCCCAACGCGCCCTAACTTCTGGCGGGAAAAGGTATAACGCCAATATTTGCTATCGGGGTAAACCCACGCATCATCACACACTTCATTTTATTTTATCTGATTCAGGAAAAACTACAGGTAGTTTTTTCACTTCCACATAATACCCTTTTTTGTGGTACTTGTAGTATCAGAAATATGTAACAGCTCCTTCATTGCCCTTAACGTGTGGCCCTAATGAGGAATACGTTTGTTTATTCACCGTCGACACTGGATTCAGTGTCCGTGTCTGTGTCTGTGTCGACCGACTGAGGTAAATGGGCGTTTTTTATAAAAAAAACCCTGACGGTGTTTCTGAGACGCCTGGACCGTTACTAATTGTTTGTCGGCCGTCTCATGTCGTCAACCGACCTTGCAGCGTGTTGACATTCTCACGTAATTCCCTAAATAAGCCATCCATTCCGGTGTCGACTCCCTAGAGAGTGACATCACCATTACAGGCAATTTCTCCGCCTCCTCCAGCATCGTCCTCATACATGTCGACACACACGTACCGACACACAGCACACACACCTGGAATGCTCTGACAGAGGACAGGACCCCACTAGCCCTTTGGAGAGACAGAGGGAGAGTTTGCCAGCACACACCAAAAAACGCTATAATTACATAGGGACAACCTTATATAAGTGTTTCTCCCTAATAGCATCTTTATATATATATTTATATCGCCAATTTGTGCCCCCCCTCTCTGTTTAAACCCTGTTTCTGTAGTGCAGTGCAGGGGAGAGCCTGGGAGCCTTCTCTCCAGCCTTTCTGTGAGAGAAAAAATGGCGCTGTGTGCTGAGGAGATAGGCCCCGCCCCTTTTACGGCGGGCTCGTCTCCCGCTCTTTAGTGAAGTTTGGCAGGGGTTAAATATCTCCATATAGCCTCTGGGGGCTATATGTGAGGTATTTTTAGCCAGTATATAGGTTTACATTTGCCTCCCAGGGCGCCCCCCCCCAGCGCCCTGCACCCTCAGTGACAGCGTGTGAAGTGTGCTGAGAGGAAAATGGCGCACAGCTGCAGTGCTGTGCGCTACCTTTAGAAGACTGTCAGAGTCTTCAGCCGCCGATTCTGGACCTCTTCTAACTTCAGCATCTGCAAGGGGGCCGGCGGCGCGGCTCCGGTGACCATCCAGGCTGTACCTGTGATCGTCCCTCTGGAGCTAATGTCCAGTAGCCAAGAAGCCAATCCATCCTGCACGCAGGTGAGTTCACTTCTTCTCCCCTCAGTCCCTCGTTGCAGTGATCCTGTTGCCAGCAGGTCTAAGCTAAACTTTCTCTAAGCAGCTCTTTAGGAGAGCCACCTAGATTGCACCCTTCTCGGCCGGGCACAAAAATCTAACTGGAGTCTGGAGGAGGGTCATAGGGGGAGGAGCCAGTGCACACCACCTGATCTGGAAAAGCTTTACTTTTTGTGCCCTGTCTCCTGCGGAGCCGCTATTCCCCATGGTCCTTTCAGGAACCCCAGCATCCACTAGGACGATAGAGAAATTATCTTTAGGAATACCTACAATAAATTAAAGGGCAGAACCAATACATTATTCCCAGATGTGGCAAATAGTGTTTAGAATATTACCCCCAGTAGTTCACACTATTGCCCACAATACTTATCCTCACTAGTGCCAAGGATTACAGCATTACCATATAATTACCCAGAAGTTATGACTAGCAAAACTAAGCCCATCATAAAATGTGTCCGGTCAGAGTAATCTTTAATGGGTATAACAGGCCAGATTTTGAGTTGGACGGATCTTTGTTCATGAGTTTTTACATGCAGTGCATAAGGAAATGTAAGCTTTTTTGCATATATTTGTCCTGTTCTGAGTCAGATGTTACTTGCCTGGATTTGTCTTTCTGCAAAATAGGGCTTTACAGTGTGGGAACTGGGCAGTGACAATACGACTGCACGGAACCACCATGGCTTAGATAACCATGACACTCCCAGGACGGTTCCATGCAATATAAATCTGTGTGTGATTCTGAGCTGTGTGTGCGGGGAAGGAAAGCCTGTCTCTGATGGATCTATTGCGCCTATCATAGAGCACATACAAGTTCAGATACTAATAATGACGATTGTGGTGGTTTGCGTAAAATCAGTGGGTGGCACAGCTTTCAGCATGCAGTTGCACAAATCACCACAGTAGTCCTATGGATTCATGCATTACCATAGGGCAGTATACCAGGTTTCTGCGGCTTTACGCTACCACAGGCACTTTGAATGCGGCTCAGAATCAGCCTCAATGCAGTTATGGCTTTAGATGTTATGGGCAAGAATGGAATCCACTTTTTCGCCTTTTCACAGTACTCTTGTGGGAGCTGTTGAAGAGTTCTACTGCAATCATATACGCGGGAAATAGGACAGTGCCTGAGTTTGCATTGCAACTAAAAGAAGCCTCTCTTTGATCAGAATAAGCTGTGCCTTAACTGGACAGTTTGGTGCCCTGTGCCAGAAAGAGAATTGGTAACCCCCTCATATGAAACAGGGATAGCGACAAAAATAAAGGTGCGTGGTTTTGTGAGATGGGGGGTGTCCACAGAATAATACCAGTTCACATTACACTGCACAGAAGTGCCCGTTGTTCACATTAACCCACACAGTAGTCCTCTTATACATGTTACCCCAGGCAGCAGAGCCCCTTATAAACATTACGTCACAGTAAAGCAGCACAGAATATACAAGGTAGGAGAAAGCTCCTTCATATGAGCTGTGTCCTAGAATGACCCATTAAGGCACTGAAGAGACTGTGTCCAGGGGCAGGTAACAGGCAACAAGGAAACACCCAGACAAGCCCAGCGCTCAGTGAACAGCAGAGGTGAGAGACCACAGTCTGTGCAGCTGCTCGTCTACGACACATCCTGTGAGCAGTCATGAAGCCCAATCTGGATGAGCCCAGCCACGTCAGGGGCAGGATCACCTTGGCTAGCTCAGCGGGGAGGAGTGTGACGTCAGTACTGCTGCTTCAGTCAGTACAGAGACCTCCTGAAGTCTCCAGTGTCTTATCCAAACTGACAGAGGTCTGGGGGTCCAAGATTTTAAACAGCTGTCACGGGGCACCTCTTCTCCAACGGGATAGGGTGTCTGGGGTCAGTGGTATGACGCCTCTCCCAGTAGATGCTGCGGGATACAGGGGAGCCAGGAGGGGGCAGAGCACATGGGTGGGCAGCTGCAGCACTGTCCACTGTAATATATGTAGCAAAGGTGCGCTTGGCTGAGGATCCGGGCGCACCGCTACATACAAATGTGGCCATGCTCAGTTTTTGCACTTTGCGTCCTAGTCACAGAAAAGCTGGAGTGACTAGTGTCCCCGCAACTATGACGTGCATGGGCACATAAATACATGGAGGCTGCAGCTAGTCGCAGCCTGGCGTAGTAAGCTGCACCCACGGCATGGCACGGCATGGTGTGCCCAAGCGGCCATACAGTGGGTGCAATTAACATGGCTACATCTGTACATTAAAGCAGGTAGCGCTGTACTTGGTGGCAGAAGTTTGGTGCGATCACGGGTTCCAGGTGGGTGTGGGTGCATATGTGTTGTGTGCCGAGCACCATCGGCACCACCATAGTAATGGCCCTGATGATGAGTGTTAAAATGGATTTGTAATAAAACTCACGTAGGAAATATATCAATACTTTACATACATACTGTACTGTGCAAAAGTTTTAGGCAGGTGTGGAAAAAATGCAACAAAGTAAGAATGCAAAAATACAAGTGTTAATAGTTTATGCAAAGTGAATGAATAGAAGGGAGATCTAAATCAAATAAATATTTGGTGTGACCACCTTTTGCCTTCAAAACAGCATCAATTCTTCAAGGTACACTTGCACACGGTTTTTGAAGGTATTTTTGTAGGTAGGCTGTTCCAAACATCTTGAAGAACTAACCACAGATCTACGGAGTATGTAGACTTACTCAAATACTTCTGTCTCTTCATGTAATGCCAAACAGACTCGATGATGTTGAGATCAGGGCTCCTTGTTTTTTTTACACTGAAGATCATTCTTAATGACACTGGCTGTATGTTTGGGGTCATTGTCATGCTGCAGAATAAATTTTGAGCCAATCAGACACCTCCCTGGTATTGCATGATGGATATGGATCTATCTGTATTTCTCAGCATTGAAGACACTATTAGTCCTGATCAAATCCCCAACTCCATTTGCTGAATTGAAGCCCTAAACTTGAAAGCAACCTCCGCCATGCTTCGCTGTTGCCTACAGACACTTATTATTGTACCGCTCTCCGGTCCTTCAGTGAACAAACTGCCTTCTGTTACAGCTAAATATTTCAACTTTGGACTTATCAGTCCAGAGCACCTTCTGCCACTTTTCTGTAATCCAGTTCCTATGTTTTCGTGCACAGCTGAGTCGCTTGCCTTGTGTCCATGTGGAAGATATGGCTTTTTGGCCGCAATTCTTCTATGAAGACCGCTTCTGTTCAGACTTTTCCCAACAGTAGATGGGTGTACCTGGGTCCCACTAGTTTCTGCCAGTTCTAAGCTAACGGCACTGCTGGACATCTTCTAAATTCAAAGGAAAGCAAGTTTCCTTGGTCGACCAACGCATCTACAGTCCTCAATGTCGCTCGTTTCTTTGTGCTTCAATGGTGAGAAATACAGGCAGGTACTTAAACATTATCTAAAAGAACCCACTGTTACTTGAGCAGTAATTACCAAGTTGCACTCTATCGACTGGTGGGGTAAGATAAAGTTGTATTCCCCTAAACACATACCAGACGGATCCAACTTGAGATGGGTAGCTAAATACAGCGCTATTGAAAGCACATTACTTACAGCGCTTTTCCCCTTTTATCCGGTTGTGTTTAGAAGAGGTTCACTAGCATACTATTGAAGTGACCGTCTAAAAGCATTTTAAACTGTGGATTATCTAACACAGACTGTCCAGCATAAATGGACTAGACATTGTGACGTGTATTTCTATTTAATGTCTATAAACACGCACCATCCACAGCACCTACTTAGCCTGAGTATTTTTTACATAATTGTAGATCGAATTGTTACTAAAAATGTTTTTTTTTTTAAATGTTGTCTTCATTTTTACAATACATTTTTCTATGGATATGTAATCAACTGCATCTCTACGCACCGTAATAACAGTTAATCTATTAGATCTTTAATTTATCCATCATGTAATACTATCACAGAGATGTCTGACTGGCTCCAAATTTTTTCTGCAGCAAGACAATGACCCCAAACATCCTTGAAATAGTGCGCCCAGGCACAAAAAAGAATTGGAAGGCTCCAGTAGGGACACCCATTAAAAGTCAAGGAAGCCGAACAGCAGCCGCACCACCCGCCAAGACCGAGCGGGTTGAAAACATCAGCCAGCAACAGCTACTGCCAGACGTGGCAGAAGCCCTTGCAGCAGGAAGTGCAGACCATCAGCAAACCTTCCCGGACTGCATGCCGGAAACACAAAATACAACGGTGCGGAGGTAGGATGAGTTGGGTAAGATTGTTGTGGACTTTACCATCATTGCAGGCGACCATCATATCCCTCCACATAACCCAAAAGGAGTGTAAACATTCATTATTAACCAATTTTCCTTTAAAGGTGCCATAATTAGTTTTCACATATTATAGTGTCCACTTTCTTTTGCTGAGCAGCATACATTAACAAAAACAGCACAGCTATAAATACAATTTTCGACCCCAAACATACAGACAAAGTCACTGATTAATTTGAAATTGGACAGTTGTATATCTGTGTACAACTGAGTTTCTGAATCTGCATATGAAGTTCTACAATGCAGCAGCTGTGGCTTTTTTCCATGCGAAGTTCCATTGTACTTCATATACAGACTCACACAGATATACAAGTGTTGCATATCAAATTAATCAGCACAGTCCTAGTTGCGACTAAAGGTGCATACACACTTAGCGATATAGTAAACTATATCACTCATTTTTCCCCTCCTGAGCGATATAGTTTACTATGTGTGTAAGCAGTGTGAATGCAGCTCACGATGAGAGATAAGTGGCCACGCAGGTCATTAATGATCGTCGGTCTTGGCCGTGCATGCAGCTCAATTTGGGCTCATCGTCCAAAGCTGCATGCTCCGTCTGGTTGCGGCATGACGTCACTGTGCGATATAACTAGCGATATCGCACAGTGTGTATGTCCGACATCGGGCAGCCTGGCCCGGGAGGGGAAACACTAGGCGATGTCACTCACCGAACACATAGGGGTATATGCAATTAGCGGCGAATCGAGGCAAATTATCGCCGTTTTTTAATTCGACACAATTCGACCGTCCAATTTCGGCAAGTGGTTGCCGAAATTCACCATATTCAATGGAAAACGGATTTGACAGTCCCGCGGGCGAAACGGCCGATTTGCCGGATTTTGCCGCGATTTTAAAAAACGGGGAAAAACCTGGAAAAAAATGGCGTGGGGTCCCCCCTCCAAAGCATAACCAGCCTCGGGCTCTTCGAGCTGGTCCTGGTTCTAAAAATCCGGGGGAAAAATTGACAGGGATCCCCCGTATTTTTAAAACCAGCACCGGGCTCTGCGCCTGGTGCTGGTGCAAAAAATACGGGGGACAAAAAGAGTAGGGGTCCCCCGTATTTTATACACCAGCATCAGGCTCCACTAGCTGGACAGATAATGCCACTTTTATACAGTGCCTTGCGGCCGTCCCCCCCATCCAAGGGCTGCGGATAAGAGGCTGATAGCCTTGAGAAAATGTAAAGAATATTGTTTTTTCCTTTAGTACTACAAGTCCCAGCAAGCCTCCCCCGCAAGCTGGTACTTGGAGAACCACAAGTACCAGCATGCGGGAGAAAAACGGGCCCGCTGGTACCTGTAGTTCTACTGGAAAAAAATATCCAAATAAAAACAGGAGACACACACCTTGATAGTAAAACTTTATTACACAACTGCTGACACACACATACTTACCTATGTTGACCCGCCGACTGCCACAGTCTCCGACGATCCTGGGTACCTGTGAAAAAAATTAGACTCACCTCAATCCAGTGTCCGGGAGATAATCCACGTACTTGATAAAAAAAGAAAACGAACACCCGGCCCAGCGGACTGAAAGGGGTCCCATGTTTACACATCAGACCCCTTTCCCCGATTGTGCCGGGACCCCACGTGACTCCTGTCACTGAGGTCCCTTCGGCCAATCAGGAAGCGCTACTTCCGTGGCGCTCACCTGATTGGCAGTGCGCGTGTGACCTCAGACAGTGCATCGCACAGCTCCCTCCATCTCACCGCTAACCGCAAAGTTCCCACCATTGAATATAATGGAGAGGCTTTGCGATGCGCTGTCTGAGCTCAGACGCACACAGAGCCAATCAGCAGAGTGCAAGGACGTTGCACTCGCTGATGGGCTGAAGAGACACTTCTGTGACAGCTGTCACGGGGGTGTCTGCATTCGTGGAAAGGGGTCTCATGTGTCAACATGGGACCCCTTTCAGTCCGGTGGTCGGGTGTTCGTTTTGTTGTTTTGACAAGTACGTGGATTTATCTCTGGACCCTGGATCAGGTGAGTATAATTATCTTTTATTTTCAGGTACCCGTGGATTCTACTTGGAGAAGAGGACCGACTGCTTCGTGTCAACATAGGTATGTGTGTGTCGGCAGTGTGTAATAAAGTTGTACTTGTCACAGTGTGTGTCTCCTGTTTTTTTGGGGGTATTTTTTCCCCAGTAGTACTACAGGTACCAGCGGGCCGTTTTTCACCCGCATGCCGGTACTTGTGGTTCTCCAAGTACCAGCTTGCGGGGGAAGCTTGCTTGGACTTGTAGTACTACTGGAAAAAACAATATTCTTTCAATTTTGATAAGGCTATCAGCACCCCATCCGCAGCCCTTGGATGGGGGGGGGGGGGGGGGGGGACAGCCTCGGGCTTCACCCCTGGCCCTTGGGTGGCTGGGGGGGGGACCCCTTGATTGAAGGGGTCCCCACTCCCCCAGGGTACCCCGGCCAGGGGTGACTAGTTAGATGTTTAATGCCACGGCCGCAAGGCACTGTATAAAAGTGACCCCCGGCTGTGGCATTATCTGTCCAGCTAGTGGAGCCCGATGCTGGTGTACAAAATACGGGGGACCCCTACTCTTTTTGTCCCCCGTATTTTTTGCACCAGCACCAGGCGCAGAGCCCGGTGCTGGTTTTAAAAATACGGGGGATCCCCTGTCAATTTCCCCCCCGCATTTTTAGAACCAGGACCAGCTCGAAGAGCCCGAGGCTGGTTATGCTTTGGAGGGGGGACCCCACGCCATTTTTTTTCTGAATTTTACCATTCCATATAAATAAAAAAAAAAAATTATTATTTTAAAAAATATATAAATAATACTTGTGCCTCCAAAAAAGACAACAAGTACCTAATCCCTTCTAATATAAATAGATATGCTATTATCAATAAAAAAAACACACAAAAAAACATGTTTTAATTTTTTTTTATTAGTTTCACCCACCAAAGTGTGGCGGATTGAAAATGTCGAATTTACTGTCTAAAAGCACTGTTGTCGAATTTTCAAACTTCAATTGAATATACTTTGGTCGAATTGCAGCACTTGTATCATTGCAGAAAAGTCGAATTTGACAAAAGTCGAATTTCAAAAAGTCGAATTTTGAAAGTCCGTTTTTTTGACGGAAAGTACTGAATTGCATTGACGATTTTTTTTTTTTTGGCGAAAAAGTCCCGAAATTCGACAATTTCGGGAATTCGACCGCAATTGCATATACCCCATAGTCTAGTGTGTACCTACCTTTAGACATATTTTTGGCTAGTGGAGATGCACGGAACCTGTCAGATCACTCACACCAGGCACCTCCTGCTGCATGATGTAATAAGGCTATATGTATGAGAACATACAGTGCATCCGGAAAGTATTCACAGCGCTTCACTTTTTCCTTATTTTGTTGTGTTACAGCCTTATTCCAAAATTTAGTAAATTCATTTTATCCCTCAAAATTCTACACACAACACCCCATAATGACAATGTGAATTATTTTTTTGTTTTGAGATCTCTGAAAATTTATAAAAATAAAAAACTAACATCACATGTACATAAGTATTCACAGCCTTTGCTCAATACTTTGTTGATGCACCTTTGGCAGCAATTACAGCCTCAAGTCTTTTTGAGTATGATGCCACAAGCTTGGCACACCTACATTTGGGCAGTTTCGCCCATTCCTCTCTGCAGCACCTCTCAAGCTCCGTCAGGATGGGAAGCGTTGGTGCACAGCCATTTTCACATCTCTCCAGAGATGTTCAATCGGATTTAAGTCTGGGCTCTGGCTGGACCACTCAAGGACATTCACAGAGATGTCCTGAAGCCACTTCATTGATATCTTGCATGTGTGCTTAGGTTCTTTGTACTGCTGAAAGATGAACCGTCGCCCCAGTCTGAGGTCAAGAGCGCTCTGGAGCAGGTTATCATCCAGGATGTCTCTGTACATTGCTGCATTCATCTTTACCTCTATCCTGACTAATCTCCCAGATCCTGCAGCTGAAAAACATCCGCACAGCATGATGCTGCCCCTACCATGCTTCACTGTAGGGATGATATTGGCCTGGTGATAAGCGGTGCCTGGTTTCCTCGAAACATGATGCCTGGCATTCATGCCAAAGAGTTCAATCTCATCAGACCAGAGACTTTTGTTTCTCATGGTCTGAGAGTCCTTCAGGTGCATTTTGTCAAACTCCAGGCAGGCTGTCATGTGCTTTTTTACTAAGGAGTGGCTTCTGTCTGGCCTCGCTACCATACAGGCCTGATTGGTGGATTGCTGCAGAGATGGTTGTCTTTCTGGAAGGTTCTCCTCTCTAGGAAGAGTCCTGGTGATTCCGAAATTCTCCATTTACGGATGATGTAGGCCACTGTGCTCATTTGGACCTTCAAAGCAGCAGATATTTCTCTGTACCCTTCCCTTAGATTTGTGCCTCGAGACAATCCTGTCTCGGAGGTCTACATCTAATTCCTTTGATTTCATGCTTGGTTTGTTCTCAGACATGCACTGTCAAGTGTGGGACCTTATATAGACAGGTGTGTGCCTTTCCAAATCATTGTCCAATCAACTGATTTTACCTCAGGTGGACTCTAATTAAGCTGTAGGAAGATCTCAAGGATCATTAGTAGAAACAGGATGCACCTGAGCTCAATTTTGAGCTTCATGGCAAAGGCTGTGAATACTTATGTACATGTGATTTCTTAGTCTTTTATTTTCAATAAATTAGCAAAAATCTCAAGAGATTCGGATTCTATATAAGGAGCCGCGCGTCGCCGCCATTTTCACACGTGCATTGAGATTGATAGGGAGAGGACGTGGCTGGCGTCCTCTCCGTTATAGCAGAAAAGACTGAGTGACTTAGTTATAATTGTGGGGAGGATTGGGGACGGGGAGCAGCTGTTAGGGAGTACAGTGCAGGGTTTTGATTATAATACCACCAGTGAGTTTAATCCGTTGTTTCTCTGCCTGAAAAAAACGCTCCACCATATCTGTGCTCACTCAGTGTGCTGCACTGCTGCATATATCTGTGCTGAGTGCACTGCTCACACTGCCTAATTGTGGGGACTGGGGAGCAGTTATAGCAGGAGTACAGTGCACAGTTTTGCTGACAGTGACCACCAGTCCAGTATACGTTTGTCTGCCTGAAAAACACTCCTGTGGTGGCTTTTTTTTTCTTCATACTAGTTTAGCAGTCTGCTGACAGTGTCCACCAGGTCCGTTATTATTATACAGTATATATATATATATATAGCAGTACGGTAGGCCACGGCTGTACCTACCTCTGTGTCGTCAGTGCACTCGTCGTCCATAAGTAATATAATACTATACTATAGTATCCATCCATCTACATTGTATACCTGTGGTGGCTTTTTTTTTCTTCATACTAATTTAGCAGTCTGCTGACAGTGTCCACCAGGTCCGTTATTATTATTATACAGTATATTATATATATATATATATATATATATATATATAGCAGTACGGTAGTCCACGGCTGTACCTACCTCTGTGTCGTCAGTGCACTCGTCGTCCATAAGTAATATAATACTATACTATCCATTCATCTACATTGTATACCTGTGGTGGGTTTTTTTTTCTTCATACTAGTTTAGCAGTCTGCTGACAGTGTCCACCAGGTCCGTTATTATTATTATACAGTATATTATATATATATATATATATATATATATATATATAGCAGTACGGTAGGCCACGGCTGTACCTACCTCTGTGTCGTCAGTGCACTCGTCGTCCATAAGTAATATAATACTATACTATAGTATCCATCCATCTACATTGTATACCTGTGGTGGCTTTTTTTTTCTTCATACTAGTTTAGCAGTCTGCTGACAGTGTCCACCAGGTCCGTTATTATTATTATACAGTATATTATATATATATATAGCAGTACGGTAGGCCACGGCTGTACCTACCTCTGTGTCGTCAGTGCACTCGTCGTCCATAAGTAGTATAATACTATACTATCCATCCATCTACATTGTATACCTGTGGTGGCTTTTTTTTTTCTTCATACTAATTTAGCAGTCTGCTGACAGTGTCCACCAGGTCCGTTATTATTATTATACAGTATATTATATATATATATATATATATATATATATATATATATATAGCAGTACGGTAGTCCACGGCTGTACCTACCTCTGTGTCGTCAGTGCACTCGTCGTCCATAAGTAATATAATACTATACTATCCATTCATCTACATTGTATACCTGTGGTGGTTTTTTTTTTCTTCATACTAGTTTAGCAGTCTGCTGACAGTGTCCACCAGGTCCGTTATTATTATTATACAGTATATATATATATATATATATATATATATATATATATATATAGCAGTACGGTAGGCCACGGCTTTACCTACCTCTGTGTCGTCAGTGCACTCGTCGTCCATAAGTAATATAATACTATACTATAGTATCCATCCATCTACATTGTATACCTGTGGTGGGTTTTTTTTTCTTCATACTAGTTTAGCAGTCTGCTGACAGTGTCCACCAGGTCCGTTATTATTATTATACAGTATATTATATATATATATATATATATATATATATATAGCAGTACGGTAGGCCACGGCTGTACCTACCTCTGTGTCGTCAGTGCACTCGTCGTCCATAAGTAATATAATACTATACTATCCATCCATCTACATTGTATACCTGTGGTGGCTTTTAGTTGTGCGCATTAAAATATGTAGAACAAAAATGTGGAGGTTAAAAAAATAGGGAAAGATCAAGATCCACTTCCACCTCGTGCTGAAGCTGCTGCCACTAGTCATGGCCGAGACGATGAAATGCCATCAACGTCGTCTGCCAAGGCCGATGTCCAATGTCATAGTACAGAGCATGTAAAATCCAAAACACAAAAGATCAGTAAAATGACCCAAAAATCAAAATTAAAAGCGTCTGAGGAGAAGCGTAAACTTGCCAATATGCCATTTACGACACGGAGTGGCAAGGAACGGCTGAGGCCCTGGCCTATGTTCATGGCTAGTGGTTCAGCTTCACATGAGGATGGAAGCACTCATCCTCTCACTAGAAAAAAGAAAAGACTTAAGCTGGCAAAAGCACAGCAAAGAACTGTGCGTTCTTCGAAATCACAAATCCCCAAGGAGAGTCCAATTGTGTCGGTTGCGATGCCTGACCTTCCCAACACTGGACGGGAAGAGCTTGCACCTTCCACCATTTGCACGCCCCCTGCAAGTGCTGGAAGGAGCACCCGCAGTCCAGTTCCTGATAGTCAAATTGAAGATGTCAGTGTTGAAGTACACCAGGATGAGGATATGGGTGTTGCTGGCGCTGGGGAGGAAATTGACAAGGAGGATTCTGATGGTGATGTGGTTTGTTTAAGTCAGGCCCCCGGGGAGACACCTGTTGTCCGTTGGAGGAATATGGCCATTGACATGCCTGGTCAAAATACTAAAAAAAATCAGCTCTTCAGTGTGGAATTATTTCAACAGAAATGCGGACAACTGGTGTCAAGCCGTGTGTTGCCTTTGTCAAGCTGTAATAAGTAGGGGAAAGGACGTCAACCACCTCGGAACATCCTCCCTTATATATTACCTGCAGCGCATTCATAATAAGTCAGTGACAAGTTCAAAAACTTTGGGCGACAGCGGAAGCAGTCCACTGACCAGTAAATCCCTTCATCTTGTAACCAAGCTCCCGCAAACCACACTACCAACTCCCTCAGTGTCAATTTCCTCCTTACCCAGGAAAACCAATAGTCCTGCAGGCCATGTCACTGGCAAGTCTGACGAGTCCTCTCCTGCCTGGGATTCCTCCGATGCATCCTTGAGTGTAACGCCTACTGCTGCTGGCGCTGCTGTTGTTGCTGCTGGGAGTCGATCGTCATCCCAGAGGGGAAGTCGGAAGACCACTTGTACTACTTCCAGTAAGCAATTGACTGTCCAACAGTCCTTTGCGAGGAAGATGAAATATCACAGCAGTCATCCTGTTGCAAAGCGGATAACTCAGGCCTTGACAACTATGTTGGTGTTAGACGTGCGTCCAGTATCCGCCGTTAGTTCACGGGGAACTAGAGAATTGCTTGAGGTAGTGTGCCCCCGTTACCAAATACCATCTAGGTTACACTTCTCTAGGCAGGCGATACCGAGAATGTACACGGACGTCAGAAAAAGATTTACCAGTGTCCTAAAAAATGCAGTTGTACCCAATGTCCACTTAACCACGGACATGTGGACAAGTGGAGCAGGGCAGACTCAGGACTATATGACTGTGACAGCCCACTGGGTAGATGTATTGCCTCCCGCTGCAAGAACAGCAGCGGCGGCACCAGTAGCAGCATCTCGCAAACGCCAACTCGTTCCTAGGCAGGCTACGCTTTGTATCACCGCTTTCCAGAATACGCACACAGCTGAAAACCTCTTACGGCAACTGAGGAAGATCATCGCAGAATGGCTTAACCCAATTGGACTCTCCTGGGGATTTGTGGCATCGGACAACGACAGCAATATTGTGCGTGCATTACATCTGGGCAAATTCCAGCACGTCCCATGTTTTGCACATACCTTGAATTTGGTGGTGCAGAATTATTTAAAAAACGACAGGGGCGTGCAAAAGATGCTGTCGGTGGCCAGAAGAATTGCGGGCCACTTTCGGCGTACAGGCACTGCGTACAGAAGACTGGAGCACCACCAAAAACACCTGAACCTGCCCTGCCATCATCTGAAGCAAGAGGTGGTAACGAGGTGGAATTCAACCCTCTATATGCTTCAAAAGTATGGAGGAGCAGCAAAAGGCCATTCAAGCCTATACATCTGGCCACGATATAGGCAAAGGAGGTGGAATGCACCTGTCTCAAGCGCAGTGGAGAATGATTTCAACGTTGTGCAAGGTTCTGCAACCTTTTGAACTTGCCACACGTGAAGTCAGTTCAGACACTGCCAGCCTGAGTCAGGTCATTCTCCTCATCAGGCTTTTGCAGAAGAAGCTGGAGGCATTGAAGGAGGAGCTAAAACAGAGCGATTCCGCTAGGCATGTGGGACTTGTGGATGGAGCCCTTCATTCGCTTAACCAGGATTCACGGGTGGTCAATCTGTTGAAATCAGAGCACTACATTTTGGCCACCGTGCTCGATCCTAGATTTAAAACCTACGTTGGATCTCTCTTTCCGGCAGACACAAGTCTGCAGAGGTTCAAAGACCTGCTGGTGAGAAAATTGTCAAGTAAAGCGGAACGCGACCCGTCAACATCTCCTCCTTCACATTCTCCCGCAACTGGGGGTGCGAGGAAAAGGCTCAGAATTCCGAGCCCACCCGCTGGCGGTGATGCAGGGCAGTCTGGAGCGACTGCTGATGCTGACATCTGGTCCGGACTGAAGGACCTGCCAACGATTACTGACATGTCGTCTACTGTCACTGCATATGATTCTCTCACCATTGAAAGAATGGTGGAGGATTATATGAGTGACCGCATCCAAGTAGGCACGTCAGACAGTCCGTACGTATACTGGCAGGAAAAAGAGGCAATTTGGAGGCCCTTGCAGAAACTGGCTTTATTCTACCAAAGTTGCCCTCACTCCAGTGTGTACTCCGAAAGAGTGTTTAGTTCTGCCGCTCACCTTGTCAGCAATCGGCGTACGAGGTTACTTCCAGAAAATGTGGAGAAGATGATGTTCATTAAAATGAATTATAATCAATTCCTCCGTGGAGACATTCACCAGCAGCAATTGCCTCCAGAAAGTACACGGGGACCTGAGATGGTGGATTCCAGTGGGGACGAATTAATAATCTGTGAGGAGGGGGATGTACACAGTGAAAGGGGTGATGAATCGGACGATGATGATGAGGTAGACATCTTGCCTCTGTAGAGTCAGTTTGTGCAAGGAGAGATTGATTGATTCTTTTTTGGTGGGGGCCCAAACCAACCAGTCATTTCAGTCACAGTCGTGTGGCAGACCCTGTCGCTGAAATGATGGGTTCGTTAAAGTGTGCATGTCCTGTTTATACAACATAAGGGTGGGTGGGAGGGCCCAAGGACAATTCCATCTTGCACCTCTTTTTTCTTTCATTTTTCTTTGCGTCATGTGCTGTTTGGGGAGTATTTTTTTTGAAGGGCCATCCTGCGTGACACTGCAGTGCCACTCCTAGATGGGCCAGGTGTTTGTGTCGGCCACTTGGGTCGCTGAGCTTAGTCACACAGCTACCTCATTGCACCTCTTTTTTTCTTTGCGTCATGTGCTGTTTGGGGAGTATTTTTTTGAAGGGCCATCCTGCGTGACACTGCAGTGTCACTCCTAGATGGGCCAGGTGTTTGTGTCGGCCACTAGGGTCGCTTAGCTTAGTCACACAGCTACCTCATTGCGCCTCTTTTTTTCTTTGCGTCATGTGCTGTTTGGGGAGTATTTTTTTGAAGGGCCATCCTGCGTGACACTGCAGTGCCACTCCTAGATGGGCCAGGTGTTTGTGTCGGCCACTAGGGTCGCTTAGCTTAGTCACACAGCTACCTCATTGCGCCTCTTTTTTTCTTTGCGTCATGTGCTGTTTGGGGAGTATTTTTTTGAAGGGCCATCCTGTCCGACACTGCAGTGCCACTCCTACATGGGCCAGGTGTTTGTGTCGGCCACTTGGGTCGCTGAGCTTAGTCACACAGCTACCTCATTGCACCTCTTTTTTTCTTTGCGTCATGTGCTGTTTGGGGAGTATTTTTTGAAGGGCCATCCTGCCTGACACTGCAGTGCCACTCCTAGATGGGCCAGGTGTTTGTGTCGGCCACTTGTGTCGCTTAGCTTAGCCATCCAGCGACCTCGGTGCAAATTTTAGGACTAAAAATAATATTGTGAGGTGTTCAGAATAGACTGAAAATGAGTGGAAATTATGGTTATTGAGGTTAATACTACTATGGGATCAAAATGACCCCCAAATTCTATGATTTAAGCTGTTTTTTTAGGGTTTTTTTTTAAAAAAACACCCGAATCCAAAACACACCCGAATCCGACAAAAAAAATTCGGTGAGGTTTTGCCAAAACGCGTTCGAACCCAAAACACGGCCGCGGAAACGAACCCAAAACCAAAACACAAAACCCGAAAAATGTCCGGTGCACATCACTACTAAACAGACATGTGAATGAACCATTTAGTATGTTTATATTGTATTGGAAGCTGCTAAAAACTAGTGATGAGCGGGTTCGGTTCCTCGGAATCCGAACCCGCCCGAACTTCAGCTTTTTTTACACGGATCCGAGCGACTCGGATCTTCCCGCCTTGCTCGGTTAACCCGAGCGCGCCCGAACGTCATCATGACGTTGTCGGATTCTCGCGAGGCTCGGATTCTATCGCGAGACTCGGATTCTATATAAGGAGCCGCGCGTCGCCGCCATTTTACACGTGCATTGAGATTGATAGTGAGAGGACGTGGCTGGCGTCCTCTCCGTTTAGAGAAGAAATAGATAGGAGAGTGAGAGTGAGACAGTGACACTTCATTTACTGGAGCTTAGGAGGAGTACTCAGACAGAGAGAGCAGAATTTTGCTGATAGTATTAGTTAGTTATACTAGTGACAGAGTGAGACAGTGACACTTCATTTACTGGAGCTTAGGAGGAGTACTCAGACAGAGAGTGCAGAATTTTGCTGATAGTATTAGTTAGTTATACTAGTGACTGACCAGTGACCACCAGTGCAGTTTTATATTATTTAATATAATCCGTTCTCTGCCTGAAAAAATGATACACAGTGACTCAGTCACATACCATATCTGTGCTCAGCCCAGTGTGCTGCTGCATCATCTATGTATAATATCTGACTGTGCTCACACAGCTTAATTGTGGGGGAGACTGGGGAGCAGTTAGGTTATAGCAGGAGCCAGGAGTACATATTAAAATTAAACAGTGCACACTTTTTTTCTGCAGGAGTGCCACTGCCAGTGTGACTGACCAGTGACCTGACCACCAGTATATAGTATACTATATTGTATTGTGAATGTCTGCCTGTAAAAGTTAAACACACGTCGTGTGACTTGTGTGGTGTTTTTTTATTCTATAAAATAAAAAACTCATTCTGCTGACAGACAGTGTCCAGCAGGTCCGTCATTATATAATATATACCTGTCCGGCTGCAGTAGTGATATATATATATTTTTTATATCATTATTTATCATCCAGTCGCAGCAGACACAGTACGGTAGTTCACGGCTGTAGCTACCTCTGTGTCGGCACTCGGCAGTCCATCCATAATTGTATACCACCTACCCGTGGTTTTTTTTTTCTTTCTTCTTTATACATACTACATCTCATTATCATCCAGTCTATATTAGCAGCAGACACAGTACAGTACGGTAGTCCACGGCTGTAGCTACCTCTGTGTCGGCACTCGGCAGTCCGTCCATAATTGTATACCACCTACCCGTGGTTTTTTTTTTCTTTCTTCTTTATACATACTACATCTCATTATCAACCAGTCTATATTAGCAGCAGACACAGTACGGTAGTCCACGGCTGTAGCTACCTCTGTGTCGGCACTCGGCAGTCCATCCATAATTGTATACCACCTACCCGTGGTTTTTTTTTTCTTTCTTCTTTATACATACTACATCTCATTATCATCCAGTCTATATTAGCAGCAGACACAGTACAGTACGGTAGTCCACGGCTGTAGCTACCTCTGTGTCGGCACTCGGCAGTCCGTCCATAATTGTATACCACCTACCCGTGGTTTTTTTTTTCTTTCTTCTTTATACATACTACATCTCATTATCAACCAGTCTATATTAGCAGCAGACACAGTACGGTAGTCCACGGCTGTAGCTACCTCTGTGTCGGCACTCGGCAGTCCATCCATAATTGTATACCACCTACCCGTGGTTTTTTTTTTCTTTCTTCTTTATACATACTACATCTCATTATCATCCAGTCTATATTAGCAGCAGACACAGTACAGTACGGTAGTCCACGGCTGTAGCTACCTCTGTGTCGGCACTCGGCAGTCCGTCCATAATTGTATACCACCTACCCGTGGTTTTTTTTTTCTTTCTTCTTTATACATACTACATCTCATTATCAACCAGTCTATATTAGCAGCAGACACAGTACGGTAGTCCACGGCTGTAGCTACCTCTGTGTCGGCACTCGGCAGTCCATCCATAATTGTATACCACCTACCCGTGGTTTTTTTTTCTTTCTTCTTTATACATACTACATCTCATTATCATCCAGTCTATATTAGCAGCAGACACAGTACAGTACGGTAGTCCACGGCTGTAGCTACCTCTGTGTCGGCACTCGGCAGTCCATCCATAATTGTATACCACCTACCCGTGGTTTTTTTTTCTTTCTTCTTTATACATACATACTACATCTCTTTATCAACCAGTCTATATTAGCAGCAGACACAGTACGGTAGTCCACGGCTGTAGCTACCTCTGTGTCGGCACTCGGCAGTCCATCCATAATTGTATACCACCTACCCGTGGTTTTTTTTTTCTTTCTTCTTTATACATACATACTACATCTCTTTATCAACCAGTCTATATTAGCAGCAGACACAGTACGGTAGTCCACGGCTGTAGCTACCTCTGTGTCGGCACTCGGCAGTCCGTCCATAATTGTATACCACCTACGCGTGGTTTTTTTTTCTTTCTTCTTTATACATACATACTACATCTCTTTATCAACCAGTCTATATTAGCAGCAGACACAGTACGGTAGTCCACGGCTGTAGCTACCTCTGTGTCGGCACTCGGCAGTCCATCCATAATTGTATACCACCTACCCGTGGTTTTTTTTTTTCTTTCTTCTTTATACATACTACATCTCATTATCATCCAGTCTATATTAGAGGCAGACACAGTACAGTACGGTAGTCCACGGCTGTAGCTACCTCTGTGTCGGCACTCGGCAGTCCATCCATAATTGTATACTAGTATCCATCCATCTCCATTGTTTACCTGAGGTGCCTTTTAGTTGTGCCTATTAAAATATGGAGAACAAAAATGTTGAGGTTCCAAAATTAGGGAAAGATCAAGATCCACTTCCACCTCGTGCTGAAGCTGCTGCCACTAGTCATGGCCGAGACGATGAAATGCCAGCAACGTCGTCTGCCAAGGCCGATGCCCAATGGCATAGTACAGAGCATGTCAAATCCAAAACACCAAATATCAGTAAAAAAAGGACTCCAAAACCTAAAATAAAATTGTCGGAGGAGAAGCGTAAACTTGCCAATATGCCATTTACCACACGGAGTGGCAAGGAACGGCTGAGGCCCTGGCCTATGTTCATGGCTAGTGGTTCAGCTTCACATGAGGATGGAGGCACTCAGCCTCTCGCTAGAAAAATGAAAAGACTCAAGCTGGCAAAAGCAGTAGCACCGCAAAGAACTGTGCGTTCTTCGAAATCCCAAATCCACAAGGAGAGTCCAATTGTGTCGGTTGCGATGCCTGACCTTCCCAACACTGGACGTGAAGAGCATGCGCCTTCCACCATTTGCACGCCCCCTGCAAGTGCTGGAAGGAGCACCCGCAGTCCAGTTCCTGATAGTCAGATTGAAGATGTCAGTGTTGAAGTACACCAGGATGAGGAGGATATGGGTGTTGCTGGCGCTGGGGAGGAAATTGACCAGGAGGATTCTGATGGTGAGGTGGTTTGTTTAAGTCAGGCACCCGGGGAGACACCTGTTGTCCGTGGGAGGAATATGGCCGTTGACATGCCTGGTGAAAATACCAAAAATATCAGCTCTTCGGTGTGGAAGTATTTCACCAGAAATGCGGACAACATTTGTCAAGCCGTGTGTTCCCTTTGTCAAGCTGTAATAAGTAGGGGTAAGGACGTTAACCACCTCGGAACATCCTCCCTTATACGTCACCTGCAGCGCATTCAGAATAAGTCAGTGACAAGTTCAAAAACTTTGGCCGACAGCGGAAGCAGTCCACTGACCAGTAAATCCCTTCCTCTTGTAACCAAGCTCACGCAAACCACCCCACCAACTCCCTCAGTGTCAATTTCCTCCTTCCCCAGGAATGCCAATAGTCCTGCAGGCCATGTCACTGGCAATTCTGACGAGTCCTCTCCTGCCTGGGATTCCTCCGATGCATCCTTGCGTGTAAGAAGCAAGAAGTGGTAACGAGGTGGAATTCAACCCTCTATATGCTTCAAAGGTTGGAGGAGCAGCAAAAGGCCATTCAAGCCTATACAATTGAGCACGATATAGGAGGTGGAATGCACCTGTCTCAAGTGCAGTGGAGAATGATTTCAACGTTGTGCAAGGTTCTGATGCCCTTTGAACTTGCCACACGTGAAGTCAGTTCAGACACTGCCAGCCTGAGTCAGGTCATTCCCCTCATCAGGCTTTTGCAGAAGAAGCTGGAGACATTGAAGGAGGAGCTAACACGGAGCGATTCCGCTAGGCATGTGGGACTTGTGGATGGAGCCCTTAATTCGCTTAACAAGGATTCACGGGTGGTCAATCTGTTGAAATCAGAGCACTACATTTTGGCCACCGTGCTCGATCCTAGATTTAAAACCTACCTTGGATCTCTCTTTCCGGCAGACACAAGTCTGCTGGGGTTGAAAGACCTGCTGGTGAGAAAATTGTCAAGTCAAGCGGAACGCGACCTGTCAACATCTCCTCCTTCACATTCTCCCGCAACTGGGGGTGCGAGGAAAAGGCTCAGAATTCCGAGCCCACCCGCTGGCGGTGATGCAGGGCAGTCTGGAGCGACTGCTGATGCTGACATCTGGTCCGGACTGAAGGACCTGACAACGATTACGGACATGTCGTCTACTGTCACTGCATATGATTCTCTCAACATTGAAAGAATGGTGGAGGATTATATGAGTGACCACATCCAAGTAGGCACGTCACACAGTCCGTACTTATACTGGCAGGAAAAAGAGGCAATTTGGAGGCCCTTGCACAAACTGGCTTTATTCTACCTAAGTTGCCCTCCCACAAGTGTGTACTCCGAAAGAGTGTTTAGTGCCGCCGCTCACCTTGTCAGCAATCGGCGTACGAGGTTACATCCAGAAAATGTGGAGAAGATGATGTTCATTAAAATGAATTATAATCAATTCCTCCGCGGAGACATTGACCAGCAGCAATTGCCTCCACAAAGTACACAGGGAGCTGAGATGGTGGATTCCAGTGGGGACGAATTGATAATCTGTGAGGAGGGGGATGTACACGGTGATATATCGGAGGATGATGATGAGGTGGACATCTTGCCTCTGTAGAGCCAGTTTGTGCAAGGAGAGATTAATTGCTTCTTTTTTGGGGGGGGTCCAAACCAACCCGTCATATCAGTCACAGTCGTGTGGCAGACCCTGTCACTGAAATGATGGGTTGGTTAAAGTGTGCATGTCCTGTTTATACAACATAAGGGTGGGTGGGAGGGCCCAAGGACAATTCCATCTTGCACCTCTTTTTTCTTTTATTTTTCTTTGCGTCATGTGCTGTTTGGGGAGGGTTTTTTGGAAGGGCCATCCTGCGTGACACTGCAGTGCCACTCCTAGATGGGCCCGGTGTTTGTGTCGGCCACTAGGGTCGCTTATCTTACTCACACAGTCAGCTACCTCATTGCGCCTCTTTTTTTCTTTGCGTCATGTGCTGTTTGGGGAGGGTTTTTTGGAAGGGACATCCTGCGTGACACTGCAGTGCCACTCCTAGATGGGCCCGGTGTTTGTGTCGGCCACTAGGGTCGCTTATCTTACTCACACAGTCAGCTACCTCATTGCGCCTCTTTTTTTCTTTGCGTCATGTGCTGTTTGGGGAGGGTTTTTTGGAAGGGACATCCTGCGTGACACTGCAGTGCCACTCCTAGATGGGCCCGGTGTTTGTGTCGGCCACTAGGGTCGCTTATCTTACTCACACAGCGACCTCGGTGCAAATTTTAGGACTAAAAATAATATTGTGAGGTGTGAGGTATTCAGAATAGACTGAAAATGAGTGTAAATTATGGTTTTTGAGGTTAATACTTTGGGATCAAAATGACCCCCAAATTCTATGATTTAAGCTGTTTTTTAGGGTTTTTTGAAAAAAACACCCGAATCCAAAACACACCCGAATCCGACAAAAAAAATTCGGTGAGGTTTTGCCAAAACGCGGTCGAACCCAAAACACGGCCGCGGAACCGAACCCAAAACCAAAACCCGAAAAATTTCCGGCGCTCATCTCTACTAAAAACTGCTAGGTTTTGACATTTGTAACTGAACAAAAGTTATCAAACCCAGGGGCAGATATATTAACCTGGAGAAGGCATAAGGAAGTGATAAACCAGTGATATGTGCAAGGTGATAAAGGCACCAGTCAATCAGCTCCAATATGTAAATGAACAGTTAGGTTCTGATTGGCTGGTGCCTTTATCACCTTGCACATATCACTGGTTTATCACTTCATATTTAATATAACTTTTCAACAACTTTATTAATGCTTAGGCTGAGCAGCTGAATGCTGGTGGAGACTGTAATTCTATTTTGAGTTCCTTATGTAAAGTTTATGCTTTTATTTTTAAATTGGACATAGCATTTTTTTTCTTTTACCCCTTTTGTCTGTGAGAATTGCACACAGAGGCAGTGCAGGTGGAATGTATTATTGTGGTGTATAGTGTTCTTCCTTTTGGCAAGACTGCTGATATATTCGCTTGTGGTGCAAAATGTTTATATAATTAACAAACTGCAGAAAGATATGTTACAAGTTATGTCTATGTACGGTTTGATCGTGGTAGGTTTATACATACGTTTCATGCCTACACTAAATGTGGCCCTACATTTCTAAGCAGTTACACTTGCACCATATTCTGTCAGTGTGTAGTATGGTATGCCGGCGGCCAGGATCTCGACGGCCAGCATACCAGAGCAGGGATCCCGACCGCCGGCAAACCGACAGCTGGACAAGCGCATATGAGATCCTTGCGGGCACGGTGGCATGCTATGCACGTGTCACGCTATTTATTCTCCCTCCAGGAGGGTCGTGGACCCCCAAGAGGGAAAATAGTTGTCGGCATGCTGGGTGTCAGGATTCCAGCGCCGGTATACTAATCTGGGATCCCAACAGTCGGCATACTGAATACCACCCTTCTGTCATACTGTATATGACAATATGATGTAAATACCTGCGCCCCAAGTCAAAATACTAGATATATCTGGCATGGTGTATGTGAATGGCTAACTTCAAAGAGGTGCCCAACTCTTACAGTATAATTACTGCAGTAAAAAGTTCTTTTTAAAGATTATCCCCTTCGGAACAATTTTGGATAACATATTTATAAAGCACATGGGTTGTGGGACCTCCGTGTTTATAAAGAGAGAAAGACATGAATCCATTATATAATGGTATGGAAGTGTGATGTGGATTCAGAATCTAATTGGATGGATAAACCTCCTGTCCTATCAGGTGTCACATTCACTTCAGCATATACTTAACCTGCGCCAGTAGATGTGGAACTCCCATCATTCCACTGCCAGCACTCACAGTCTGATGTGTGCCAATTAATACATGGGTTCATATCTAAAGAAGGGAGTATTGCTCTAAAGGGGATGTAGCCATAATATTAATATATGCCCGGGGTTCATCTTTCCCACGAATGGGTCGCAGGTTAGAATATGCTGAAACTGCGACTATTCGTAGCAGGCTGCGATCCATTTGTGGGTGCATACATACCATGCGTTCACATGGATCATGGGTGCACATGCACTGTGCAGTGCCTGCATACATCCAGGGTCACATTAATCATGACAAATGAGTCGCATTTGCGCTATTAGACTGTAAGATGTGCAAGGACACAGCTGTATTTACAATGTCTACAACACAATGTTAACTCTGAAAAGACTGGCATCTGCAGAATGCCGAAATGTGAAATACTGACATTCTGTACAAACAGGCTGCAGAAGGTTAGGGATCGGCATTGGTAGGGGAGTGTTAGGCACAAGGGTGTAGCTACCATAGGTGCGGGCAGTGCAGCTGCTATGGGGCCGAGAGCTGAGAGAAGCCCACCTTCCCTGTCAAAGTTTCATGTGTTATATACATTTTTCGCCATTGGGTGGTATGTAGGGGTCCTTTCAAACTTTTTCCTTGGAGCCTGCAATATATCTAGGTATGCCCCTGGACCTGCTTATTGTAGTGTGGTTTAAAATGAAGTGGAGGGCATTTTCATGTTATATAATATTAAGCAGTGCACTGTAATGAGGCACAATATGAACAGGAAGTACTATATATCATAATGTGAATTGGGGATACTGTGCGGCATAATGTGCACTGGCAGCTCTGAAATGTGACATAGGGTGAGCTTAAGCACTACTGTGATTCATAAAATAAACTAGGGCACTACTATGAGGCATAACATTAAATAAGGCTCTACTATGGTTCAGAAAATGAACCAGGGCACTATTATGGGGCATACAATTAACAACTGCTGCAGAGAAGTGTCTCTCTAGAAGCATTGTGATGGGGGCCCCTTCAAAATGTTGCCATGGGTCCCACAAAGTTCTGGCTACGCCCCTGGTTAGGCACTAGGGTGAGGTTTAGGGTTACGTATTAGGACTAGTTATACTTACGCCCACAAGCGAAACAGGATCCACCTGATGTTACTGCCGGACAAAAGTCACCAGTAGACCACCAAGAACATTTTGTTAACATTCTAATCGTGATGACATTTTGAACGTAGACAAAATAAACCACACCCTTCTAAAGGGAGTATCATCTTAAACAGAAAGGAATGACAAGCATAGAGGAAACAAAAACTAATATAAAAATTACTTATTATAAGGTAGCAAAAGTGTCACTGGAATTACCTCATTTCCCCCTGGAAGCCTGTTCATGTGTACTAACTGGCCCTGGTCATCTAGTACAAGTTCAGTGTATATAAGGACATCTGAAGGTAGGGGACTCTTTGAAATGAAAGCGCTGGCATCCATTGATTCCCACAACTTAATGAGAGCCTAGGTAAAAAAATAAAAAAAATATATTAGAATTTATGTGAAATTATTTTCTTTTCTAAGGGGGTGAGTGAAAAAAATTAATAGGATTTTGAAAACATAGCAACTGTAAGAAATAGACATGCATGTATGCCCTTGTTTGCTTAGGCTACTTACATACTGATTCCAGAGGATGATTTTACTAGACAGCTCCCAATAATAGTTAAACAAAAACAGAAAAAGCAAAGGGCTCATGTTTTACAGAACATTTTTTTTTAAATAACATAATAAAATTATCTATACATTCAGTAGACATAATATAATATTCCATGAGTATAAAACAGAAAGACATTTGTTGTTGGCGCTATACCTTGTATGACAAATCTGTGAGTATCTAGCAAAAAAAGATGTTAGGATCAAAACATTCCAACTTTTTATTTTTGTTAGAATATCCATGTGGAAGAACAAAATGAATCATTCCTAACTCCTCAGTTAGACTACTTAAGTTATCTGTAGACCGATAATGGTATTATCAACACAGAAGCTTGAATACTAGCATGTGGTAGCTGAACAGTGGTGTAAATAGTGCGGGGCAAACAGAACATGTGCCCTGGCGGCCACTACAGTGGGAGTATTTGTTTCTAAAAAGGCCCCAAAAATAGCTAGAGGGCAGATACGCCCGTGCACCCGGCTTCCTGCAGTGTCACAGCGTCGTGCACATGATACGATGATGACGCAACTCTGACAGTCGGTGGATGATGGTTGGTGTGGTGATGCAAGTGGGTGTTGCAAAAGCGAGGAGGCTTTTTTACGTTAAGTACTAATAAGAGAAATGAAAGAAAATGCAGCCCGGGGTTGGGGGGGGGGGGGGGGGGGGGGGCAGTGGCACTTAATGTAAAAATAAAACTAGAAGTGGAGAAAAATAAGATTTTACTTACCGATAAATCTATTTCTCGGAGTCCGTAGTGGATGCTGGGGTTCCTGAAAGGACCATGGGGAATAGCGGCTCCGCAGGAGACAGGGCACAAAAAGTAAAGCTTTTTCCGATCAGGTGGTGTGCACTGGCTCCTCCCCCTATGACCCTCCTCCAGACTCCAGTTAGGTACTGTGCCCGGACGAGCGTACACAATAAGGGAGGATTTTGAATCCCGGGTAAGACTCATACCAGCCACACCAATCACACCGTACAACTTGTGATCTAAACCCAGTTAACAGTATGATAACAGCGGAGCCTCTGAAAGATGGCTTCCTTCAACAATAACCCGAATTAGTTAACAATAACTATGTACAATTTATGCAGATAATCCGCACTTGGGATGGGCGCCCAGCATCCACTACGGACTCCGAGAAATAGATTTATCGGTAAGTAAAATCTTATTTTCTCTATCGTCCTAGTGGATGCTGGGGTTCCTGAAAGGACCATGGGGATTATACCAAAGCTCCCAAACGGGCGGGAGAGTGCGGATGACTCTGCAGCACCGAATGAGAGAACTCCAGGTCCTCCTTAGCCAGAGTATCAAATTTGTAAAATTTTACAAACGTGTTCTCCCCTGACCACGTAGCTGCTCGGCAAAGTTGTAATGCCGAGACCCCTCGGGCAGCCGCCCAAGATGAGCCCACCTTCCTTGTGGAGTGGGCCTTTACAGATTTAGGCTGTGGCAGGCCTGCCACAGAATGTGCAAGTTGGATTGTGCTACAGATCCAACGAGCAATCGTCTGCTTAGACGCAGGAGCACCCATCTTGTTGGGTGCATACAATATAAACAACGAGTCAGATTTTCTGACTCCAGCTGTCCTTGCAATATATATTTTTAATGCTCTGACAACGTCCAGTAACTTGGAGTCCTCCAAGTCACTTGTAGCCGCAGGCACTACAATAGGCTGGTTCAGATGAAATGCTGACACCACCTTAGGGAGAAAATGCGGACGAGTCCGCAGTTCTGCCCTGTCCGAATGGAAAATCAGATATGGGCTTTTGTAAGATAAAGCTGCCAATTCTGACACTCTCCTGGCAGAAGCCAGGGCTAGAAGCATGGTCACTTTCCATGTGAGATATTTCAAATCCACCTTTTTTAGTGGTTCAAACCAATGAGATTTTAGGAAGTCCAAAACCACATTGAGATCCCACGGTGCCACTGGAGGCACCACAGGAGGCTGTATATGCAGCACTCCCTTAACAAAGGTCTGGACTTCAGGGACTGAAGCCAATTCTTTTTGAAAGAAAATCGACAGGGCCGAAATTTGAACCTTAATAGATCCCAATTTGAGACCCATTGACAATCCTGATTGCAGGAAATGTAGGAATCGACCCAGTTGAAATTCCTCCGTCGGAGCACTCCGATCTTCGCACCACGCAACATATTTTCGCCAAATTCGGTGATAATGTTGCACGGTTACTTCCTTCCTTGCTTTAATCAAAGTAGGAATGACTTCTTCCGGCATGCCTTTTTCCTTTAGGATCCGGCGTTCAACCGCCATGCCGTCAAACGCAGCCGCGGTAAGTCTTGAAACAGACAGGGACCCTGCTGAAGCAAGTCCCTCCTTAGAGGTAGAGGCCACGGATCTTCCGTGATCATCTCTTGAAGTTCCGGGTACCAAGTCCTTCTTGGCCAATCCGGAACCACTAGTATCGTTCTTACGCCTCTTTGCCGTATAATTCTCAATACTTTTGGTATGAGAGGCAGAGGAGGAAACACATACACCGACTGGTACACCCAAGGCGTTACCAGCGCGTCCACAGCTATTGCCTGCGGATCTCTTGACCTGGCGCAATACCTGTCCAGTTTTTTGTTGAGGCGAGACGCCATCATGTCCACCATTGGTCTTTCCCAACGGGTTACCAGCATGTGGAAGACTTCTGGATGAAGTCCCCACTCTCCCGGGTGAAGATCGTGTCTGCTGAGGAAGTCTGCTTCCCAGTTGTCCACTCCCGGGATGAACACTGCTGACAGTGCTATCACATGATTCTCTGCCCAGCGAAGAATCCTTGCAGCTTCTGCCATTGCACTCCTGCTTCTTGTGCCGCCCTGTCTGTTCACATGGGCGACTGCCGTGATGTTGTCCGACTGGATCAACACCGGTTTTCCCTGAAGCAGAGGTTCTGCCTGGCTTAGAGCATTGTATATTGCTCTTAGTTCCAGAATGTTTATGTGAAGAGACGTTTCCAGGCTCGTCCATACTCCCTGGAAGTTTCTTCCTTGTGTGACTGCTCCCCAGCCTCTCAGGCTGGCGTCCATGGTCACCAGGATCCAATCCTGTATGCCGAATCTGCGGCCCTCCAATAGATGAGCACTCTGCAACCACCACAGAAGAGACACCCTTGTCCTTGGAGACAGGGTTATCCGCAGGTGCATCTGAAGATGCGACCCTGACCATTTGTTCAACAGATCCCTTTGGAAAATTCTTGCGTGGAATCTGCCGAATGGAATTGCTTCGTAAGAAGCCACCATTTTTCCCAGGACTCTTGTGCATTGATGTACAGACACCTTTCCTGGTTTTAGGAGGTTCCTGACAAGCTCGGATAACTCCTTGGCTTTTTCCTCCGGGAGAAAAACCTTTTTCTGAACCGTGTCCAGAATCATCCCTAGGAACAGCAGACGAGTTGTCGGCATTAACTGGGATTTTGGAATATTCAGAATCCACCCGTGCTGTTTTAGCACTTCTTGAGACAGTGCTAATCCCATCTCTAGCTGTTCTCTGGACCTCGCCCTTATTAGGAGATCGTCCAAGTATGGGATAATTAATACGCCTTTTCTTCGAAGAAGAATCATCATCTCGGCCATTACCTTTGTAAAGATCCGAGGTGCCGTGGACAATCCGAACGGCAGCGTCTGAAACTGATAGTGACAGTTTTGTACAACGAACCTGAGGTACCCCTGGTGTGAGGGGTAAATTGGAACGTGGAGATACGCATCCTTGATGTCCAAGGATACCATAAAGTCCCCCTCTTCCAGGTTCGCTATCACTGCTCTGAGTGACTCCATTTTGAACTTGAACTTCTTTATGTACAGGTTCAAGGACTTCAGATTTAGAATAGGCCTTACCGAGCCATCCGGCTTCGGTACCACAAAAAGAGTGGAATAATACCCCTTCCCTTGTTGTAGAAGAGGTACCTTGACTATCACCTGCTGAGAGTACAGCTTGTGAATGGCTTCCAAAACCGTCTCCCTTTCGGAGGGGGACGTTGGTAAAGCAGACTTCAGGAAACGGCGAGGTGGATCTGTCTCTAATTCCAACCTGTATCCCTGAGATATTATCTGCAGGATCCAGGGATCTACTTGCGAGTGAGCCCACTGCGCGCTGTAATTTTTGAGACGACCCCCCACCGTCCCCGAGTCCGCTTGAGAAGCCCCAGCGTCATGCTGAGGCTTTTGTAGAAGCCGGGGAGGGCTTCTGATCCTGGGAAGGAGCTGCGTGTTGCTGTCTCTTCCCTCGACCTTTGCCTCGTGGCAGATATGAATAGCCCTTTGCTCTCTTTTTTTTAAAGGAACGAAAGGGCTGCGGTTGAAAAGTCGGTGCCTTTTTCTGTTGGGGAGTGACTTGAGGTAGAAAGGTGGATTTCCCGGCTGTAGCCGTGGCCACCAAATCTGATAGACCGACTCCAAATAACTCCTCCCCTTTATACGGCAAAACTTCCATATGCCGTTTTGAATCCGCATCGCCTGTCCACTGTCGCGTCCATAAAGCTCTTCTGGCCGAAATGGACATAGCACTTACCCGTGATGCCAGTGTGCATATATCCCTCTGTGCATCACGCATATAAAGAAATGCATCCTTTATTTGTTCTAACGACAGTAAAATATTGTCCCTGTCCAGGGTATCAATATTTTCAATCAGGGATTCTGACCAAACTACCCCCGCACTGCCCATCCAGGCAGTCGCTACAGCTGGTCGTAGTATAACACCTGCATGTGTGTATATACTTTTTTGGATATTTTCCATCCTCCTATCTGATGGATCTTTAAGTGCGGCCGTCTCAGGAGAGGGTAACGCCACTTGTTTAGATAAGCGTGTTAGCGCCTTGTCCACCCTAGGAGGTGTTTCCCAGCGCTCCCTAACCTCTGGCGGGAAAGGGTATAATGCCAATAATTTCTTTGAAATTATCAGCTTTTTATCAGGGGCAACCCACGCTTCATTACACACGTCATTTAGTTCTTCTGATTCAGGAAAAACTATAGGTAGTTTTTTCATACCCCACATAATACCCTGTTTAGTGGTACCTGTAGTATCAGCTAAATGTAACGCCTCCTTCATTGCCAAAATCATATAACGTGTGGCCCTACTGGAAAATACGGTTGATTCGTCACCGTCACCACTGGAGTCATCGCCTGTGTCTGGGTCTGTGTCGACCGACTGAGGCAAAGGGCGTTTCACAGCCCCTGACGGTGTTTGAGTCGCCTGGACAGGCACTAATTGATTGTCCGGCCGTCTCATGTCGTCAAACGACTGCTTTAGCGTGTTGACACTATCCCGTAGTTCCATAAATAAAGGCATCCATTCTGGTGTCGACTCCCTAGGGGGTGACATCCTCATATTTGGCAATTGCTCCGCCTCCACACCAATATCGTCCTCATACATGTCGACACACACGTACCGACACACAGCAGACACACAGGGAATGCTCCTAACGAAGACAGGACCCACTAGCCCTTTGGGGAGACAGAGGGAGAGTTTGCCAGCACACACCAAAAGCGCTATATATATATCAGGGATAGCCTTATAATAAGTGCTCCCTTATAGCTGCTTTGTTATATCAAAATATCGCCATAAATGTGCCCCCCCCTCTCTGTTTTACCCTGTTTCTGTAGTGCAGTGCAGGGGAGAGACTTGGGAGCCGTCCTGACCAGCGGAGCTGTGAGAGGAAATGGCGCCGTGTGCTGAGGAGATAGGCCCCGCCCCTTTTCCGGCGGGCTCGTCTCCCGCTATTTAGAAAAATTAGGCAGGGGTTAAATATCTCCATATAGCCTCTAGGGCTATATGTGAGGTATTTTTAGCCTTTATAGGTACTCATTTGCCTCCCAGGGCGCCCCCCTCCCAGCGCCCTGCACCCTCAGTGACTGCCGTGTGAAGTGTGCTGAGAGGAAAATGGCGCACAGCTGCAGTGCTGTGCGCTACCTTTAGAAGACTGCAGGAGTCTTCAGCCGCCGATTCTGGACCTCTTCTGATTTCAGCATCTGCAAGGGGGCCGGCGGCGTGGCTCCGGTGACCATCCAGGCTGTACCTGTGATCGTCCCTCTGGAGCTTGATGTCCAGTAGCCAAGAAACCAATCCATCCTGCACGCAGGTGAGTTGACTCCTTCTCCCCTCAGTCCCTCGCTGCAGTGATCCTGTTGCCAGCAGGAATCACTGTAAAATAAAAAACCTAGCTAAACTTTCTCTAAGCAGCTCTTTAGGAGAGCCACCTAGATTGCACCCTTCTCGGCCGGGCACAAAAATCTAACTGGAGTCTGGAGGAGGGTCATAGGGGGAGGAGCCAGTGCACACCACCTGATCGGAAAAAGCTTTACTTTTTGTGCCCTGTCTCCTGCGGAGCCGCTATTCCCCATGGTCCTTTCAGGAACCCCAGCATCCACTAGGACGATAGAGAAAGTAGAGCACAATAAGAAACATACATACACCTGCCCCACAGACTCTCACCCTGTCACTCACCACACCTGTCCCTGCAAATGCTCACCCTGTCACTCATCACACCTGTCACTGCAGATTCTTACCCTGTCACTCACCACACCTGTCCCTGCACACTTTCACATTGTCACTCACTACACCTGTCCTTGCAGATCCTCACCCCGTCACTCACCACACCTGTCCCTGCACACTTTCACATTGTCACTCACCACACCTGTCCCTGCAGATCCTCACCCTGTCACTCACACCTGTCCCTGCAAATGCTCACCCTGTCACTCACCACACCTGTCCTTGCAGATTCTCACCCCGTCACTCACTACACCTGTCCCTGCAGATTCTTACCATGTCACTGAAGTCTTTCACCTTGTCACTCAACACAACAGTATCTGTGGCAACAATTTCTTTACATTTTCTAGCTTTGCAAAATTAGCAACCAAAATATTAACATTTTCAATATATTAAGAGCATAAATGTATGGAACACATAGCATGTGCACTTACAATGTATTAGCAAAATAATTGGACGGACAACTCAGATCAGTACAGTACTAGATTTATATATAAATTTAAACAGGCAAAAACATTGACAAACAGTTTTGTATTTGCAATAAATGTTATGTTATACAGCTATGCACACATCAGTCTATAAATTAATTCTCGTCTGTATTATGACATAAGACTCATTTACTAACTAGACATTTAGGTGCATATTTTACAATAGATAATAACGACAAATCAGACAATTTTTTTACACAGGACAGAAAAAGCTGGTTCAATGCAACTTTTGCACTGAACCAACTTTGTAGGTCAATCCTTATTCAATGCCTGATCACAGGTTCTCAAACTCGGTCCTCAGGACTTCACACGGTCCATGTTTTGCAGGTCACCTGTAGATTTTTAAAATGTGACAGTTGGTGATGCACAGTGCAGCTGCTGGGTAACATGGAAAAGATGAACCGTGTGGGGTCCTGAGGACCGAGTTTGAGAACCACTGGTCTAGATAATTTACTGGGAAACACAGTCAGGTAAGTGCCATTAGATAACAGAGTGATTGAAGAGGTGGTAATTATAGGCACTACTTATTGTATTCCACAAGTAGAACATAGGAAAAGAAAAGAAATATATTGCAAACCTCCACATCAAAGAGTCTTACCTGACGAAACATTTCAGGGATATCATATATATAGGTTGTTCCTAAGGACTGTGCTTGGAACCGTTTTGACTGTAGAAGATCTTTAGTGACATAAGGAGTATTTATAAGCATCCCGTGAAGTGGTCCTTGTTTGTCTCCATATGCCTGGAACATAATCTACAAAAAAAAACAACAACATTCTTTGAACAAAAATGTACCTGCAGCTACAGTGACATGTACATCCAGGAAGGGACTGCTGTCACTAGAGACATTCAAAGTACATAAAGCACATGAAGTACTCCACTGGACTCATTTCATTACGAATATAATTCATGGCTTATTGTTGTTACACCCCCCCCCCCCCAAAAAAAAAAAAAACCTCCAACGGGGCAATATATTACAGGATTAGCATAACCTTACAGCTTTAGTACACAAGTACTGCAATACAACCACAGCAGGAAACACTCCTTCCATAATGCCTAATGCCCTATGTTCCATTGGATGATGTTGGTGTACTTTCATGATGATTATATATTGATAACGGTTCCAGTGAATGAGTATTCCATATTTAAAACAGTGTTCCAGTCATTATTGCTGATCTTGAAACATTCAGACTCCAATGGAGGATGGTCCAGAAACCTGTGGCGTCCTTCTATTGGGCCAGTCGCAACCTTATTCTCAATATGGGATGATGATCATAAAGGGTACAGTAATAATCTAGTGCATAACCCTTAAATATTGATATAAGCACAAATAGAAAGATATGGAATAAATGTGAGAAATACCTGGGGGAAAGGACTCCCTTATTTTGATCCCTTGTTTGAAAGACATATAAAATATGTCCATCAATTATCGTAAGAATGTTTTCCATTTTAACTGTATGCTAAAACTCTTTCTGATTCATATAATGTGAGTATCAATATTATGAAAAGAATAGAGGGATCTGGTGCATTTGCCTTAAAAATATATTTATTGATAAACACTCAGTGAAATGTACCATGGAGATATAGGGGTATATTAAATAAGAGTCCGACAAATGCATGTCGTAATGGATCAGACAACCCCTATTCAACAGAGTGGCCAAATCTGACTGTCTAATTTGGCCGGTGTCCGTGTGGCTGTCAGCAGCTCCCCGTGTGTGAGAGCACAGGGAGCTGCACATCACAGCCACCCAGTGCCGCGCTACAGGGAGAGAGGTGCCTGACCGGGGGACGGGCGTTAAGGTACCTCTTATCCCCGCTCCCCATAGCCCGCCACACCGCTCCCAGTCTCCTCACCTTAATACGACTTTTTTAAAGTCAGATTGAGATTGTCGGAAAGGGGGCCAAAACCTGTCGGATTTGGCCCCGTTTCCAACAGAAGCATGCAGATCGACGGCTATTGTGCCGATCCACATGTTTTCCGACAAGTCGAGAATTTCTGACTTGTCGGAAAAAAACTGCACTTTTTTAATAGGTCGGAACCCCTTCCGACCAAAATCTGTCAGAAACGGCAGTCTTTCTGACAAGACGGCAGCTTCCAACAGCTATTGAATACACCCCATACTGTAATTTACAATCTAAAAATAAAAAGGAACCCTACTGGGTGTGGTAAGGTCATGTTATCAAATGGCAGTGGTGTTTTGGTTTGTATGATATAGAGGAAGATTTATCAAATATTGGAGATAGATAAAGCATCAACCAATCAGCTTCTGTCATTTTGCAAACACAGCCTCTAAAATGAGAGTTAGAAACGGATTGGTTGGTACTCTCTCTCCATTTGATCTCTCACAAAAATTTGATACATTTTCCCCACAGTCTCTGAAAAGAGAAAAAATATGACAAATTACAGGTTGAGTATCCCTTATCCAAAATGCTTGGGACCAGAGGTATTTTGGATATCGGATTTTTCCGTATTTTGGAATAATTGCATACCATAATAAGATATCATGGTGATGGGACCTAAATCTAAGCACAGAATGCATTTATGTTTCATATACACCTTATACACACAGCCTGAAGGTCATTTTACTCAATATTTTTTATAACTTTGTGCATTAAACAAAGTGTGTGTACATTCACACAATTCATTTATGTTTCATATACACCTTATACACACAGCCTGAAGGTCATTTAATACAATATTTTTAATAACTGTGTGTATTAAACAAAGTTTGTGTACATTGAGCCATCAAAAAACAAAAGTTTCACTATCTCACTCTCACTCAAAAAAGTCCGTATTTCGGAATATTCCGTATTTCGGAATATTTGGATATGGGATACTCAACCTGTATATAATTCTTGTCTCCTGCTGGGTGTTGAAAATGAATTTCAAGCACAGCACCGGCGTACACGTGTTCTGACCGTCCTATGAGCTTTTTCAGTGATTGCTATAGTCTCACTGGATTCCGGAGACTGTATATGACATGCCAAAGCATCACTACTATCTGGAAGTAGCAGCTTACCACACGAAAGATGAGAATGTTTTCTTTATTCTATTAAATTGTAAATTGTGTACGTGATTTTATCCAAAAAATACTGTAAGAATAATGCACCAGACAGTCATGTTCTCTTAATATTATAGTGTACTTATGTACATTATGTGAATTACTAAAACATTCAAGTGGAGTATCTCCTTTGATACTTTATGTGTATAGATTACACATCATTCAGTTATGCAAGTGATCGGAACAAGAGATCCTTTCCCTCAATATCTTCCTTTTTCAAGTTTCCAGGGAATTGCACTACATTGTTTCTGTACATTACCCTTTATGATCATCATTCCAACATCTGTAGAAGGTACAGTGGACAATCCCGAGACCATGATTGGCGAGGTCGTGGGATTCTGGCCTAAAATCCCGGGTTTGGTGCTTCAGGATATGTGTTTGCAGTATTATTATTATTTTTTTTGTTTAAGCCGAGCAGTGCTGAGCATCTGCAGTACTTGCTCATACTCTGCCCGGCTGCCCATATCCCCGGGTATACGCAGCGTGACATCAGCCCCATGTCAGCCTGTAGTGTCTCACAGGCTCACACACAGAAAGCCAAGTGAGGAGCAAAGCACAATAGAGGGAGTGTGACTCCTAGCCAGTACTTGCGGGGAAGGAGGGCGGGGGGGAATGGGGGGGTGGGTTTGGTGTGGAGCTGTAGGAACGGAGGAGGTGGAGATATAGAGATATAAGGACTGAGCGGGGTAGAGAGAGAGAGAGAGAGAGAGAGAGAGAGAGAGAGAGAGAGAGATAAAAGGACTGAGGGATAAGGACTGGGGGGGGTGGAGTTAAGGACTGACGAACGGGAGGTGGATTGAGTGCTGCCTCTCTGCCCTGCTACTGCCTGCCTGTGCCACCACCAAATCAATCCCGGTATCCCGAGAATCCTGGGATTTAGTGTTTTTCAATTCCGAATCCCGGGATTGAAAAAATGGCCAGGTATTGGCCTCCCTAGTAGAAGGCTGTGGCAGCCAATATAGCATAGTATCTTCCTTGCACTACTGCTTTCTGGACCAAACACCACTCGTGTCTGGCGGTTTCAAATTCAACGACTACAACTAGAAATATTTCTGGCCTTTTAATACCTAGCTGATACCATCTTGTCTCCTGCAGCCTGGACATTTTAGTAGGCACCTATTAGTTCACTATACTCTGGTGGTCTCTGTTTTATTGTTTGTATACTAGTGTTTTAAGGTTACACCACTTTGTATTTCTAGTTCACATTTTGTAAATGGAGTGGTATTATTCTTGAAGATGCAAGTTACTGGAGTGTTACACATAGTGCTTGGTAAGGCAACACACAGTACTATACAGCAATATCATCACTGTCAAGCAACAAAAACATTTGGAGCACAAACATTTAAAAAGTAAACAAAAATGCACATAGATATGTAACTCATAATTTGTGAATGGTTCAAGTGTCCCCATTTGAGGTAAGCAAAGAGGCATTTTCTCTGACACAACGGAGACAAGTGCCTCCAGTGGTGGGTCATTATGGTTGTTTTGTAGAACAGGGTGACCTTGCACTTCAAAAGTGATAAGTATGCCAACCATGAGTGTGGTCACACACCACTACTATGCCGCAGCTGTGTGTGTACATTATACAGATAGATCCACGGTTATCTTGGTCTCTTTTCTGCGCCTAGGCACAACATGGTTTATTTACATAAACTCTTCATCTATTGTTCTCAGCTGCAATACAATACAGAGAACAATACAGCAGGGGATTAAGTCAGACTGACCAGTCTCAGTTAATCCTATTAAAGGCCAAGATAAAATGTGGACCCATCTGTATGTATATAAACTGCTCAAAAAAATAAAGGGAACACTAAAATAACACATCCTAGATCTGAATGAATGAAATATTCTTATTAAATACTTTGTTCTTTACATAGTTGAATGTGCTGACAACAAAATCACACAAAAAATTATCAATGGAAATCAAATTTATTAACCCATGGAGGTCTGATTTGGAGTTACCCTCAACATTAAAGTGGAAAAATACACTACAGGCTGATCCAACTTTGATGTAATGTCCTTAAAACAAGTCAAAATGAGGCTCAGTAGTGTGTGTGGCCTCCATGTGCTTTTATGACCTCCCTACAACGCCTGTGCATGCTCCTGATGAGGTGGCGGATGGTCTCCTGAGGGATCTCCTCCCAGACCTGGACTAAAGCATCCGCCAACTCCTGGACAGTCTGTGGTGCAGCGTGGCATTGGTGGATGGAGCGAGACATGATGTCCCAGATGTGCTCAATTGGATACAGGTCTGGGGAACGGGCGGGCCAGTCCATAGCATCAATGCCTTCGTCTTGCAGGAACTGCTGACACACTCCAGCCACATGACGTCTAGCATTGTCTTGCATTAGGAGGAACCCAGGGCCAACCGCACCAGCATATGGTCTCACAAGGGGTCTGAGGATCTCATCTCGGTACCTAATGGCAGTCAGGCTACCTCTGGCGAGCAGATGGAGGGCTGTGTGTCCCCCAAAGAAATGCCACCCCACACCATTACTGATCCACTGCCAAATCGGTCATACTGGAGGATGTTGCAGGCAGCAGAACGTTCCCCTTGGCGTCTCCAGACTCTGTCACGTCTGTCACATGTGCTCAGTGAGAACCTGCTTTCATCTGTGAAGAGCACAGGGCACCAGTGGCAAATTTGCCAATCTTGGTGTTCTCTGGCAAATGCCAAACATCCTGCACGGTGTTGGGCTGTAAGCACAACCCCCACCTGTGGACGTCGGGCCCTCATACCACCCTCATGGAGTCTGTTTCTGATCGTTTGAGTAGACACATGCACATTAGTGGCTTGCTGGAGGTCATTTTGCAGGGCTCTGGCAGTGCTCCTCCTGTTCCTCCTTGCACAAAGGCGGAGGTAGCGGTCCTGCTGCTGGGTTGTTGCCCTCCTACGGCCTCCTCCACGTCTCCTGATGTACTGGCCTGTCTCCTGGTAGCGCCTCCATGCTCTGGACACTACGCTGACAGACACAGCAAACCTTCTTGCCACAGCTCGCATTGATGTGCCATCCCGGATGAGCTGCACTACCTGAGCCACTTGTGTGGATTGTAGGGAGGTCATACAGGCACGTTGAGGCCACACACACTACTGAGCCTCGTTTTGACTTGTTTTAAGGACATTACATCAAAGTTGGATCAGCCTGTAGTGTGTTTTTCCACTTTAATTTTGAGGGTGATTCCAAATCCAGACCTCCATGGGTTAATAAATTTGATTTCCATTGATAATTTTGGCGTGATTTTGTTGTCAGCACATTCAACTATGTAAAGAACAAAGTATTTAATAAGAATATTTCATTCAGTCAGATCTAGGATGTGTTATCTTAGTGTTCCCTTTATTTTTTTGAGCAGTATATATATATATATATATATATATATATATATACACACACACACACATATACACATATACATACATATATATATATATATATAAAAGCCACAGGCCTACAAACATCACAAGAAATGTGAAATCAGAGCAGTGCCATAGAATGAAAGAATCTAGAGACTGAGCAGCTACTGACACTTCCAATCACATGCAACTTCCCATAGAAGCTGTAGCATGATTAGTGCTTCGAGGGAATAGGAAGGGGGTTAATCTCTACTTCTATAGAAAAAAAATAAAAATAAACAGTGTTGGGCAGCTAAATTCATGTTAATGGGCTGGACAAATAAATGAGCTATTTATATAAATGGAAAGAAATACAAAAGAATGTGGGTAAAAATCAATGGACTTTATTAAGTGACACACTTTGAATGAACTGAAAACAAGTATAGCAGAAATATATAAGCAAACACACTATCTGCCGGCATTATCCATAACACAGGAAAATTACATCTTTAATGCTTATGCTGACAACATTATTTAAAAACCTATGCAAACAAATTCAAATCACTCATCATAACTGGCCAACAGAAAAGAGAATGGTTCTCTTGTAATTTAAAGGCAAGTCAATGGAAGAACTGAAATGACAGGGACGCTGTGCTCTGTGGTTAGTAGGACAATGCGCTTTGGGGGTGATTCCGAGTTGTTCGCTCGCAAGCTGCTTTTAGCAGCATTGCACACGCTAAGCCGCCGCCTACTGGGAGTGAATCTTAGCTTATCAAAATTGCTAACGAAAGGTTATCAAAATTGCGAATAGAAATTTCTTTGCAGTTTCTGAGTAGCTCGAGACTTACTCTTCCAGTGCGATCAGTTCAGTGCTTGTCGTTCCTGGTTTGACGTCACAAACACACCCAGCGTTCGCCCATACACTCCTCCGTTTCTCCAGCCACTCCCGCGTTTTTCCCAGAAAGGGCAGCGTTTTTTCACACACTCCCATAAAACGTCCAGTTTCCGCCCAGAAACACCCACTTCCTGTCAATCACACTCCGATCACCAGAACGAAGAAAAAACCTCGTAATGCCGTGAGTAAAATTCCTAACTGCATAGCAAATTTACTTGGCGCAGTCGCAGTGCGAACATTGCGCATGCGCAATTAGCGGAAAATCGCTGCGATGCGAAAAAAATTACCGAGCGAACAACTCGGAATGACCACCCTTGTACAAAGAGAAGGGAATCATACTACAGTACCTCCACAGTGTCAGTTCATAACATTGGGTCAGCAGCCAGACCAGACCTAGTCTGTATAGGAGCTGGTTACTTGTAGCAAAAAGAGACCGAAAACTAACTACCCCCCCAAATCCAGCCTCTTATAAAGGAAAGCAACTCCGCTACTAAGAAAATACAGGATTTCCACAGCCACCTTAGACATGATGATCTAAAAGTGCCTAAAATCTGCTTCGCTGTCAAGATTTTGTGAAGGCTAGAAGCACAGGGTGCGCCCTACTCAATGTGATCTGAGCACAGGCCTGACTGAGCTAGGTTCAATGTATTTAAAGAAACATCTTCATGAATAAAAAAGGTAGATCCAAAAATTGCAACCAACACAATCAGTGAGAGAAGTAGTGCAGGAGCTTTTCCTATCCACTGGGGTGCACTGGTATTTAGGAGCAAAAAAAGAAAGAATACAGGGTCTCAAAAGATAGCAACACCACTGAACCAGGTGTGGCCATGAAAAACTTGGCAAAAGATATAAAGGCAAGGTAAGATGGTGGGTTTTTCACAGTAGTGGCCAGCCGTCTCATGAGAATACCCTGAGCTACAGTTTCCAGAGAGGGAGAGGTGAGTGTTTAGGAGCTTTCCCAGTTCTCACTATTACCTTTATTGCATCACAGCATAGCACAAGATCACAGAACGGTCTCCCACTGCCGTATCCTTGACATTTACCCAAGTCACATCATTATTCCTACTACATAATCTCCGCTGTGGATACAATCGGTCAGATTAGATTTACTGTACAGCATTTTCAATTGTTTCATAACCACCAAACACGGTGAAATTGATACTGAAATATTTTTCCAACAGTACCTCATTTTTTAATAGGCTCTTTTAAATATTTGAAAATTCTGTCTAGTTTTATGATTTTTTATACTTAAATGTAAAACAACAAAAAACAAAAAAAAAAAAAACTGAAAACATAATACAACCCAAAAGGTTTCATTTCATTATAAACCAACAAACCTACCAGTAATGACTAAAGGAAAAAATGAAAGCACTCGGGGTAAACCCATGCAATCACAGGGAGATTACAGAAACTCCACATAGTGCTATGGTTGGAATCATACCCATTAGGCAATGCCATGCTTGTATATGGTTAGACAATTAATGATATCTTTGTTATTAACCATTACAGCTTCAATAACTGTAAGATTTTTTTTTCTTCTTTAAAGAATTTACATTTTCAGTTTTTGAACAGTGACATTTTTTGAAAGATGCATATAATCACGCTCTTTATCATTAAGGTCTCTTTTTGCTTTTGATGTTTTGGATGGTTGCACTTTTTTCCTTACCTGTGCAGTTCTGGAGTCTGTCACCTCTTTGTATAAGCTGATGTCCAAGTAGTAGCCAGATTCATTTGTCAAAAAGAGACGTATTGGAATTTGCTTTCCTGTTGGTGTTAAACGGATGTTTATTTTTAATTCAGCTTGTAGGACACGTAATTTCCACAGTCGACTTCCATAGCGCATGACCATGCTTCGCACAGATTCCTCAATCTTTAGAGATATAAGGTACAGTAGACATAAAAAAATAAAGTTAGCGTCACATGAAACAATCACCATTACTAATTTATAAGCCAACAATTAACTGGGAGTCAACCACAAAATACGATTTCAAATCTAGGTTCTGCAAATAAGACATTACACAGCCCTGATTTGTAGCTTGAAACGCAAATTAATTACTGTTATACAATAATTTTTTAACCCTATTGTCACATAGCAAATATATATTACAGAATTACAGATTAACTCCACCCAGGATTAACTTCTATTCTCAAGGATCTTGATTTTAAATTTAGGAGACCTCATTAGATGCCTCTTGGGAGTCCAGGTAATAGTCACTGTCTCATAGGACATATGGATCTAATATTTTATCTTATGCCCCAGGTCAGTGACACCATTGAGATCTGTAACGACTGTAGACAGCATAATTTGTTTGGCTTGCAGATAGATCTACACAGCAGCAATCGGAGTATAACAAAAAACAAAAAAATATCACACTTCATTGGACCTTGGAAAGGGAGAATATGAAGTAGGAGTAGCCATAATGTATTGTGTTAGTCCCAAAATACAATATGCCAAATTGGACTTAATGCTGCAGGGTGTAATAAGGCACAGGCATGTAATAGCTTACATGTAAGGCACCTTTAAATATGGTAGATTCTTTTTCTTCTTTTGCTAACAAAGAATGTGCTTTCATTCCACAATGCTTTTCACAAAATATAGAAATCAGAAAAATACACTTTCAGGCATACCTTCGAAGGATCCATGATAACAGTCGGTACAAAGTTTAAAAATATATGGTTACAGTCAGTGCGCACATTGGTGTTGTTAAAGGCCACTTCCAGTTCATCCATAGCTTCTAACAGGAGGCGCTCACCTTCATTCTGAAGGTACTCAAATGAAGCTTCCTGTCATATAAAGACACAAAAGAAACATTGTACTGTGTATGCCAACTTTCACTATATATAGTAAAGCCAGAGTGCTCAGTTACATTGTCCATTATCATGCAACTAGACTTTTCATAAATGATTGCGCATAATGAAAAACAGCACAACAAAACAGAAAACATCTCTGTAAAGAAACTGGGGCTGATACAGAGTTGGGAGTAAAGCAAAAAAAAACAAAGTGAAACCGGGTACACACTAAACGATATATATCAGACAATTTGTCTTTTGAGCTGAATCGGAACAACAAATTGTCCACATTGTACAGTGTGTACGCACTATTGCACACTCCCGTATGTTGTTCATCGCATCTTCTCATCTGACTGCAGTGCAGTCAGATCAGAAGATATTGTTTGTGGCGCCATGCAGAGTAATGAACGAGGTATCTTTTCATCTTTCATGACATTGCATAGTGGGGGTCATTCAGAGTTGATCGCTCGCAACTTTTTGCTGTACTGCGATCAGATAGTCGCCGCCTATGGGGAGTGTATTTTCGCTTTGCAAGTGTGCAAACGCTTTTGCAGCCGACGGCACAAAAAAGATTTTTGCAGTTTCTGAGTAGCTCTGGAATTACTTAGCTGCTGCGATCACTTCAGTCTTTTTGGTCCCGGATTGACGTCAGATACCCGCCCTGCAAACGCATGGACATGCCTGCGTTTTTCCAAACACTCCCAGAAAACGATCAGTTGACACACATAAACGCCTTCTTTCTGTCAATCTTCTTGCGATCAGCCGAGCGAATGAATTCTTTGTTAAATCCATCGCCCAGCACCGATCCTCTTTGTACCCATATGACGCGCGTGCATTGTGGTGCATACGCATGCGCAGTTTTGCCGAGATTTAACTTGATCGCAGCGCTGCAAAAAGTTGCTAGCGAGCGATCAACTTGGAATGACCCCCAATGTGCAAGGGACAGCCGATGTATCATTATATCGGTCGTCCTGTCGGCTGGGTATACACATCGTCTGGTGTGTTCCAAGCTTAACTTGGCACCTGGAGAAACCATGTTGCAACTGAAGGGATGCAAATTCATGTATTATTTTTGCGTACAGTGTATATACTGTCTGCTTTTGCATTTAGCTTTCTTTTTACACTGCAATTTATACCCCTTTAACACTACCTGAAAAACTGGTTACTGCCAGGTCACGACTCTGTGTGAAAGGGTCAACCCTGGTCTAGATCCCCGGCATTACGACATGGGTAGCGAGAAGGGTTTAATGTGGTCAGTAGGTCGACCACTATTGGTCGACATGCATTTGGTCGATATGGTCATTAGGTCGACATGAACAAGGTCGACATGGGGTTTTGTTTTACTTTTTTGGGTGTCGTTTTCTTCGTAAAGTGACGGGGAACCCCAATTAGTGCACCGTGTTCCCAATCGTAGTCCACGTGTATTGTAAAGTATAAAAAAGTTTAAAAAAAATGAAAAGAAAAAAAAAAGTGAAAAATGCACGCCGACCTTTTCCATGTCAACCTAGTACACGTCGACCTAGTGACCATGTCGACCTAATGCATATCGACCTAATGACTGTCGACCCAAGTGTGGTCGACCTAATGACCGTGTCCCGATTTTAGGACCCGGATCAACACAAAAGCTGCTGATTGCTGCTTCCTCGGCATTGGCAGGTAATGTCATCTGCCAAAAGCCTGCAGACACAAACAGTAGATGGAGGTACATGCTGCTGCAGAGGGCTAGATACGCAGAAGAAACAGAGCAACCCATGTCCACCTGGTCTGATGAGGAGATGAGGGAGCTGCTCAATATAAAGGGAGAGGAGGAGATACAGATATGTCCCCATCCATCTTTGCAGCGGTCACACCAAACAGCCTCTCTTTGCACGCCAGGGCACATGAGAATCTTCTAGCATCGGGAGGTTTTTTTCCGCATCTTTCCCGCCCCCCCCCCCAAAAAAAATGTCTTATTCATAAAGCAATGTGACTAGGAGGCACAAGGAGACTCTGCTGATTAATTTGATATATGGCACTTGTATATCTGTGTGCAATTGAGTCTCTGAATCCATACACATAGTGCTACAATGTACCAGCTGCAGCTTTTTCTATTCTGCTATGTATACAGACTCAGTCACACAAAATATACAAGTGGCATATATCAAATTAACCAGAACAGTCTCCTTGTGCATCCTAGTTGCATTGTGTTGTGACTAAGACACATTTTGTGCTTAAAAAAAAAAAAAAAAAACGTCCAGCATTAACAGAATTGCACAGGACATGGCAGGTACCTCACACTGTGGCGTATTGAGGCAAGGTGTATGAGGACACATCTGTATGTTGGCAGATGGCTGGCTTGATGAAGGATGCTGTAGTCTACAAAAATATATAAAAAAATCCTGGCTTTCTGGGGTATATAGAGGTCATAACAGCAGGTCGTGAAAAAAACTGAAATCCCTGCGCAAGAAATTCTCCAGAGATCACAACCAAACCAGTCATAACAGTGTGGCTGCATGAATCGAGTGGCCATACTACAACCTCTGCTACACTGTGTTTGGCAACACTGCATTGGTAAACTCCATCTGTTTATCATTATCCATTAGTTCAACTAATGATAACTACTTAGTTCAACTAATGATAACTACTTAGTTCAAATAATTGAGGAACCAACTAGGTACAATGCAATCTTAGACCTGGTATTAACAAACAATGGGGCTTTGGTATCGGGTATTATAGTAGGGGAACCCATAGGAAACAGCGACCACAATATGGTCACATTCAATATCAGTTTTCATAAACAGCCCTATACTGGCTCAACTAGGACTCTAAACTTTAGCAAAGCGAATTTTGAAAAGATGAGGGTATTTTTCAGGGATATTGAAGGGGAAGGTTTGTTTTTAGGAAAAAATACTACGGAGAAATGGGAGGTACTAAAATTCCTGCTAGCTAAAAATACACTCAAATTTATTCCTACGAGCAGCAAAAAAAGTAATAAAAATCATAAACCGATGTGGCTTAACAAAAAGATAAAGGAACTTATGGGCAAGAAAAGGCGAGCATTTAAAAAATACAAATCTGATGGGGAAGCAGAGTCATTTCAGCACTATAAGGAATGTAACAAAATATGCAAAGAGGAAATAAGAGCGGCTAAAGTAGAAACTGAAAAACTAGTAGCAAAGGAAAGTAAAGCGAATCCCAAAAAATTCTTTAAATACATTAATAGCAAGAGATTAAAGAAGGAGAGTATAGGCCCCTTAAAAGACAAGTTGGGAGTCTTAAGCAAAAATTATAATGACATAGCGGACACACTAAATGAGTTTTTTTCAACAGTATTTACTAGAGAGGACCCAATTCAGGGACTAACAATAATGAGAATATCCCACTGATAGGTACTTATTTAAGCGAGGAAGTAGTCTGTGACCGATTAAAACATTTAAAGATTAATAAGTCACCAGGTCCCGATGGTATTCACCCAAGGGTTCTAATTGAGCTTCACTCTGAACTTGCAAAACCGCTATTTTTGATCTTTAAGGATTCAGTAATATCAGGTATGGTTCCCAAAGACTGGCGTATAGCGGAAGTAGTGCCTATATTCAAAAAGGGAAGTAAAGCTGTACCAGGTAATTATAGACCAGTTAGAATACCTTCCAATACTTTCCCCACTATAGATGTAAGACTAAGATAGTATTCAGAAGTTCCTTGAAGTCAATAAGGTAATTAAAAGGAATCAACATAGGTTTATGAAGGACAGATCCTGTCAAACCAACTTACTTGGCTTTTATGAAACAGTAAGCGCAAACCTAGATCAGGGTAAAGAGGTGGATGTAATCTTTTTAGATTTTGCCAAAGCATTCAACACTGTACCACACATGAGACTTATCTACAAGCTACAATAATCAGGGCTAGGAAGCACAATATGCACTTGGGTCAAAAACTGGTTAAATAATAGGGAGCAGCGCGTTGTGGTTAATGGATCTTTTTCAACTTGGACTGAAGTGCTAAGTGGTGTGCCGCAAGGCTCAGTATTAGGACCGCTATTGTTCATTATTTTCATTAACGACCTAACAGAAGGTCTAGAGAGCATGGTGTCAATTTTTGCAGATGATACCAAATTGTGTAAAGTTATAAATGCGGAGGGGGATGCTGAGTTGCTTCAGAACGACTTAGTTAAACTAGAAGCTTTGGCAGCAAAATGGAGAATGCGCTTCAATACAGACAAGTGTAAGGTAATGCACTGTGGTAACAAGAACAAAAATAACACCTACCTACTAAATGGGGTAAAATTAGGGGATTCTGTACTGGAAAAGGACTTAGGTGTCCTCATAGATAGCAAACTAAGCAGTAGTACCCAAAGTAGGACTGCAGCAAAGAAGGCTAATAAGATATTAGCATGCATACAACGGGGAATTGATGCTTGGGACGAGAGTATTATACTCCCATTATATAAATCACTTGTGAGGCCACACCTTGAATACTGTGTACAATTCTGGGCACCTTACTAGAAAAAGGATATCCTGGAGCTAGAAAAGGTTCAAAGGCGGGCGACCAAACTAATTAAGGGTATGGAGATGCTGGAATACGAGGAAAGGCTTGCAAGACTAGGCATGTTTACACTGGAAAAGAGATTAAGAGGGGACATGATCAACATTTACAAATATATAAGGGGACAATATACAGATCTTGCGCAGGACCTGTTTTTGGTTAGATCAACACAGAGAACTCGTGGACACTCACTCAGGTTAGAGAGGATATTCCGCACAATACGGCGTAAAGGTTTTTTTTACGGTAAGGACGATACATGTTTGGAATTCCCTGCCTGAGGGAGTTGTAATGGCCAACTCAGTCAACACCTTTAAGAAAGGGTTAGATAAATTCCTAATGGATAAGGATATCCAGAGTTACGGGGCATAATCACGCACTATGGTTATTATTAAAAAAAAGGGGTAAAACGTAACGGCAGTCATCAACTTCAGTCAAAATTTTATACAAAATAATCGTGCATAGGAGACCACAAATAGGTTGAACTCGATGGACAATTGTCTTTTTTCAACCTTAGATACTATGTTACTATAGTAGAAGTTTATAGGCCACATCAATAGAAAACAGCAGCCAAAGAAGAAGTGCGCAATGCTGCCCATCCTCACCACTGCTTTTCGCAGATGAGCCAAAGAGACAGAGCGCTTCATCCTTGATGACACTCCCACCTTGGGAGACAAACAGCGGTGACCCTGGGAGAACCCAGAATACTGAAACCCAGCTTTACAATAGTAAGCAACAACATTTTCAACTTAAAATGGTAAAATTATTTTGAACCAATTTCCAAACACAAATGTTATCTGTTGCAGAGTGTAGCTAGGGTGCAGTTGGGTGAAGGACACAAAAACATGTATGCTTCCCCTGCTATGTTAATATACGCTCAGTGCTGATTCTAGAGAGTGATGGACTTTTCATCCTGTATATGTCATTTCTTGTCACATTTGGCACCCAACGTGTGGCCTTTGCTGGAGGCTACTACGCAGCAAAGGATCCAAGAGAGAGCAGAGTCTGGCATCTGGCAGTTTGGTGAGTGTGCACTCTATACAGCGGTTACTAATTCCTGTGTATAGGGCTCTAAGCCCAGGGAATGATATGCAGTGCTGGGAAACTGGCTTACTCAGGTCAGATAATTAGGCCTGAAAAATTTGTGTATCAGCAGAACAAAATGGAGGATTTTTTTAAGGTGTTTGCTGAATTGGCTACAGGCCAGCAAACTCAGATCCAGCTACTGCATGAACAGATGAAGGAAATAAGAAAAGGTTGGTAGGATCGTGAGGTTTTGCTAAAATGTACAGCCTCAGATGATATTAAGGCATTTCTATGCACTTTTGAACGTACTGCCGCACGTTTAAAATGGCCAGAGGAGGAATGAGCTGCCATGTTAGCTCCCTATCTTTCTGGGGAATCACAGCAAACTTATATCGACCTGACTGTAGCTGAAGCTAGCTCATATCCTCGTGTAAAGAAGGCCATACTCAGAAGGGTTGTGGTGACGGGTCAAGTCCAGAAGTTCCATGATTGGCAGCTGAACCCATCTGAGCCTCCAAGAGTTCAGCTGGCCAAGCTAGCCAAACTGAGTAAAGCGTAGCTACAGTCAGAGTACAGTGCCAAACATAGTAGAAATTGTTGCTCTGGACCATGCTATACAGTTATTAGACCGTAGGTACAAAACAGGTTTAGAGCGCCCCTGGTTCCCCTCCCTGTCATTTCTGTGCCTTTTGAGAGAATTGGTAAAGATCTAATAGGGCAGTGGAAAAATCTGCTCAAGGGCATCAATACTTACTAGTAGTAGTGGATTATGGGCCTAATTCAAACTGGATCGCTGCGTCAGTGATCGCAGTCTGAAGCCCTATGTGGAGTGCGCTCACACACCCCGGGAGCCCAGTGAGATGCTAAAAGCATGCGATTGCCTCTGCCTGATTAACATAACAGGCAGAGGCAGTCCCCGGGTGGGAGGGGGCGAGCCAACGGACGCGGTCCGGACAACGCAGGTCTTTTAAACCGGGAGACAAGGTACTGGTTCTTGTACCTACCAGTGAGAATAAATTATATGCTCAATGGCGAGGCCCTTGTGAAGTTATAGAGACAGTGGGACCTGTAAATTATAGAGTTTGACAGGAGGGTAGAAGGAAGGAGGTACAAATCTACCATGTAAACCTATGAAAACCCTGGAAAAAGATTACTGGTCAGCACTCACTGGTGGCTAAGAAAACCCAAGAATGTCAGGTGCCCATTGAAGATACGGCTGAAATTAATATATCCCCTGGTGGATATGGACAGTCAGATAATTAATTAGCAATATACAATCTAGGGGTATGGTCATATGGACTATGGTGGCTACATAGTATATTTGTTTTAAATGTATTTTAATCTTTCTTGAAGTATTAAAATCAATATAATTTATGATCTCTGCGCTCTCTGTGCTATATATTTTTGTCTACTTAAGATACCCTTAATCCTAGCCAGAAACATGAAGTGGTGAACTTAGTGACATGATACCAGAATGTGTTCTCTGCCATTTCGGGGAAAACCCAATTCATCCAGCATGATATTGTTACTCATCCCGGGATAGTAATAACACCGAGGCCATACCGTATACCAGAGGCAAAGCAGGCAGCAGTCAAATGAGAAGTAGAGGAGATGCTGCGCCAAGGGTCATAGAGGAACCAAATAGCAAATGGAATAATCACATTGTCTTAGTGCCTAAGCCTTCAGGTGCTTTAAGATTATGCATTGATTTTCGCAAGTTAAATAAAGTTTTGCAGTTTGATTCCTACCCTATGCCACAGGTTGACCAGCTGGTGGAGAACCTAGCAAACAACCAGTATCTTACCACTCTGAATTTGAGAAAAGGGTATTGGCAGATTACTTTAACTGAGACTGCTAAGACCAAAACAGCCTTCTCTACCCCACAGGGCTTATTTTAGTATAAACTACTGCCGTTTGGTTTGTATGGAGCGCCGGCAACTTTCCAGAGAGCTATGAACAAGTTGCTGCAACCTCACAGAGAATATGCAGCTGCATATCTAGATGATTTAGTCTTCTTTAGTTCTGACTAGGAGTCACACATTCCAAGGGTAAAGGAAGTGTTACAGTCTTTACGGGCACATGGGTTTACTGCTTATCCTGAGAAGTATGCCATTGGAATGGTGGAGGCGAAATATTTAGGATACATTGTAGTCAGAGGGCAGATAAAACCTCAGCCCAGTAAGGTGGAGGAGGTCCTCACATGGCCTAAACCCAAATGTAATCCCAGCTTAGAACATTCCTTGGTCTGGCGGGTTACTACCGCAAATTCATTCGTGATTTTGCCACTAGGGCAGCTCCATTAACTGATTGTCTGAAAAATCAGTTCCCAGACAAAATAATATGGTCTAGACCAGCAGAGGCTGCATGCCAGTATTTAAGGCGTGCCATTTGTGCAGAGCCTGTTCATGGTCTTACAGATGCATGACAAGTACATCCCTCTGCGATGCATTATATTTTGGGTTACACATATCTTCAAAATACATTTCTATACAATACAAGACCGTGCTCTTTATGAATTGATGATAATTGCAGCATATATGCTCCAGACACATCTAAATAATAGATTTAAGGCTGTATGTATTTGAATATGTAAGGTAAAAACAGACAAAAAACCTAATAGAAGGACTCAGTGTAAACAAGGGACATACCACAAGGGTATGCAGTCAAGTTGCCGGCAGTCGGGATCCCGGCGGTCAGGAATCCCGGCTACCAGGGGCTATTCCCACTCGTGGGTGTCCACGACACCCAAAGAGTGGGAACAGAACCTGTGGCGAGCCACCGAGCCCGCAAGGGGCCTCTTTGTGCTCACCCCGCTGCCGGCATACTGACGATCGGGATGCCATTGTCGGTATACTGACAGCTGGCATTCTGATCATCGGTAAATCCTACTGATCCCCTCCCCCACAAATAGCATGGGCCCCCTTTTCAGCTAGATATACCGTGAAATATAATACCAGGGACTTGTATGCTGCTGCTGGTGAGATACAGACATATGCCTCCATGTTAGAATTTAGTGGAGTAGACTCTAGATGGCAGAAGCTACTGTACTTGATGGTAACAAAATGAAAAAACCATGATGTGGCATGTGCACACAGTGCATCCGGAAAGTATTCACAGCGCTTCACTTTTTCCACGTTTTGTTATGTTACAGCCTTATTCCAAACTGGAATAAATTAATTTTTTCCCTCAAAATTCTACACACAATACCGAAAAACAACAACATGAATTTTTTATTTTTTATTTTTGCACATTTATAAAAAATTAAAAACAAAAAAAAATTACTTTTTGATTCGGTGGTTGTTTTTGTTAATGTTCAGTGTGCGCACCACTAGGCCTAGTTGGTGCCCACCATGGTTTTGGTTTTAAGGAAAATGTTAGAAAATAGTGTTATGAGTCATTATGGTTCACTATTGATATCTCGATTACAAAGACTGTGCATTGCATTTTATGTTACACTGGTGTTTATGCTGTGGAAATCTATGCTATTCAGGGGACATTGGATTGGGAGGGGAGCCGCCATTGTACAACTGATTTTACTGATTGTCTGTCAAGTGCTTCATTGTCCTGTGGGGATTGGGTAGCCATGTCGTCAATAATTTCTTCCTCGTCTGAGGTACTACCCCTAAAACCTATACATTTTCTTTCCTGGAATGTCGGAGGCCTTAATTGCCCTGTCAAATGACGCCGGGTGGCCACGCACCATAAACACTCTCACCCAGATGTGATTTTCTTACAGGAAACGCACTGGCTGATGGGCGAAGAAAACGTATTAAAAGCTCTATGGCTTGGTTCTTGTATCGCTGCTCCCTTTCGCACGAAAGCCAGAGGGGTAGCTATACTTTTTTGGAAGAATCTCCCTGTTACTGTTTTGGCAGAAGTCATTGATCCCGAGGGCAGATACATAATATTGGATACAGAGCTTTTTCATTCCAAATTCACCCTTGTCAACCTGTACACCCCAAATGTTAACAAGCACATATTTATTCAAGACCTCGCCCACATTCTTCAAGGCAGAACTAATTATTCCCTGTTAGTGGGTGGAGACTATAACATGGTGGACAACCCTACAGTTGACAGATCACCGATTGTACCGAGAACTACTGACTCCCATAGCAGACACTTGCTGGCATTTCGAGACTCACTAGATCTTTCTGATCCATGGAGATTGCTGCACCCTACTGACAAAACACCCACCCACCTGTCACTGGTACATGGGACGTTGTCTCGTATCGACAAGTTCCTAATTGCCGATGACTTGATGTCTCAGGTTGCTGGGGTGGATATACTCGACATATTGATCTCTGATCATGCCCCTGTCACGTTAGCTTTAACCCATCCTCATATGCATTCAACAGATCGCATTTGGCGATTCCCACAATACCTGGCAGACTCGGAGGACTTTCAATTATATCTCACATATCATTGGACCAACTACGTTGATGAAAATATAGAATACTGGGATAGACCCGACATCTTCTGGAATGCCTCTAAGGCAGTGATGAGGGGTCACATTATTAGCTATGTCACCTGGAAAAAAAAGGAATCCAAAATGGAATACACTGCGTTAAAAGCAGCGATGTCTATGGCTTTCCGAACCTATACTTCTACACCAACGGAAACCACTCTCACTGCGTACAAAAGGGCCAGACGCCTACTTGAAACTTATTTGGCGACCCAAGCGAAGCATTTCTTAGATTTTACCAAAAATACATTTTATAGATGGGGCAATAAGACCGGTAGATTACTGGCGGTCATTTCCCGACCTCCTAAAAAATGACATACTATAACCACTACACACCACCCTATGTCAGGTCACATCATTACCAAATCTCAAGAAATAGTAGCACAATTCCAAACTTATTTTCAGTCTTTGTTTAGTTCAGCACAAATAGATACTGACATACAAACACAAATGCTCACAGATGAGGTACTACCCCCCTTGACTCAGGACCAGAGAGAAGCCCTTGTGGGTAATATAACGGCGGAGGAAATTAACACTGCTATCTCCAACTTGCCCCATGGTAAATCCCCTGGTCCAGATGGCCTGTCGGGAGATTATTATCGCATGCTACAGGCCCATATTGTTCCCGCTCTATTAGAATTGTTTTGAGCCATACATGAAAAGAGTTCTCCATCTCCTCTCTTTAATGAAGCGTTTATTACACTTATCCCCAAAACCGGGTAAGGACACTAATTTCCTTTCCTCGTACAGACCAATTAGTCTGTTGAATGTCGACTATAAACTATTGGCTAAAATAATGGCGCTACGGCTACAATCCATTCTCCCCGATATCCTCACCACAACACAAATGGGTTTTGTGACCGGCAGACATGCGGTTAAGGCAATCCGCATAGCACTGGCGGCGGTGGCTGCATCTCAATCTCCATGTACAGACTCGAATATGCTTCTTAGTCTCGATGCAAATAAGGCCTTTGATATGGTCTTGTGGCCACATTTGTTTGCTGTGTTTGAGAGACGAGGTTTTGATGCGGGTTTTATTAACTACATACGCTTTATCTACAACAAACCATCCGCCTCTCTATTGATAAATGGGATCAGGGGCCAACGGTTTTTTTTAGAAAGGGGCACCCGTCAAGGATGCCCTCTATCGCCGCTGCTATTTAATCTGGCCCTGGACCCATTACTTAGGACATTACAGGATTGGTCGGCTTTTCGGGGTATAAAAGTAGGTGGACAGGAAATTAAACTGTCAGCCTTTGCTGATGATATCCTTCTGTATATATCTGACCCTGAACACTCCCTCACTTTGATCTTAGAAAAAATCAAATTATTTGGCCACATTTCAGGTTTCAGTATTAATATGGACAAATCTAAAGCGTTATTGTTATATGTCAATGTGACCTGTCCGCGTTGGACCTCACACTTTCCTTTGCACTGGGTATCAACTCATATTACATATCTGGGTACTATGGTGCCGCGGTATATGTCATAACTGTACAAACTCAACGTAAACAAGGCCATACGCACTCTAACCGATGATATTAAGGGATGGGAACGCCTTCCACTGTCATATTTAGGCAGGGCTAACCTGCTGAAAATGGTGGCTATACCACGCATACTATACCCTTTGCAAACGCTTCCCATATTACGGACTAGACAAGATGCACAACTGATTAACAAACTTATCAGAACCTTCATATAGAAGGGGGGCCAGGCACGCATCGCCTTGCGTAAACTAATCCAATGGAGGTATCAACTTTCCAGATGTGGTGGTTTACAACCATGCTGCACTTCTGAGACACTTAAGAGACTGGCTGCAAAACAGCTCTATATACACGAACACGTCCCTAGAACAAAATTTTCTAGCGAACATTGACTTAACATGCTTTCTCCACCAACATGACTGGGACATACTGGACCATATTAAATCAAACCCACTCTTGTGGTCTACTAGGAAAGTGTGGCACATACTGTGCCACAATGCGAAGTTGAATCAGTATCACTCCTTACACCTGCCCCTGATTAAAAATCCGGAATTTTTGGACGGCATGGCTGCCCACCCCTTCGCGATGTGGAGGGAGGCTGGTATAGTATCAATTCGCTCATTGAGATCAGTGGAAGACCACCGTCTGCTTACCTTTTCGGAGGTTTCAATGAGACATGTTGTAGTCGCTTCGTTTCCCCTTCCATTTATGCAAACACAATTTTACGTCAGACATGTCCTTACACATTTTGCGGAGGGGGACTGGTCTAACTCTCTAGATAGTCTCTTAATACGTCCCGTACTAAGTCATAAGGCCATTTCCATACACTATACTTTTTTGAGGACGATATTAGATCATGCCTCTGTGGTGGGTGGCATGTCTAAATGGTTGGCCCACTTTCCTAGACTGACAATACCCATGCTGGAAAAGGCATTATCTTATTCCCGAAAGGTTCTACCAGCAAGCATGTACACGGAACTATTTCTTAATGTGTATCATAACGTTTATTTATCCCCGCTACGACGATTCCATATGGGAACGTCGGACACACATTCTTGCCCAAAATGTCACCAGAGTGAGGCAGATACTTATCACTGTTTATGGGCATGTCCGATTGTACAGTATTTTTGGCATCTTGTTAGAAGATATGCAGAGGCAAAGTTAATAACTTATGTGCTATTGACCCCCGAATGGGCTGTACTGGGTATCATTGATCCCACTCTCCGAATGCCATCGGAATGTAAAAAACTATTGATAGCGGCGGGGAAAAAGACGATACTACAGGGATGGATAAATAACACGCCACCTCAGATACCATTATTCTTGAATAAACTACACCATATATTCAGGATGGACTGGGTGGAGGTCATTGTAGAAAGAGGTAAACAAGTAGATCGTTTTTTTAATCTTTGGGAATCATATATCTCCACTCTGCCCCTCAATACACGGCTACAAATTCATAATAGCTTAAAAAACACCACATGGTACCTAACTAGATTGGCAGTACAGGACCAACCTGTATCTTTGGTTTGAGAGCGGACGTGAACGGCGGCTCCCCTCAAGGCTACCTATATTGTTTGTAATCCCATGACTGAACCAAACAATTGAATGTACAAAATGTAAAAGGCTTTATTGTTAGATGTACATGAATCCACTGTAAAATTCACAGTTGTATTCCCCCTGCATTATTACTTTTATAATCTTTGCATTTTCTGTCTTGTACTATGATTTCCATGATGTCTCAATAAAAATAAATAAAAAAATCACCTTTGGCAGCAATTACAGCCTCAAGTCTTTTTGAATATGATGCCGCAAGCTTCACACACCTATCTTTGGGCAATTTCGCCCATTCCTCTTTGCAGCACCTCTCAAGCTCCGTCAGGTTGGATGGGAAGCGTCGGTGCACAGCCACTTTCAGATCTCACCAGAGATGTTCAATCAGATTCAAGTCTGGGCTCTGGCTGGGCCACTCAAGGACATTCACAGAGTTGTCTTGAAAGACACTCTTTTGGTATCTTGGCTGTGTGCTTAGGGTCATTGTCCTGCTGAAAGATGAACCGTCGACCCAGTCTGAGGTCAAGCGTGCTCTGGAGCAGGTTTTCATCCAGGATGTCTATGTACATTGCTGCATCCATTTTTCCCTCTATCCTGACAAGTCTCCCAGTTCCTGCCGCTGAAAAACATCCCCACAGCATGATGCTGCCACCACCATGCTTCACTGTAGGGATGGTATTGGCCTGGTGATGAGCAGTGCCTGGTTTCATCCAAATATGACGCCTGGCATTCACGCCAAACAGTTCAATCTTTGTCTCAACAGACCAGATAATTTTGTTTCTCATGGTCTGAGAGTCCTTTAGGTGCATTTTGGCAATCTCCAGGCAGGCTGCCATGTGCTTTTTACTAAGGAGTGGCTTCCATCTGGCCACTCTACCATACAGGCCTGATTGGTGGATTGCTGCAGAGATGGTTGTCCTTCTGGAAGGTTCTCCTCTCTCCACAGAGAAATGCTGTAGCTCTGACACAGTGACCATCAGGTTTTTGGTCACCTCCCTGATTAGGGCCCTTCTCCCCCGATCACTCAGTTTAGACGGCCGGCCAGCTCTAGGAAGAGTCCTGGTGGTTCCGAACGTCTTCCATTTATGCATGATGGAGGCCACTGTGCTCATTGGGACCTTCAAAGCAGCAGATACTTTTCTGTACCCTTCCTCAGATTTGTGCCTCGAGACAATCCGGTCTCGGAGGTCTACAGACAATTCCTTTGATGTCATGCTTGGTTTGTGCTCAGACATGCACTATCAAGTGTGGGACCTTATACAGACAGGTGTGTGCCTTTCTAAATCATGTCCAATCAACTGAATTTACCACAGGAGGACTCCAATTAAGCTGTAGAATGATGACCAGAGAAGGTTGTAATGGCGGACTCAGTCAATGCGTTTAAAAATGAGTTAGATAAATTTCTAACGGAAAAAGATATCCAAGGATATAGCCTTTAACCAGATTAGAATAGGGAATATAATATAATTCAGGTTGAACTCGATGGACTACTGGTGTTTTATCAACCTTTCCAACTATGTTACTATGTTACATCAGTGGAAACAGGATGCACATGAGCTCAATTTTGAGATTCATGGCAAAGGCTGTGAATACTTATGTACATGTGATTTCTTAGTTTTTTTATTCTTAATAAATTTGCAAAAATCTCAAAAAACTTTTTTTCACGTCATTATGGGGTATTGTATGTAGAATTTGGAGGGGAAATCTGAATTTATTCCATTTTGGAATAAGGCTGTAACATAACGAAATGTGGAAAAAGTGAAGCGCTGTGAATACTTTCCGGATGCACTGTACCTCCCAGCATTTTGAAAACTGGACTCAGGACTGTCGCTCACCGAAGGAGCGCCTGCCTGAACAGGTGACTAGATAAAGATGCATGGCATTCTGGGAAATGCCATGCCCACAAGTCACAACCACTGCTTTGTCCAGAGCTCTGTGAGCAGCTGCCTATACCCCTACACCATTTTTCCTGTGAATAGAGACTTTGGGCATGCGCACAACACTTATTCACTGTTGCTCCGAGCAAGTGAGAGGTATGCATGTGCCTGTTTTTCACTGAGCTCCTCAATTGTGTAGATGAAAGTTTGCATACATGCAAACAGTTAATTTGTATAAACTAAATAAACAAACACTCACCTTTGTAACTAGGTCAGAATGTCTGATAATTGCACGGACAAAGAACCTATAATCTGTCACTTCAGTTCCCTCTTCTACCTTTGCAGCCCCCAAATACAGGTGCATTTTATGGTTAGCACATGGGATTGCTGTCAAATCAAAGTTTCTCATACGGTTCAGCTCTAACTGGAAGGCAAGAGCGGGCTCCAAATGTCTGTATATTCTGTCTTCTTCAAACTTTGGAAAAACATACAGAATAGTAAGTAATGACTGCGGGAAAAAAAACTTTAAAAAAAATAATGGACAATCTGTTGAACAAAATACAAATACTTATTATAGAATAAAAATAAAATAGCTTTTAATGTTGATTCAATCATTCGTCAAGGTGAAGTGTAGGTTCTCGTGTGTGTTAGCTAAAAGTACTCTGATCTAGGATTGGCTATTGTAATCACAGGCCAATCAGTAGTACAGTATGTTTCTAAACTGATATGACATAGGTAGATACAGATGTAGCCATAGATATGTAGAATTTTGATCCGCGCACACTGCAGTTAGTCCAGAGTTTGTTAGCTCATGTGGTGCCCGCTCATCCACTCCTGCCAGGAGTTGGGGATTTCTAAATGTTGTCAAAAATAAGGAGAGCGCACCAGTGAATAATAATAAAAGGTAACACTTTACTATGTAAATATCCACGTACATGAAAGTTAAAATAGATGCACTTAGCCAGTTCTCCAATAACTGCCACCTCGGGCCGAACCTTCTGCTGGCGGAGTATTTTTCACGGAGAAGTCGTCTGCTCTGTTCCAGACGGGAGACCGACTTAGTCTGCAGATGCAAGCCACGCCCAACGCGTTTCGTCACTACGGGACTTCGTCGTCGAAGTCCCGTAGTGACGAAACGCGTTGGCCGTGGCTTGCATCTGCAGACGAAGTCGGTCTCCCGTCTGGAACAGAGCAGACGACTTCTCCGTGAAAAATACTCCGCCAGCAGAAGGTTCAGCCCGAGGCGGCAGTTATCGGAGAACTGGCTAAGTGCATCTATTTTAACTTTCATGTACGTGGATATTTACATAGTAAAGTGTTACCTTTTATTATTATTCACTGGTGCGCTCTCCTTATTTTTGACAACAGATGTAGCCATGTTTATCTTTGCTGCAATGTGGTATGTTGCATGGCATGGCGGGCGAGGACTATTCACAGTCAGAAATCACTCCATTAATTCCATTAGGAATAATGGAGTAATCAGTAATAGTCGCAGCCTGGCAAACCACGCAGCATGCCACATTGCAGCAAGTGAAACGTGCCTACATCTGTAGTTAAAAATTAAAAAGAAAATTGGAATAATATATTTAGGACATTTTCTAGACAGTTAAATTATTAATGTAAAGGATAAAAGCAAAAAAATATTGTACATTCAGTTTTCAGCAAAATATACTACATACAACCTAAACAATACCCATCTATATATTATAGTATGAAATTCATCCTCTTGCCCTATTTCGCCTCTCATCCTCAAATGTTTTCTGCCACAATAGAGAAACTAATCCAGGGAAAAAAAAAGGTCAGTGGAGTAGGGTGACACCAGCGACTCTCCTCTAGCATGTATTTGCTGCAGACAGCGATTTATCCCAGAATGACAAACACATCCCTATTGAAATTAACGCAATCTGGCAATCACCTGGCACACAGAGTATATTCACTATTAGAGAATTTGTAGCTGGGTAGTTTTAATTGTGAAAATTAAATCTATACAAACAAATACAAAAAAAAACAAAAAACTTTATAGGGTATTACACCAAAATTATGCATACAATATATGTAAAGTGCCAGGAAGATTGCAGCCCAAAGCAGAAGTGCTGCTCCTTTGAGAGACAACATTCTTCTCTTTAAACTGTATCCGCAAGAAGCCTTTAAATCTTGAACATAACACCAAGACTTCCAGTGTCTCCGACTCCCCTTTCAGTTACCAAATCCTCATGAGCACAGTATTTCTGTATTAAGATAAACAATGGGGCTCTTCCTGGTGTAATAAATTTTTATTTTAGCAGTTAAAATCACACACAGTCTGCGTACTAGATTAGATGAATAAACATGCTCGTAGATACAGGCTCCGGTTTCCAGTAGGAGCTGAAAACGAAGATGCACAGGAGCTCCAAAATGTACTCATCTGGCTCTTGCAGAGACATTTTCAGAAGGTTGCATATTGTGGTTTACACAATAAAGCACCTCTTTGTCCATCATATTACCCATACACACTCAAATTAGAATTAGAATTGAATAACAAAATTCATATAAAGTGGACCTCACCTTATTTCTTGCACGGAAAGTAAAAAACTTTGGGAATTCTCTCTATAAAAGAGAAAAATTGTTATCCATTTCAAAGAGGTGCACTGCACTAAGTTTTAATAATATTAAATATAATATGTAATATAAATACACAATCTCCAATAATTATGAATTTTTGTGCTACCAAGAAAAAAACAGAAACTTCTGCAATAATAAAGGTTATAGCAGTCATGTGTTCTGTACACAACAATTCCAACAAAACAGCATTATTATGAAATAAATGACGTTTTAGAAATGAATGATTGATAGACTGACAATAAGGGTATTAAAAGTCTCTCTGGCATGACATCTTATAGAAGGTTACACATCCTGTAATAGGTATACTGTACATTTTGAAGGCATAACTCATCAGCATCAATTATTGTTATGATTTAGATGAAGACAATTACTTATTAGAAAGGTTTTCACTGTATGTGCTGCTGCTCTGCACTCTACTGCATGTATGTATGGAAGTGTGTATATTCCTCAATAGGCAGAGTGGAAGGCATATTGTGATGCACCCATTCCCTATCCCTACGCTTGCTTTGATTCTCCTCCTCATCATCATCATCAGTGCACTCTTGAACTAACCCTTTACTGGGTGCAAAAGATAAGCGCCTCAACAGACAAATTTATTCTGCATAGCCCGTAGTTCTGGCGATACACCCTCACTGAACTTCATCTACAAGGATGCTATGTTCCGCCTCAGCAGTTGTAAGCATATACAGTATGCATTCAAAATGGACATGACTCTGTATTACCCTTACTTATGTCACTGTGCTCAGTTCTGTAGCATGTGCAGCGCAAAGACACACAAGACATGTTCTGCCAACAAGTGTACATTCAACTCTGTTAGTTGTAATTATGTCCAGTGCTCCCCTACTAGGGAATGTGCCTCGTGCTGCAGGACTTCCAGATGTACTGTAAAACAGATATTGTAGCTTGCACTGGGACGGACATTAAATTATAAATTGGGGTCTATGGGCCTAATTCTGAGTTGATCGCAGCAGCAAATTTGTTAGCAGTTGGGCAAAACCATGTGCACTACAGGGGGGACAGATATAACATGTGCAGAGAGAGTTAGATTTGGGTGTGGTGTGTTCAAACTGAAATCTAAATTGCAGTGTAGAAATAAAGCAGCCAGTATATTTACCCTGCACAGAAACAATATAACCCACCCAAATCTAACTCTCTCTGCAAATGTTATATCTGCCCCCCCCCCTGCAGTGCACATGGTTTTGCCCAATTGCTAACAAACTTGCTGCTGCGATCAACTCAGAATTACCCCCTATGTGTTATAACCTTAAAAATAAATGAACCTGTATTTTAATTATTATGTTGTTATAGTATTAAAAGATACAGATATAAAAATAAATATGCTTAGTGGTTATAAACATCTAAGGAAAAAGAAGAAAAATTCCCCGCACCAGACTATTAGTAGTCAATGTGTATCATATACATAAGAAACCAAAAATAAACTTTAATGTGCAGGAAATCCTCAAACAGGTTGTAATTTCCCAAATATATAACATATGTTGGTGTGCTCCCACCGGTTTCCCCCGGTAGTTGGGCTGGTACACTTATAACCTGTGAACAAGCCAAACTACTGGGTGAAACGCGCATATTGATGGCACATACCACGGTTACTTATGATGCACAGATGAGACCTGATTTACCTGGCATACCAGCACATGCTTGAATTTGGAGACCAGACATATATACTACTAAGGTACCTTTTCTATGCTTCATTCCAGCTTAAAAACCTCATACCATCTGTGAAACACGGTGGTGGTATCATGATTTGGGTTTGTTTTGCTGCATCTGGATGAGGGCGACTTGCCATCATTGATGGGAAAATGAATTCTGATTCATACCATAATATTCTAAATGAAAATGTCAGGACATCTGTCCATGAGCTGCATCTAAAGAGAACGTGGGTCATGTAGCAAGACAACGACCCAAAGCAAACCTCAATAAAAAAATTAGCATGTCTAATTATTTTTTCTCATTTGTTTGATTTGGTTCTCTTTATGTACTTTTTGAAAATCTAAGGAAGTATTAGGCCACATTTCAGCAGAAATATAGAAAATTCTGAGCGGTTCACAAACTTTCAAGCACCACTGTATATACTGGGAATTGAGAAGATAAAGGCAGGGATGTAATGAAGTCCGAGTTCGTCAGCTGTGTGAGGTGCCGAACTCAGACATTTTTATTTTAAAGGAACAAATCCTGTACAAGGCTAAACCATGCCTTGTAAATGATTGCCCCTTTACATTACATCCCGCCCAATATCCTTGTGTCATATTTTAAAACAGTTTGTCTTTCTGGAGATATTCTTTGAGATGTCCTGATGACAATTTAGATTTACAGTTTGTCCTATTGAGGATTTTCTATATACGGACTGTGAAATAGATCATATATTCACAGATATATACTTATCTGTTATAGAGTGAAAAGTAATCAGGGCTTCAGCATGTGAACTTTGTCGGAGCAGCGTTCCATGCTGAATTAGGCCCACTATAGAGACACATTACTGTATGGTAGCAACCTGAATTTCAATGCATCTCACCTGCCACTCTAATACGCCACTGTGTGCAGCAACTCATACATCTACTCACACAACACACAGGTATAGAATACCCAACTGCATACACTTGGGCTCATTTATCAATGAGTGATACATTCCACTATGAGTGATAAAATGCACCAGCCAATCAGCTCCTGTCATTTTTCAAACACAGTCTGTAACATGTCAGTTAGGAGCTGATTGGCTGGTGCAATTTAGAACTCAGTGAAATGTATCACTCATTGAAAAAGCAGCCCATATTTCCTCAATTTTGTATTAAGATAACAATGCATGGCACATGTCACTCATATGGAACCTATCTTCTGCCTTTTGCAAAGACTGCATACTTAGGGGCTAATTCAGGTTGGAATGCAAATCCCGATCCAACCGGAATTTTTGCGGTCAGCCCGCGGGGCGCCCGCACTTTCTGCGAGAGGCCGCAGAAAATGCAGTGGCCTGTGCCTGTCAATCAGGCAGAGGTGGTTGCAGGTTGGGGGGGGGGGGGGGGGGGGGGATATACGCTATGGTAAGAACTTACTTACTTATTTCTCCTAAGTCCACAGGATCACAATGGGATATGATGAAGCGACAGCAGATTTGCACCAATCGGTCAAAGCATTCCAGCCTCCCAGCTTGCCCGTCCATATATCCCCGCCTCCTGGATCAGGAAAATCAGTTGTATTCCACAGCTCAAGGCAGGAACATCATAGATAGCCCAAATCAGGCGATAAGAACACACATGCACACCCTTCCGTACAAGAAGGAAGAGGTTAGTGAGTAAAAGGATCCTCAAATCAGGTGCGACAGGGTGGGATCCCTGTGGACTTAAGAACTTACCGTTGATAACGGTAATTCTCCTACCATAACATATATTTCTCCAGCAGGGTCCAAAGGTTATCCACAGGATAACAATGGGATTTCCCAAAGCAATTTAGTGGTGGGGATGCTCCTGACTGGACAGGAGAATCCTTCGACCGAATTCAGCATCATGAGAGGCAAAGGTATCCCTGGCATAATGTATAATGAATGTTAATGGAAGACCATGTGGCTGCCTTACATATCTGTTCTGCTGAAGCACCAGGTTGTGCTGCCCATGATGGACTTACCTTACGAGTAGAGTGAGCAGAGACTTTAGCCGGAACAGGGAGATCAGCTCGAGAATATGCTTCTGAAATCGTCATCCGAAGCCATCTTGCCAGCATCTGCTTATCAGCAGGCCATCCTCTCTTGTGAAATCCGTAGAGAATGAAAAGAGAATCTATCTTTCTGATGGCACTGGTACGATCCACGTAGATCCTTAATGCACGGACCACGTCCAGCGATGCATCTCTCGCAGAAAGGCCCGGTACCTGGAAAGCCGGGGACTACAATTTCTTCATTAAGGTGGAATTTAGACACCACCTTCGGAAGATACCCAGATCTAGTTCTGAGAACTACTTTTTCTGGATAAAAAATCAGAAAAGGAGAACGACAAGACAGCACTCCTAAATCTGACACTCTTCTAGCTGATGCCGTAGTCAGTAGAAAGAGAAATTTAGCTGTCAACCATTTAAGATCCACTTTATTAAGTGGTTCAAACGGAGCAACTTGAAGAGCTTTGAGAACTAAACTTAAGTCCCAAGGCACATCCTGTAAATTGACAATTTTCTTTTGGAACGTTAATGCTGATACTTGCACTCTCAAGGAAGTCACCTTCAAACCCTTATCCATTCCTGCTTGAAGGAATTATAAGACCCTGGAAACTTGGAAAGATTTTGGGTCTATATTTCTTTCACTGCACCAATGAATATAGGCATGCCATATTCGGTGATAAATGCGAGCGGAGGAGGGTTTCCTTGCTCTGAGCATAGTTTGAATTACCTGTTGTGAGAATCCTCTTGACTTCAGGATAGAGGTTTCAAAAGCCACGCCGTCAATGACAGTCGATCCAGATGCCTGTGATAACAAGGACCCTGCATCAGTAGATCTGGACGTTGAGGGAGCAGAAACGGACCATCCATCGACATCCTCTACAGATCTATGTACCAATGCCTTCTGGGCCAAACCGGAGCTATTAGAATCACAGCACCCTTTGCTTGTTTTATTTTCCTCACCACCCTGGGTAGCAGGATGATCGGAGGAAACATATGCCAGATGAAAGTCCCATTTCACTGACAAGGCGTCCACAAAGATCGCTCCAGGATCCTTTGTTCTTTACGCGTATGCTGGCACTTTGTTGTTCAGACGGGACGCCATGAGATCTATTTCTGGCAAACCCCACTTGTCTACTAGAGTCTGAAATACTTCCGGATATAGAGCCCATTCGCTTGTTTGAATGGTGTGTTGACTGAGAAAGTCCGCTTCCCAGTTTAGGACTTCTGGAACGAACACTGCGGACAATGCTGGAAGATGGAGTTCTGCCCACTTTAGTATGCAACTTACCTCCTTCATTGCTTTTTGGCTGCGAGTTCCTCCCTGATGGTTGAGGTACGCTACTGCCGTTGCATTGTCCGAGCAGATCTGGACTGGTTTTCCTTGCAGAGTGTCCTTTGCCTGAATCAGTGCCATGTATATGGCCCAAAGTTCCAACAGGTTTATTGGCAGGCAACATTCTTCTTTGGTCCATTGTCCCTGGAACCATAATTTTCTGGACACTGCTCCTCAGCCCTGAAGACTGGCATCTGTTGTCAGGATCTCCCAATCTGATATCCAAAAGGGTCTCGCCTTGTCTAAATGGGATGTCTGTAGCCACCAGGCTAATGACTTTCTTACCTTTTCTGAAAGTACTATGGTCTGTTTCTTTATTGTCTGATGTACTCCATTCCATCTGGCCAGAATCATATTCTGCAGAGGTCTTGAGTGGAATTGTGCATACTCCACCATGTCGAATGTTGACACCATCAAACCCATCATTCGCATTGCTGTGTGAATTGATATTGTCTGACTGTGTAACAACTCCTGAGTCCTTAACTGCACCTTGGATATCTTGTTCAGAGGTAAAAATATTCTCTGCAGACTTGAATCCAGTACAGCCCCCAAGTGAATCATCCGTTGTGACGGAATCAGAGATGACTTTGCCCAATTTATGAGCTATCCGTGCTCCTGTAGACAAGCTTTTGTCTGTTGGAGATGGCCCAGGAGCAATTCCTGGGATTGTGCCAGGATTAAAATGTTGTCGAGGTATGGAAATATTCTTATCCCCTGCTTGCGGAGATAAGCTGCCATAACCACCATAATTTTGGTAAATACTCTGGAGGCTGTGGCTAACCCAAAGGGTAAAGCCTGGAACTGAAAATGCTGCTGGAGGATGGCAAACCTGAGATAACACTGATGAGACAGTGCTATAGGAACATGTAGGTAAGCATCCTGTATATCCAGGGATACCATATAATCCCCTGGTTCCATGGCCAAAACTATGGAGCGCAACGTCTCCATGTGGAACTGCGGTACCCAAATGTATTTGTTTAGCATTTTGAGATTGAGAATGGGCCGAAACGACCCATTTGGCTTCTGAACCAAAAACAGGTTGGCGTAAAAACCCTGTCCTCGTTGTGCAGGGAGTACTGGAATAATTACTCCTGACTGAAGCAATTTCTGAATTGCTTCTTGCAGGGCTCTGTCCTCCGCCTCTACCCGAGATGGGCTGGTGCAGAAGAACCTTCGAGGAGGCTGCTTCTTAAAAGGGAAAACATAACCCAGAGATACCGCTTCTTGCACCCAGGCATCTGTTGTAGGCTGCTACCATATCTGTGCAAAATGAAGAAGTTGGCCCCCTACCCTGGCGTCCCCAGGCAGAGGCCAGCACCATCAGGCTGACGGCTTATCTTCTGGTTTAGAAGCTGGCCCAATGCTTCTTTGCCTTACCAAACTTATTGTATTGGGGCTGCTTACATTCACTTTTTCCTTTTGCTTTTCCTTGCGACCGAAATGGCCAAAAAACCGGACCCTTAGACCTGGGATTGTGTGTGGCAGGAAACCTGACTTTCTTGGATTCTGCTTCTGATTCCAGAATATCTGTCAATTCCTTACCAAACAGAATATTCCCAGCAAAAGGCAAAGATTCCAGAACCTTTTTTGATTCTGAATCAGCTTTCCATGTACGTAACCAAACTGCTCTACGAGCAGCTACAGTTAAGGCTGATGCTTTAGAAGCAATAGTACCCCTATCTATTGCTGCTTCTTCCAAGAATACTGCAGCCTGTTTCATGTGAGCTATATGGGATTCTTGCTCCCTAGAAGGTGCTGAAAGCCCATCTTCCAGTACCTCAGCCCATTCAGCTACTGCTTTTGCCATCCAAGCTGAAACCATAGCTGGCCTTATGCTGCCCCTGACAGAGAAAATATGGTTTTCAAGAACCCATCCACTCTCCTGTCTGTGATATCATCTAATGACGTTGACGGCAAAGGCAATATAGATTTTCGCACTAATCGAATGACATGCGTATCTACTTTAGGAGGCACTTACCTTTTTAAACAGTCCCCAGTTGGAAAAGGATAATTTGAATCCCATTTTCTGGGAATTCTGTATTTTTTATTGGGTGTAGCCCAAGCTTCTTCCATGATTTCCGTCAGCTGATCTGATCCTGGAAACTCTATCCTAACTGTTTTGGAACGTTTAAACACAGGTGCCTTAGTTTTTAACACCGGCTCTGCTGAATCCTCTAAGGACAGAATAGCCTTCATTGCTCTAATTAATTCAGCTACATCCACTGAGCTGATACCCTCTACCTGTTCTTTGTATGCTGAAGCAGTAGTAGATAGAGCTATCATCATCTGATGTATCATCCTGTGTAGCCTGTGAATTTGATTATTTATTTACACTCAGTTTATCAGCTTGTTTCATTGGAGAAGATGTTGGGGATATACCGTAGGAAGGGAGCTGCATGTATGGGTTAATAGTGTACCATACTCCTTGTACTGAAGCTGTAGGAATTACCCTTCAGCTATCCTGGACAAGGTATGTGCAAACATTGCCCAAGGTGGATCTACCTGACACTGAACAGGGATCTGCCTTGTAATCTGCTGAAAAGCAAAACAATTTGCACATAAACCATCCTGTACCAGATCCTGAGAGGAGAATACCGTTTTGCAGGACAAACATGATATGATTGTTGGTATTATGGTCAGTGTAACCTCGTCACTTTTGCCGCTCTTAGACATGATAAATAATCAGCACTTCCACAGTGTACTACACAATTTGTGACTGTAATCACTTTACCCTTTAAAGTGATATCAATCTGACCCTACCCATGCACCAGCATTGAGGCTCAGAAGAAAACACTGACAAACATACATAAAGTCAGCAATCACACTAGCAGTCAGTCACATGTTATATATTAGTCATATGAGCATATTATCAACTACGAACACATTTCAAAGTATGTAGGAGTACATATTACTGCATTCTGTTCTATACAGATCTCAATGCAAAGAAAACCACAGTAATGTACACAGACTCATATGCAATGGGCACTAAACTTAACTATTCATACTAACAAAAGTAGATAGAAATTTAGTGCTGTACAACCCGTACTCAGTAGAGAGGGATACAGGGAGACTCACCTCACTTCCAAGATCGATCAATACGTTAGCGAACGCTGAGTGGATCCAGACGCTACTAGTGTACACTGTCGTTCCAGGAACTTTAGGTGAACACAGATGCACTGTGCACACAGACGCTCTGGTCACACAGACGCCTGTACTGCGACCGGGTCTCCTCGTGGTAGCTTTTTAGTGAACACAGACGCAGCGGCCTATGCTGCGACGAGACCCCTCGTGGTAGCGTCTGAGACGGAAGTTAGGCAACAGTTCATGGCGGGAGACCGACAGAAACTGGTCATGAACTGGGGGGAGGGGCAACCAGGAGAGTGTCCGACTCCCCACCGCTGACATCAACCCTAGGGATCGCAGCCTCATACTATTCCTGGTGCCTTATGATCCCTAAGGAATAGCGCTGGAGCACCCGTGGTGGCGGCGCGCCAGCTGTTTGGTAGTCTCCTCCCAAAACAGTGCGGCTGTGTCCGTATTCCCCTTCTAAGCAAAACCGATGCCTTACTTTCTTCCCCGTGCTCCAGCCACAGCCTGGTCACGTCTGCTGGACCTGCTAGTATATCCGACACAGACGCCCATCGAGACAGCACTTGTACCGTGGGTAAGCGATGTTGCGACCCGGCGGAGAGTTGTTGGAGCGACTCTTTCCAATATGCGTATAAGATGCTGTTAGGAAAGATCACTCAAAAACATAATAAGACTATAAAAAATAAAATAAGAAAGCTTAGGGCTGCCAAAAACAGTAGCCCGCTGACCATGGTCCGGCTCCTGCCGCATCAAACAAAAAACTGATTTGCCTGAGCCAGTGGGATTGGATATATGGACAGGCCCGTTGCATCCTGGGAAAACTGAAAGCATGTGATCGTTTGGTGCCAATCCGCTATCGCTTAATCATATCCCATTGTTATCCCGTGGATAACCTGTGGACCCTGCCGGAGAAACACTCCATTTCCAAGAAGGAAACGGAGCGTTGCGGGAGCGGAATGACGCGAACGGGGGCATGATCATGGCAGCTGCATGACATCACACGCAACCGCCGCGATGGGTAAGATGGTGCCGGGACTCCTGCGGCCACAGCTAAGCTGCGCCAGCAGGAGGCATCAATAATTTTTATGATGAAGCAGAAATTGTGAGGCGATCGCAATTTTTACTCATCAAGAGGGGGAGATGCCGGTCAGCATGCGATCCAAAGGAGAGCGAATTCTGCTGATTAGCAAATTCTGCTGATTAGAAGAATTTGCTATCCTTACTGAATTAGCCACCTTAGTGCACTAAGGGCCTCATTCCGAGTTGATTGCTCGCTAGCTACTTTTTGCAGCCATGCAAACGCATAGTCGCTGCCCACGGGGGAGTGTATTTTCGCTTTGCAAGTGTGTGATCGCATGTGCAGCCGAGCGATACAAAACATTTTGTGCAAAACAAGACCAGCTCTGAAGTTAATTATCCTGTGCGATGATCCTAGCGACGGAGGCCCCGGAATTGATGTCAGATACTTGCCCTGCAAACGCGTGGTCACGCCTGTGTTTTTCCTACCACTCCCAGAAAATGGTCAGTTGACACCCATAAACGCCCTCTTCCTGTCAATCTCCTTGTGATCGGCTGTGCGAATGGAATCGTCGCTAGAAGCATTGCACAGCAACGATGCCGTTTGTACCCGTACGATGCGCGTGCACAGTTTTGCCTTTTTTTACCTGATCGCCGCGCTGCAAAAATCGGCAGCGAACGATCAACTCGGAATGATCCCCTAAGTACTTAGGAATAGTATTTTTGAAGCAAAGGAACTGGTATAAAATCTTGATCAAGAATTATGATGCATGGCGCGGGTCATTTGTATCGGACCATTCCCTTGTTGCTTTTCACTCTAGATTATGTACTTTTTTCTCAATTTTGCATTTTTAGCCGGCTTATCGGGGCTAAATAGATAGTCCCCGGCGGCGTCACTTTACACCCACAATCGTTGAGGCCAAATTGAATATCCTGACTGAATTAATTCAGAACAATATGTGTACTGTACATACATATGAGTCCTTATACACTGAGGCTCTAGTCGCACCAAACAAGGCATATTTGTCACAGCGTGTAAAGCTTGTGGCCGAGCCACAGGTCGGTGTGCTAAGATGCAAGAGGGTCCACGTCATGCAGTACACAGTTTAACCACTAGGTTGGCAGTGAGGTATACAATAGTAGTGGATAAAGATGACGCTACAATATAGCAAGTGCTGACAAATAGTTAATCCTATACAGGCAGTAGACAGATGTGAACATGCAGTAAACCAAATTTATAATGCACCTACGTGCAATACCCTGGTCAAGTTATTCTGCTGGGCTTTACAATTGTATTTCACACTGCTTGATGTTTGATGAGGGAAGAACAAGTTTATCGACTCTTTTGTAAGCAAGGTTAATTTGTTGTCACACATGTACATGTATGGGATCCTTTATTATCAGAACACCTGGTATGTAGGATTTGTAGCATCTTTACATCTAAATTAAACAAGATGGTATTATACACAGTATGTGTGACATGTTCCCAGATAAAAGATCCCATTCATGGAATTGGTGATAGGATATCACTTATCTGTTATAATGCGATTTACTACAATGAACTTTTTGTGGTTCATTATACAAAAACAGCACTTTCCACACTTAGTATGTATATACTAGTAATGCTTATTATTAATGGACTAACTAATTAGTTTCCACTAATCTGCTGTATAGAAAGATGAGTGTACTATGGTATGCCAGCGGCCGGGCTCCCGGCAACCAGCATACTGGCGCAGAGAGCCCGACCGCTGGCATACCGACAGCGTGGCGAATGCAAATGAGCCCCTTGCGGGCTCGCTGCGCTCGCCACGTTTTGGGCACGGTGGTGCGCTATTTATTCTCCCTTCAGGGGGGTCGTGAACCCCCACGAGGGAGAAAATCTGTCGGTATGCCGGCTGTTTGGATTCCGGCGCCGGTATACTGTGCGCCGGGATCCCGACAGTCGGCAACCTGAAGACCACCCTAGAAAGATAATCCCCCTTTACATATTACACACCACTGTATAGAATGAAAATAAGGGATCTCAGTGTATGACCAGCTTTACTTTCAGAGCTTCTTGTAACTTTTCAGGACTTTGTTTTTGTGTGTGTTAATTACAGTCAACATAATTATTTCCCAGCATGTTTAGGTGGAAAAGCCTTGCTCCAGCTAACTTCCATTTTCTCATCTCATTAGGTTTTCAACATGATTATTAGTATAATAATCAGCTATGATGATTTGTGTTGCATGTTTTCACATTCTCTAATATGCAGGGTGTCTTGATTGGCTAATTTAGGCAAATTATTTTGATTGTCTTGACGATGGTTGGCTTATTTGATCGCAGCAGGGGCATAATTTGCATTTATAGGAAGCAAAGTTGTTGTTTTTTCATGTTGAAAAGCAATGAGATGTTTTTGATTGTGATATCTGCCCATAGTAGCAGCGTAATTTCTAGAAAATAACTTCATTAAAATGATAACATGTGATGCTGCGGTAATGACTCATTGTAGCCTGGAGGAGAAGGATATCCATCCAGTAGATTTAACAGCTATGCTTATCAGGTTTTAATCATTAAGGCCATACAGTATCTCTACTCCGATTTGCTTTATCAATTTATTTTAAATGAAACTGCATAATTTTAAGATCATTATCAAAAGATGTTTCGGTCCTCTGCCTGGACAAACCTTCAAGCCTTGCAAGTCTGAATGGAACCCCTGAAAACAAAACTAAAATGTGCATTTGATTTTGTCTGAATTTCTCCTGTTTTGAGATATGAAGAATAAAAATGGTCCCTATACACTGCACTACAATATAACCCCTACACGCTACAGCACATCACTACAGTACATTCCCCCATACACTGCACTACACTACTTACCCTATAGCCTATGTTACATCACTGTAGCACATCACAACATTCCCCTTTACCACTACACTGTACTGTACTTAATAGACAGGGGGCTTAAAGGTGGTGACTCACCCAGGAAAAGCACTATCACTAAGGATCTACAGTGGTTCCCATTCCAGTAAAGAGCCCACAATGCCCCAGCTGCTCAGTGAATTGAGGGCAGCAAGGCAACAAAGGAGGGCCCCACGAAGCAGCACTAAGTGCCTAGAGATCGCGGTAGAGGAAGGGAAAGGGATCCAGCAACGAAGCTGAGGTAGTCCAAGACAGTAGCAGCATAGGAGAGATCCCAAGCACCAGAGCTCACTAGCACAGCATTGGCACCAGCCGCGGCCAGAGAAGTGGGTCACAGACACTGCCCTGGGGGGCATCTGCTGTCACTGCAGCTTCCCCTCCGAGTAGTCCTGACTTCTTCACAGAGCCTCACCTCCATCCCAAGATCCGCCTCTAGGGTTGGCATAACAAAGAGGGGTAGATTCCTCAATAACTATGGGGCCCATTTATCAATGAGTGATTAAACGCGTTGTGGATGATAGAACTTGCTGCGTAAAAATAAGATTTTACTCACCGGTAAATCTATTTCTCGTAGTCCGTAGTGGATGCTGGGGACTCCGTAAGGACCATGGGGAATAGACGGCTCCGCAGGAGACTGGGCACATCTAAAGAAAGATTTAGGACTATCTGGTGTGCACTGGCTCCTCCCCCTATGACCCTCCTCCAAGCCTCAGTTAGGAACTGTGCCCGGAAGAGCTGACACAATAAGGAAGGATTTTTGAATCCCGGGTAAGACTCATACCAGCCACACCAATCACACCATATAACACGTGATAGGAACCCCGGTTAACAGTATGATAACAATTGGAGCCTCTGAAGAGATGGCTCACAACAAAACACGATTTTTGTAACAATAACTATGTACAAGTATTGCAGACAATCCGCACTTGGGATGGGCGCCCAGCATCCACTACGGACTACGAGAAATAGATTTACCGGTGAGTAAAATCTTATTTTCTCTGACGTCCTAGTGGATGCTGGGGACTCCGTAAGGACCATGGGGATTATACCAAAGCTCCCAAACGGGCGGGAGAGTGCGGATGACTCTGCAGCACCGAATGAGAGAACTCCAGGTCCTCCTCAGCCAGGGAATCAAATTTGTAGAATTTAGCAAACGTGTTTGCCCCTGACCAAGTAGCTGCTCGGCAAAGTTGTAAAGCCGAGACCCCTCGGGCAGCCGCCCAAGATGAGCCCACCTTCCGTGTGGAATGGGCTTTTACAGATTTAGGCTGCGGTAAGCCTACCGCAGAATGCGCCAGCTGAATAGTGCTACAAATCCAGCGCGCAATAGACTGCTTAGAAGCAGGAGCACCCAGCTTGGTGGGTGCATACAGGATAAACAGCGAGTCAGTCTTTCTGACTCCAGCCGTCCTGGAAATATAAATTTTTAGGGCCCTGACTACGTCCAGCAACTTGGAATCCTCCAAGTCCCTAGTAGCCGCAGGCACCACAATAGGTTGGTTCAAGTGAAAAGCTGAGACCACCTTAGGGAGAAACTGAGGACGAGTCCTCAATTCTGCCCTATCCATATGGAAAATCAGATAAGGGCTTTTACAAGACAAAGCCGCCAATTCTGAAACCCGCCTGGCCGACGCCAAGGCCAACAGCATGACCACTTTCCACGTGAGATATTTTAATTCCACAGTCTTAAGTGGTTCGAACCAATGTGATTTCAGGACTGCCAAAACCACATTGAGATCCCAAGATGCCACTGGGGGCACAAAAGGGAGGCTGAATATGCAGTACTCCTTTGGCAAAAGTCTGAACTTCGGGCAGTGAAGCCAGTTCTTTTTGGAAGAAAATCGACAGAGCCGAAATCTGGACCTTTATGGACCCCAATTTGAGGCCCAACGTCACCCCTGCTTGCAGGAAGTGCAGGAATCGACCCAGTTGAAATTCCTCCGTCGGGGCCTTCACGGCCTCACACCAAGCAACATATTTTCGCAAAATGCGGTGATAATGTCTTGCGGTGACATCCTTCCTGGCTTTGATCAGGGTAGGGATGACTTCCTCCGGAATACCTTTTTCCTTCAGGATCCGGTGTTCATGGTTTTCACTCCTCGCCTTCTTATTATTCTCAGTACCTTGGGTATGAGAGGTAGAGGAGGAAACACATAAACCGACTGGTACACCCATGGTGTCACTAGAGCGTCCACCGCTATCGCCTGAGGGTCTCTTGACCGGGCGCAATATCTTTTCAACTTCTTGTTGAGGCGGGACGCCATCATGTCTACCTGTGGTTTTTCCCACCGGTTGACCAGCATTTGGAAGACTTCTGGATGAAGTCCCCATTCTCCCGGGTGGAGGTCGTGCCTGCTGAGGAAGTCTGCTTCCCAGTTGTCCACTCCCGGAATGAACACTGCCGTCAGTGCTAACACGTGATTCTCTGCCCATCTGAGAATCCTTGTGGCTTCTGCCATCGCCATCCTGCTTCTTGTGCCGCCCTGTCTGTTTACATGGGCGACCGCCGTGATGTTGTCTGACTGGATCAGTACCGGCTGGTGTTGAAGCAGGGGTCTTGCCTGGCTTAGGGCATTGTAAATGGCCCTTAGCTCCAGGATATTTATGTGAAGAGAAATCTCCTGATTTGACCACAGTCCTTGGAAATTTCTTCCCTTTGTGACTGCCCCCCAGCCCCGAAGGCTGGCATCCGTGGTCACCAGGACCCAGTCCTGTATTCCGAATCTGCGGCCCTCTAGTAGATGAGCCCTCTGCAGCCACCACAGCAGCGAGACCCTGGTTCTGGCCGATAGGGTTATTCGCTGTTGCATCTGGAGATGGGACCCGGACCATTTGTCCAACAGGTCCCACTGGAACGTCCTTGCGTGGAACCTTCCGAATGGAATTGCTTCGTACGAAGCTACCATTTTTCCCAGGACTCGTGTGCATTGATGTACCGACACTTTTCCTGGTTTTAGGATGTCTCTGACCAGAGATGACAATTCCTCGGCTTTTTCCAGTGGAAGAAACACTCTTTTCTGGTCTGTGTCCAGAATCATTCCCAGGAACAGAAGACGTGTCGTCGGGACCAGCTGTGACTTTGGAATGTTTAGAATCCAGCCGTGCTGTTGTAGCACTTCCTGAGAAAGTGCCACCCCCACTATCAACTGTTCTTTGGACCTCGCCTTTATCAGGAGATCGTCCAAGTACGGGATAATTAAAACTCCCTTCTTGCGAAGGAGTATCATCATTTCGGCCATTACCTTGGTAAAGACCCTCGGTGCCGTGGATAACCCAAACGGCAGCGTCTGGAACTGATAGTGACAGTCCTGTACCACAATCTGAGGTACTCCTGGTGCGGAGGGTAAATGGGGACATGCAGGTACGCATCCTTGATGTCCAGGGATACCATGTAATCCCCCTCCTCCAGGCTCGCAATAACCGCCCTGAGCGATTCCATCTTGAACTTGAACCTTTTGATATAAGTGTTCAAGCCTTTTAAATTTAAGATGGGTCTCACCGAACCGTCCGGTTTCGGTACCACAAACATTGTGGAGTAGTAACCCTGTCCTTGCTGAAGGAGGGGTACCTTGACGATCACTTTCTGTGAATACAGTTTTTGAATAGCCACCAACACTGCCTCCCTGGCAGAGGGAGTTGCCGGCAAGGCAGATTTTAGGAAACGGCGGGGGGGGAGACGTCTCGAATTCCAGCCTGTACCCCTGAGATACTACTTGAAGGACCCAGGGATCCACTTGTGAGAGAGCCCACAGTGTGCTGAAAAACCTGAGACGTGCCTGCCCCCACCGTTCCCGATTCCGCCTGAGCAGCCCCAGCGTCATGCTGTGGACTTACCGGACGCAGGGGAGGACTTCTGCTCCTGGGAACTAGCTGTGTGCTGCAGCTTTTTTCCCCCTTCCTCTGCCCCTCGGCAGAAAGGATGAGCCTCTAGCCCGCTTATTTTTCTGGGGCCGAAAGGACTGTACCTGATAATACGGTGCTTTCTGTTGCTGTGGGGTAGCCTGTGGCAAAAAAGTCGATTTCCCAGCAGTAGCTGTGGAAACGAGGTCTGAAAGACCTTCCCCAAAAAGTTCCACCTCTTTATAGGGTAAAACTTCCATGTGCCGCTTGGAGTCGGCATCACCTGACCATTGCCTAGTCCATAACCCCCGTCTGGCGGCAATGGACATAGCGCTTATTTTTGATTCCAGCCGGCAAATATCCCTCTGTGCATCACGCATGTATAAGACCGCGTCTTTTATATGGTCAATCGTTAGCAAAATATTGTCCCTATCCATGGTATCAATGTTTTCCGACAGGGAGTCTGACCACGCAGCAGCAGCACTGTACATCCAAGCTGATGCAATAGCGGGTCTCAATATAATGCCAGTGTGTGTGTGTATAGCTTTTAGGGTACTTTCCAGCTTTCTATCAGCAGGTTCTTTTAGGGCGGCCGTATCCGGAGACGGTAGTGCCACCTTCTTTGATAAGCGTGTCAGCGCTTTATCTACCCTAGGGGGTGTTTCCCAGCGTGACCTATCCTCTGGCGGGAAAGGGTACGCAGCCATTAACCGTTTAGAAATGATCAATTTCTTATCTGGGGAAGTCCACGCTTCCTCACACACCTCATTTAATTCGTCAGATGCAGGAAAAACTACTGGTAGTTTTTTCTCACCAAACATAATACCCTTTTTTGTGGTACCTGGGGTATCATCAGAAATGTGTAATACATTTTTCATAGCCTCAATCATATAACGGGTGGATCTATTGGAGGGTACACTCGTCTCATCATCGTCGACACTGGAGTCGGTATCCGTGTTGACATCTGTATCTGTCATCAGAGGTAGCGGGCGTTTTACAGCCCCTGATGACATTTGAGACGCTTGGACAGGCACAAGCTGAGTAGCCGGCTGTCCTATGTCGTCAAACCTTTTATGTAAGAAGCTGACACTGTCACGTAATTCCTTCCATAAGTCCATCCACACTGGTGTCGACCCCGCAGGGGGTGACATCACATTCACAGGCATTTGCTCCGCCTCCACATCATTATCCTCATCATACATGTCGACACAGCAGTACCGACACACAGCAGACACACAGGGAATGCTCTTACAGAGGACAGGACCCCACAAAGCCCTTTGGGGAGACAGAGGGAGAGTATGCCAGCACACTCCAGGGCGCTATATAACACAGGGATATCACTATACAGAGTGTTTTCCCCTATAGCTGCCTATAATATATATATATTGCGCCTAAATTGTGCCCCCCCTCTCTTTTTTACCCTTTCTGTAGTGTATTGACTGCAGGGGAGAGCCAGGGAGCTTCCCTCCAACGGAGCTGTGAGGGAAAAATGGCGCCAGTGTGCTGAAGGAGATAGCTCCGCCCCTTTTTCGCGGACTTTCTCCCGCATTTTTATGGATTCTGGCAGGGGTTAAAAAGCACCTATATAGCCTCTGGGGCTATATATGGTGCTAGTTTGCCAGCCAAGGTGTCAGTATTGCTGCTCAGGGCGCCCCCCCCCCCAGCGCCCTGCACCCATCAGTGACCGGAGTGTGAGGTGTGCATGAGGAGCAATGGCGCACAGCTGCAGTGCTGTGCGCTACCTTGGAGAAGACAGAAGTCTTCAGCCGCCGATTTTCCGGACCACCTTCTTGCTTCTGGCTCTGTAAGGGGGACGGCGAGGTCGGGTCCTGTGTTCGATCCCTCTGGAGCTAATGGTGTCCAGTAGCCTAAGAAGCCCAAGCTACCACCACTTAGGTAGGTTCGCTTCTTCTCCCCTTAGTCCCTCGATGCAGTGAGCCTGTTGCCAGCAGGTCTCACTGAAAATAAAAAACCTAACAAACACTTTCTTCCTAGGAGCTCAGGAGAGCCCCTAGTGTGCATCCAGCTCAGCCGGGCACAGAAATCTAACTGAGGCTTGGAGGAGGGTCATAGGGGGAGGAGCCAGTGCACACCAGATAGTCCTAAATCTTTCTTTAGATGTGCCCAGTCTCCTGCGGAGCCGTCTATTCCCCATGGTCCTTACGGAGTCCCCAGCATCCACTAGGACGTCAGAGAAATAAATGGTACTCCAGCCAATCAGCTCCTGTCATGCGTTTAAAAAATGACAGTTGACAGCTGATTGGCTGGAGCACCATATATCACATGCAGCACGTTTTATCATTGATAAATGGGTCCCTTAGTTCCCAGAAGCGTCCAGCCTCTATCATGGCAGCTGCCCTTCTCAGTGAAGCAGCGGCAGTACTGCTGGCATCCTCACCGCTTCTCTGTAACCCCTTAGCACCAAACCCCCTCAATTGCAGCCCTGACCAGGTGTGTTATATTGGTATGTCCTGTGTATAATGATTAAGGCGTGTATAGTGTGTGACATTACAGCTTTTACTAACTTGAAAAGCTTGGTGTATTTTATTACAATGGTGGTGGCTCCCTGAAAATTATAGTGGCATGTAATGTTGAATGTCTGGCACCTGCCTACCCATGATCTAGAGATTTCAAGAACCATATGGTACACTTCATAATCTGGTGAGTGATATGACAGCTGCATTGCTTACTGGCTACAGAGCTCCCTTACCTATACACACATTGTGCTGAAGTGCCCAGGAAAGAACAGAATGTTAACAATAAACAATAATGTGCTTATGGAGGCCAACCCCGGCCTTTTTTCCAATCCCAGGATTTGGGATTGAAAAACGCTCAATCCCGGGATTGCAGTAGGGATCAGTGGAGAAGGGTGTAGGGAGCAGGGAGGCTATAGGAAGCAGCGCTGGAGGGTGGGTGTAGTGTAGGAAGCTGCACGGGAGGGAAGCTGTAGGGAACAGCGCTGGAGGGTGTGTGTAGGTAGCAGCGCAGGAGGGTGGGTGGGTGTAAGTAATACTACTTACTATTAGGCGGGTGGCAGCCATGGACACACGCTGGTGGCTTTCAAATTGTAGCGCTGGCCGCCAGCCAGTTAGAACGGGCAATCCGGCAGCCAATCAGGATCCGCTGTTGCGGCAGCTTCCCTGACTGACTGCCGGTCTGCCAGCTCTAATTGGCAGGCAGACGGCGCTACATTTGAAATGCCGCCGTCGCGTTCAGCGTGTGTCCATGGCTGATGCCCACCAAATAGTAATAGTAAGTATTACTTACACCCACCCACCCTCCCTCAATGCACATGCGCAATCTAATCCCATGAATCCCGGGACTGGAGGCTCCAATCCCGGGTTTCAAATCCCGGGCATTTTTGGGCCAGAATCCCGGGATCCCGCTGATCCTAGGATTGGCTTCCCTAAATGTGCTGCTATTACATGTTAACCGTAACTCATTTTTGAATGATCAACAACGTGTAACAGGTCACATTATTCACTGTTGATTTTTTACATTCCTTATTTCTAATACTCACATGAAAACGTTGGTCTACCTCACAGTTAATTTGTTTTCTGAAATCCTGAATTTAACATAAGGAAAATAAAAACGAGAGAAGTAAATGTGTAAGTAGGATAAAAACGTACCATAAACATTAACGATCATCATCATCAAAAAAAACAACATTCAACATATTTTCAACATTGTCCCCTACTCAAGTATGGGTTAATGATTCTAAATATAACCAAGGTATATGATGTGTATGTATGGTTTGTTATTGCGGACTAGAAAGGTAATGTCTAAACTGCAAAAAGAACACGCAGTCCAAGCTCTGGCTCGTGATGCCTATGGGAGGAGTATGCAGGTCGAGAGAGTTCCCTGGAGTGCTGCACATTTTCCCTTTGATGGTGGAGAAAACGGAGAAGAGTATAGTGGATGATACTAAAATGATTCTAAGAGGTAAATTTACTAAGGTGGGAATTTTTAGAACTGGCGATGTTGCTCATAGCAACCAATCAGATTCTACTTAACATTTATCTAGCTGCTTCTAGAAGATAATAGATAGAATCTGATTGGTTGCTATGGGCAACATCATCAGTTCTAAAAAAAACTCCCACTTTAGTAATTTACCCCGCAGTTGGATTTTGCTCTGATTATTTCATCCCTATGAAACATTCAACAGACGGATTTTGTTTGGTGTTTCCCAAGCTCATGATGGGCATGAAAGTTAAAATACACTGTCCAGATAAGCAGAAACACCAGACAAGGTTAAAGAAGCACTGCACAAAAGTTCTTTCTGTTCACCAAAACACGTTTATACAGCTTAAAACACTTAAATACCTCACAAGCCTTTAAAACAATTATCAGTTATATATAATTAATTTAACAGGGTCAGCAGCAAGACCGATTTACATATACACATATCTATAATAGTAAACTGATGGCAGTTCTACAGTTTAAACTTCTAGCAAAAAAAATTATGTGAGAGATTATAAAATAAAAAGTAAGTACCTGGACAAACCATTTTGCAATGCAAGGGGAGCACATAAATGTAATATTTTTGTATGCAGGGTAAATACAGTACTGGCTACTTTTGCACATGGGTGTGGTATAATAGATCTAGAGGTTTTAGACAGTCAATAGTTCTACCCCATATGTTCGATATACAAACGGTCAACAGGATCGTTGGGTCGACAGTAAAAAGGTTGACAGGGTCAAAAGGTTGACATGAAAATGGTCGACAAATTTTGTGATGGGTTTTTTTTGTTTTTTTTTGGGGGGTGTCATTTTGTATGTTTTATCATATGTGACACCAATTACTATACCATGTATGCTCACCACACTTTGGGCAAGGTTACTATTCCAAATTGTAGTCCTTGTGGATGGCAAATGAAGCATAAGTGGAAAAAAAGTGTGCTTCAGTTCAACCTACTGAATACATCGACCTTTTGTACCTTTCATCCTCAGAAGCAGTCCACCTTTTACCTGTGAACTTTTGACCATGTTGACCATATGGGGTCAACCTACTGTCTAATTAGACACTGTCTATCCAGTGTGTGGAACCCTTTACATGTAGTTCACATAATGCCAGAGAATTATATTTTTCCACTGCAATTTAGAGTTGAGTTTGAACACGACTTTCTCTAATCTCTATCTATGCACATTGTAGATCTGCCCCACTGGCAATACATGATTTAGCCAAGGTGCACAGTTACTTTTTTACTTTACTACCAACTCAGAATTAGGCCCTTGGGGGGGGGGGGGGGGGGGGGGGGTAAGTCAATTGACAGCAGGGAAAAAAATGCAGGGATTGTCACCCAAGCAGTGGGGTTTTGCTATTCAATTAGAGGACTGAAAATAAGACACAGTGGGGCAGGTGTATTAAGTCTCGAGAAGTGATAAAGTGGAAGGTGATAATGCACCAGCCAGTCAGCTCCTAAATGTCATTTCAAACCCAGCTGGTAACTTGACAGTTAGCATCTGATTGTCTGGTGCATTATCACCTTCCACTTTATCACTTCTCCAGGCTTAATACATCTGCCCCACTGATTTCTATAAAAATAATCGCATCTTTTTTCTTGCACCTCCACAGTAAGTGATTTTTTTTTTCTATTTTGTAAAAACATTATTTTAAAGGAAAAACCACAGGAATTTGCTCTGGTAACCCGCCACCCCCACCATCTACATCTCCCAGCATCCCCCTTCCCAGTGTAAAGATATATATATATATATTTTATTTATTTCATTATTATTTTATTTTTTTATTCGTGCAGCAGGGATTTCAGCGCTGCAAACCCTGCAACCATTTTTTTCCACTAAATTGGATACAGCAGGTATCAGGAGCAATATCCAAATTTGGGTGCAAGGTTTAGCGAGGTAAAAAAAACTCTTAAAAAACAATTTAATTCCTCCCTTAGTGTTCATATACCAATTTGACATGTGAAAATTATACAAATATAAGTAAAAAAAAGTTTTCTAACAGTACTAAGTGGGAAAAAAAAACTAACAAAAATTAAACTGAACATAAATATTATTCATTTATATCAGGGATGGGGAACCTTTGGCCCTCCAGCTGTTGTTGAACTACACATCCCAGCATGCCCTGCAACAGTTTTAGCATGGGCAAATAGCAAAACTGTTGCAGGGCATGCTGATATTTGTAGTTTAACAACAGCTGGAGAGCCAAAGGTTCCCCATCCCTGATTTATATACTAGCACTATAATAATATTGAAAAACAAAAATACTTCAGAATTGTCACATGATATTCTTTTCATCTTGTGCATTCATATTAATATAAAAATCTATTAAAGAAAAGTCTATTTTAATCAAATACATGAAACAAACAGAGGTCGTTTTAAATGACAGGACTATGGTTAGACAAGTAACATATCCAGAATGTAAATTTCAAAGGATTACCTTCTGTGCTACCAAAAATGTCAGTCTACGAATGCCATGATCCATCAGCACTGCTTTCTATTAAGAATGAAACCAAAAAAAAATTACTTTTTTCATTAAAAAGTCAGTATTAAAAAAAAATGCATATAAATAGTAAATGTATTAAAGAAAATAAATTATGCCTTATCACAAGTTTGAGAATTTCGAGGTAGTAACCCTCAATTTAATACAAATAAATGATAGCATTAATTATATGAAGTTAAGTTTCTAAAGAATACTAAAGAAAACTAAAAACAGTATTCACTAATTTTGAAGTAAAATTTATAACTTTAGTCACTCTAATATTACTGCAGAATCACTTTTCCTCATATTGCCTGTTGCAACCCAGAAGCCCAGTGGTCGCGCTACTTGACGGACATGTGCACAGCTGACTAATTTCTTTCTACAGTTCTCACAGACATCTACAGTATGCAGATGTCTCATAATCAGGCCCAATGTGTATTATATGATACTCTTTGCATTAGAGCATGGTTTGGGATTGGGTCTGCCCTGGTAGTGTGATTTGGGTGTTAACTCACTTTGAGTGTTCCTACTACATAGGCCACTGTATATAAACCCTGCTAAAGCATTCTCGCTTTGCATGTGGTCGCCTACATTAAATATGATTTACTATCAGATATAACCCAAATGATTTCCTTGTGGAGCAAACGGTCTTTCACCCAGTGCTACACTCTTGTGAATCTTATTATTGGACTGATTATTATATGAAGTTTTAGCTGGCCTTGCTCTTTTATGTCATTTTCCATTTTTTGATGACATCATGGAAACATACAGTAAGGTATATGGGGAGGGGGTCCTGGAACTATTCAATTCAGCTCACTGTTATGTCAGAGAAGTCCAGTACTCACACATTAAACCGAGTGTTTAGTTGTGAGAATGGACATTCTCTGACTTTGCACCGCACTTAGGCACAAAACAGCATTGTGGTACTAGTTTTGTCGGATTTCTGTTCACACCTCAGGGGGGTGCGAGCAGAAATCCTGTAGTCTGGCTTAACAGTGTGCTGAATTGAATAGCTCTGTGACTTCCTTCCCGGCGCTAGTAACAGCGCGCTGAAGTGAATCGACCACTGTGCTTGGCATAAATGTTGTAACCTGCAGTCTCTGCAATTTTCTTCCGTTTCTCCAGGGACAGATTAGCTGCGTGTTAACTGTAAGATTTGTTATTTTTATTTTGATCGTTTGCCTGTTTTGTAAGTTTCTTGTTAACATCCTTTTCTAAATAACCAGACAATAAGACAGCGCTTCTCACTTTGTATCAAAGTATTTTTACTTCATATATAAATTAAACACAATAAGGCACCGGCCAGTGCCAAAACTAAAACATACAAGTACAGGTTGAGTATCCCATATCCAAATATCCGAAATACGGAATATTCCGAAATACGGACTTTTTTGAGTGAGAGTGAGATAGTGAAACCTTTGTTTTCTGATGACTCAATGTACACAAACTTTGTTTAATACACAGAGTTATTAAAAATATTGTATTAAATTACCTTCAGGCTGTGTGTATAAGGTGTATATGAAACAAATGTATTTTGTGAATGTACACACACTTTGTTTAATGCACAAAGTTATAAAAAATATTGTCTAAAATTACCTTCAGGCTGTGTGTATAAGGTGTATATGTAACATAAATGCATTCTGTGCTTAGACTTGGGTCCCATCACCATGATATCTCATTATGGTATGCAATTATTCCAAAATACGTAAAAATCCCATATCCAAAATACCTCTGGTCCCGAGCATTTTGGATAAGGGATACTCAACCTGTAATGTTTAAAACATATTTTACCACATACAAATATTATATATTACACATTGATATCGCAATCCCAATATGACTCTATTTAAAAAGACATATGGGAATATATATGGTATCTAAACGGGCTCTAATAAATGACACAAGCAAGCTTATATAGATAGATCTTCATTAGCTAATGAGCCCACATGCGAGGTGCAAGGTGTTAGTTCAGCAAGCAGCATGAAGTTAATAAGCTTGCTTGTGTCATTTATTAGAGCCCGTTTAGATACCATATATATTCCCATATGTCTTTTTAAATAGAGTCATATTGGGATTGCGATATCAATGTGTAATATATAATATTTGTATGTGGTAAAATATGTTTTAAACATTACTTGTATGTTTTAGTTTTGGCACTGGCCGGTGCCTTATTGTGTTTAATTTATATATGAAGTAAAAATACTTTGATACAAAGTGAGAAGCGCTGTCTTATTGTCTGGTTAGTTTCTTTTATCTTTTGGGGAAATTTGGGATCAAGTTCCCTAAGATTAGCTGCTCTCACTCTGTAGGTGACAGCGCCAGGTGTACATATTTGCATTATTTTTCTAAATAAGCATCGTACCTTTTTGTAATTAAAGTTTTTTATTTGTTAGTTAAGTCATATATGCTCCCAGAACCCAATCCTTTGAAGAGAGTGTGAGACCGCTAGACTATGTTATAAACTGTTATTAATTGCTGAAACAGTAGGCACACAACAAAACTGAGTGGATGTCTGTGTTGCTGAGCCAGGGCAATTGTTATATAAAAGGTGTCTGGGGACCTGTGACCTCTTTTTTAATGTTATCACCGGTGGTGTACATGTAACAGTGAGTACAGCTGTACCTCAGAGGCGGAACTTGCCCCAGTGCAACCAGTGCATTGCACTGGGGACCAACACAGTGAAGGGGCCCAAAGCTGCTGGCTTCATAATGAGTCACTGACTCATTATGACGCCACCCGAACCTTCTCCACCGGCCGCCAGTAACATTGCGCAGCACGCCAGCAGCAGTTTAGGCTAAGCTGCTGTCAGCTCTATTACACAGTGGCTGGAAGAAGAGGAGGGGCCACAATTCCCTCTCCTCCCGCGGCTCCCTCCCTGATTGCTCTGACCTGAGACCCAGTTTCCATCGGATCTGCTCTGCTTGAGGCTGTCCTGCTTGCCGCCAGCGCTGGGGATCTCATGACTGCCCCCAGCGTTAAGCCCCAAGATGGAACCGTTTTCAATGCGCTGCAGTTCTGGTTGCAGGTAAGCACTGCAAATTGTAATATTTATATCACGCTGCCTCTCCATGTCACCCCTCCCTGGTGTCACCCTGTCACCTCTCCCTGTCAGCACCCTGTCTCTCCCTGTCACCTCTCCCTGGCAGCACCCTGTCTCTCCCTGTCCACCTCTCCCTGGCAGCACCTTGCCTCTCCCTGTCCACCTCTCCCTGGCAGCACCTTGCCTCTCCCTGGCATCACCCTGCATCTACTCTGGCATCACCCTGCCTCTCCCTGTCTTCCCTCCCTTGTGTCACCCTGCCTCTCCCTGTCACCCCTCCCTGGTGTCACCCTGTCACCTCACCCTGGCAGCACCCTGCCTCTCCCTGTCACCTGTCCCTGGCATCATCCTGACTCTGCCTGCCTCTCCCTGTCACCCCTCCCTGGTGTCAACTTTCCACCTCTCCATATCACAATGGGCATTGACAACGTGTCATGCACATTTTTGGGGCGTGCATCTGACATCAGCTGTGATTGCTACAAATTAAAACATGGCACCCAGTGAACTGCATTCTCATTATTCTGAGTAGGCCTGGGTCAACCACAACTGTCGATGATTTTCGATATTTGTTCTGCAGCTGCATTTTGAGAATTGCAAATGCATCGGTGGGCAGTTTTTATGCTGGGCGGCCCTTGCTGTGTGATTATCAGCAGTTGCAGTTCTACCAAGCTGAATAAGGCCCCAGGTGTGACTAATCCCCTAAAAGCATAACTGCAAGGCAAATTGTATGGTGTTGGTGCTGATAATTTAACAATAGAAAAATACACACTTCACTCGTAGTTAAATGTAAATACAAATTTATAATAGTACTAATAGACACATAAATAAATAAAAAACATAAAATAAAATTAAATATAATATAATTCTATATCAAGTACAAGGCATGCAAGCCATTAAAAGTTTGTATGAAGTGCCTTACTCATTAGGAACACTCCCACTTGTAAATAAGTGGTCTATGTACTAAGACTTGGAAAGAGATAAAGCACCAACTCCAGCTAATAACTGACATTTTTCAAACCATGGGGGAAATGTATTAACATTGTTCATTCTGACGTTATTTGGCAGGACCTGCTTGAGACATTTAGCACATCCCTGCAACAGCAGCATGTATGAAGAGCTCCTTTGCTGAAGAGGGAGACTGTTAAAGTACCTGTCTTCCAATGTGCACTCTTGCTCTTTAGCTGCTCTGACCAGCACTTGCATAGATTGTGCACGTGTCGGTCAGAAATCCTGCATCGGCACCCACTGGTATTAGAACAACAATATTCTGACCTATCATTGGGGAAGGTACAAGAGGCAATTTGGTGTTGTTCTTGTCAACAAAGAACCATGTCAAATGGCCTCTCTGTTTGAGTATGCAGAAAACTTTTAGCGGGTTATGTTATAGCCTCCAAAATTATGGCGCATCTGTGATTTAGCCACGTTTACTGTTAAATTGAAGATGCCAAAGAATGCTCTTATGATGCTGCAGCAGCAGTGTGGTTCATATTGACACTCCAAGAATGCACTCTATCTGGTTACCCTTTCCCAGCCTGGGATTCACTGGAACCACTCATATGCTCAGTGGAGTGTGGCATACTATTGCAGTCTCTTCCTGAAGTTCTACAAGATAACGCGCAATGTGATAGGCAATGTATAAATGGTCAGTGACACTGACCACTTTGACAACTGCAGCCGTCTATTTCGCACGGTGCACAGCACTGTCCCTGGCTGTCAACTCCGACACCTGGGCATTGTGCATGCAAAAACTATTTTGTGTGTATGTATATATATATATATATATATATATATATATATATATATATCAGTGATGATCCCAGGTAATTAGCTTGGCAGTGGGGTCTATTGGTACAATCTAGCTATTTAAACAGGGATCTACACATAGCTTTTCATGGAATTAATGAAAATAAGAATTTACTTACCGATAATTCTATTTCTCGTAGTCCGTAGTGGATGCTGGGGACTCCGTAAGGACCATGGGGAATAGCGGCTCCGCAGGAGACTGGGCACATCTAAAAAAAGCTTTAGGACTATCTGGTGTGCACTGGCTCCTCCCCCTATGACCCTCCTCCAAGCCTCAGTTAGGATACTGTGCCCGGACGAGCGTACACAATAAGGAAGGATCTTGAATCCCGGGTAAGACTCATACCAGCCACACCAATCACACCGTACAACTTGTGATCTGAACCCAGTTAACAGCATGATAACAGAGGAGCCTCTAGAAAAGATGGCTCACTACAGCAATAACCCGATTTTTTGGTAACAATAACTATGTACCAGTATTGCAGACAATCCGCACTTGGGATGGGCGCCCAGCATCCACTACGGACTACGAGAAATAGAATTATCGGTAAGTAAATTCTTATTTTCTCTAACGTCCTAAGTGGATGCTGGGGACTCCGTAAGGACCATGGGGATTATACCAAAGCTCCCAAACGGGCGGGAGAGTGCGGATGACTCTGCAGCACCAAATGAGAGAACTCCAGGTCCTCCTCAGCCAGGGTATCAATTTTGTAGAATTTTACAAACGTATTTGCTCCTGACCAAGTAGCTGCTCGGCAAAGTTGTAAAGCCGAGACCCCTCGGGCAGCCGCCCAAGATGAGCCCACCTTCCTTGTGGAGTGGGCATTTACAGATTTTTGGCTGTGGCAGGCCTGCCACAGAATGTGCAAGCTGAATTGTACTACAAATCCAACGAGCAATAGTCTGCTTAGAAGCAGGAGCACCCAGCTTGTTGGGTGCATACAGGATAAACAGCGAGTCAGTTTTCCTGACTCCAGCCGTCCTGGAAACATATATTTTCAGGGCCCTGACAACGTCTAGCAACTTGGAGTCCTCCAAGTCCCTAGTAGCCGCAGGCACCACAATAGGTTGGTTCAGGTGAAACGCTGAAACCACCTTAGGGAGAAACTGAGGACGAGTCCTCAATTCCGCCCTGTCCGAATGGAAAATCAGATAAGGGCTTTTACAGGATAAAGCCGCCAATTCTGACACGCGCCTGGCCCAGGCCAGGGCCAACAGCATGACCACTTTCCATGTGAGATATTTTAACTCCACAGATTTAAGTGGTTCAAACCAATGTGACTTTTGGAACCCAAAAAACTACATTGAGATCCCAAAGTGCCACTGGAGGCACAAAAGGAGGCTGTATATGCAGTACCCCTTTTACAAACGTCTGAACTTCAGGGACTGAAGCTAGTTCTTTTTGGAAGAAAATTGACAGGGCCGAAATTTGAACCTTAATGGACCCCAATTTCAGGCCCATAGACACTCCTGTTTGCAGGAAATGTAGGAATCGACCCAGTTGAATTTCCTCCGTCGGGCCTTACTGGCCTCGCACCACGCAACATATTTTCGCCAATGCGGTGATAATGTTTTGCGGTTACATCCTTCCTGGCTTTGATCAGGATAGGGATGACTTCATCCGGAATGCCTTTTTTCCTTCAGGATCCGGCGTTCAACCGCCATGCCGTCAAACGTAGCCGCGGTAAGTCTTGGAACAGACAGGGTCCTTGCTGGAGTAGGTCCCTTCTTAGAGGTAGAGGCCACGGATCCTCCGTGAGCATCTCTTGAAGTTCCGGTTACCAAGTCCTTCTTGGCCAATCCGGAGCCACGAATATAGTGCTTACTCCTCTCCATCTTATCAATCTCAGTACCTTGGGTATGAGAGGCAGAGGAGGGAACACATACACTGACTGGTACACCCACGGTGTTACCAGAGCGTCTACAGCTATTGCCTGAGGGTCCCTTGACCTGGCGCAATACCTGTCGAGTTTTTCCCAACGGTTTATAATCATGTGGAAGACTTCTGGGTGAAGTCCCCACTCTCCCGGGTGGAGGTCGTGCTGAGGAAGTCTGCTTCCCAGTTGTCCACTCCCGGAATGAATACCGCTGACAGTGCTATCACATGATTTTCCGCCCAGCGAAGAATCCTTGCAGCTTCTGCCATTGCCCTCCTGCTTCTTGTGCCACCCTGTCTGTTTACGTGGGTGACTGCCGTGATGTTGTCCGACTGGATCAACACCGGCTGACCTTGAAGCAGAGGTCTTGTTAAGCTTATAGCATTGTAAATGGCCCTTAGCTTCAGGATATTTATGTGAAGTGATGTCTCCAGGCTTGACCATAAGCCCTGGATATTCCTTCCCTGTGTGACTGCTCCCCAGCCTCGCAGACTGGCATCCGTGGTCACCAGGACCCAGTCCTGAATGCCGAATCTGCGGCCCTCTAGAAGATGAGCACTCTGCAACCACCACAGGAGGGACACCCTTGTCCTTGGTGACCGGGTTATCCGCTGATGCATCTGAAGATGCGACCCGGACCATTTGTCCAGCAGGTCCCACTGGAAAGTTCTTGCGTGGAATCTGCCGAATGGGATTGCTTCGTAGGAAGCCACCATTTTACCCAGAACCCTTGTGCATTGATGCACTGAGACTTGGCTCGGTTTTAGGAGGTTCCTGACTAGCTCGGATAACTCCCTGGCTTTCTCCTCCGGGAGAAACACCTTTTTCTGGACTGTGTCCAGGATCATCCCTAGGAACAGAAGACAAGTCGTCGGAACCAGCTGCGATTTTGGAATATTGAGAATCTAATCGTGCTGCCGCAACACTACCTGAGATAGTGCTACACCGACCTCCAACTGTTCCCTGGATCTTACCCTTATCAGGGAATCATCCAAGTAAGGGATAACTAAAATTCCCTTCCTTCGAAGGAATATCATCATTTCGGCCATTACCTTCCATACGGCAGCGTCTGAACTGATAGTGACAGTTCTGTACCATAAACCTGAGGTACCCTTGATGAGAAGGGTAAATTTTGACATGAAGGTAAGCATCCTTGATGTCCCGAGACATCATGTAGTCCCCTTCTTCCAGGTTCGTAATCACTGCTCTGAGTGACTCAATCTTGAATTTGAACCTCTGTATGTAAGTGTTCAAAGATTTTAGATTTAGAATCGGTCTCACCGAGCCGTCCGGCTTCGGTACCACAACAGTGTGGAATAATACCCCGTTCCCTGTTGCAGGAGGGGTACCTTGATTATCACCTGCTGGGAATACAGCTTGTGAATGGCTTCCAAAACTGTCTCCCTGTCAGAAGGAGACATCGGTAAAGCCGACTTTAGGAAACGGCGAGGGGGAGACGTCTCGAATTCTAATTTGTACCCCTGAGATATCACCTGAAGGATCCAGGGGTCTACTTGCGAGTGAGCCCACTGCGCGCTGAAATTCACTGAGACGGGCCCCCCACCGTGCCTGATTCTGCTTGTAAAGCCCCAGCGTCATACTGAGGGCTTGGCAGAGGCGGGAGAGGGTTTCTGTTCCTGGGAACTGGCTGATTTCTGCAGCCTTTTTTCTCTCCCTCTGTCACGGGGCAGAAATGAGGAACCTTTTGCCCGCTTGTCCACGAAAAGACTGCGCCTGATAATACGGCGTCTTCTCATGTTGAGAGGCGACCTGGGGTACAAACGTGGATTTCCCAGCTGTTGCCGTGGCCACCAGGTCTGAAAGACCGACCCCAAATAACTCTTAATAAGGCAATACTTCCAAATGCCGTTTGGAATACGCATCACCTGACCACTGACGTGTACATAACCTTCTACTGGTAGAAATGGACAACGCACTTAGACTTGATGCCAGTCGGCAAATATTCCGCTGTGCATCACGCATATATAGAAATGCATCTTTTAAATGCTCTATAGGCAAAAATATACTGTCCCTATCTAGGGTATCAATATTTTTAGTCAGGGAATCCGACCACGCCAACCCAGCACTGCACATCCAGGCTGAGGCGATTGCTGGTCGCAGTATAACACCAGTATGTGTGTAAATACATTTTAGGATACCCTCCTGCTTTCTATCAGCAGGATCCTTAAGGGCGGCCATCTCAGGAGAGGGTAGAGCCCTTACAAGCATGTGAGCGCTTTATCCACCCTAGGGGGTGTTTCCCAACGCACCCTAACCTCTGGCGGGAAAGGATATAATGCCAATAACATTTTAGAAATTATCAGTTGTTATCGGGGGAAAACCACGCATCATCACACACCTCATTTAATTTCTCAGATTCAGGAAAACTACAGGTAGTTTTTCCTCAACGAACATAATACCCCTTTTTGGTGGTACTCGTATTATCAGAAATGTGTAAAACATTTTTCATTGCCTCAATCATGTAACGTGTGGCCCTACTGGAAGTCACATTTGTCTCTTCACCGTCGACACTGGAGTCAGTATCCATGTCGGCGTCTATATCTGCCATCTGAGGTAACGGGCGCTTTAGAGCCCCTGACGGCCTATGAGACGTCTGGACAGGCCCAAGCTGAGTAGCCGGCTGTCTCATGTCAACCACTGTCTTTTATACAGAGCTGACACTGTCACGTAATTCCTTCCAACAGTTCATCCACTCAGGTGTCGACCCCCTAGGGGGTGACATCACTATTACAGGCAATCTGCTCCGTCTCCACATCATTTTTCTCCTCATACATGTCGACACAAACGTACCGACATACAGCACACACACAGGGAATGCTCTGATAGAGGACAGGACCCCACTAGCCCTTTGGGGAGACAGAGGGAGAGTTTGCCAGCACACACCAGAGCGCTATATAAATACAGGGATAACCTTATATACCGTATATACTCGAGTATAAGTCGACCCGAATATAAGCCGAGGCACCTAATTCTACCACAAAAACCTGGGAAAACTTATTGACTCGAGTATAAGCCTAGGGTGGGAAATGCAGCTCTAGCCGTACACAGCCCTCAGTGCCAGATATGCCCTCATAGTGCCAGATATGCCCCCACAGTGCTGCCAGATATGCCCCCACAGTGCTGCCAGATATGCCCCCACAGTGCTGCCAGATATGCCCCCACAGTGCTGCCAGGTATGCCCCACAGTGCTGCCAGGTATGCCCCCACAGTGCTGCCAGGTATGCCCCCACAGTGCTGCCAGATATGCCCCACAGTGCTGCCAGATATGCCCCCACAGTGCTGCCAGTTATGCCCCCACAGTGCTGCCAGATATGCCCCCACAGTGCTGCCAGATATGCCCCCACAGTGCTGCCAGTTATGCCCCCACAGTGCTGCCAGATATGCCCCCACAGTGCTGCCAGATATGCCCCCACAGTGCTGCCAGGTATGCCCCCACAGTGCTGCCAGATATGCCCCACAGTGCTGCCAGATATGCCCCCACAGTGCTGCCAGTTATGCCCCCACAGTGCTGCCAGATATGCCCCCACAGTGCTGCCAGATATGCCCCCACAGTGCTGCCAGTTATGCCCCCACAGTGCTGCCAGATATGCCCCCACAGTGCTGCCAGATATGCCCCCACAGTGCTGCCAGGTATGCCCCCACAGTGCTGCCAGATATGCCCCCACAGTGCTGCCAGATATGCCCCCACAGTGCTGCCAGATATGCCCCCACAGTGCTGCCAGATATGCCCCACAGTGCTGCCAGATATGCCCCCACAGTGCTGCCAGATATGCCCCACAGTGCTGCCAGATATGCCCCCACAGTGCTGCCAGTTATGCCCCCACAGTGCTGCCAGATATGCCCCCACAGTGCTGCCAGATATGCCCCCACAGTGCTGCCAGATATGCCCCCACAGTGCTGCCAGGTATGCCCCCACAGTGCTGCCAGATATGCCCCCACAGTGCTGCCAGGTATGCCCCACAGTGCTGCCAGATATGCCCCCACAGTGCTGCCAGGTATGCCCCACAGTGCTGCCAGATATGCCCCCACAGTGCTGCCAGGTATGCCCCACAGTGTTGTTACTTACCCCTCCATCGATCCCGCGCTGTCTTCTGGAGGGACACGGAGCGCGCACAGCATGCGCCTCTCCTGTGTTCCCTCCTGCATCTCCGGCGGCCGCGGCGAGTCTATTAAAGGAAGTACCAGTTCGTGATCAGAGGTCACGAACGGGTATTTCCTGTAATAGAACCGCCGCTGCTGCCGCCGGAGATGCAGGAGGGACACAGGAGAGCCGCGCGCTGTGCGCTCGTGTCCCTCCTTCACACTGCTGCCCCTGTCACTGTGCACTGACTCGAGTATAAGCCGAGGTGGCTTTTTCAGCACAAAAAAAAGTGCTGAAAAAGTCGGCTTATACTCGAGTATATACGGTAAGTGTTTTTCCCCTTATAGCTGCTGTATCTTTAATACTGCACGTAATTAGTGCCCCCCCTCTCTTTTTTAACCCTTTCTGTAGTGTAGTGACTGCAGGGGAGAGACAGGGAGCTTCCCTCCAACGGAGCTGTGAGGGAAAATGGCGCCAGTGTGCTGAGGAGATAGGCTCCGCCCCCTTATCGGCGGCCTTATCTCCCGTTTTTCTATGTATTCTGGCAGGGGTTAAATGCATCCATATAGCCCAGGAGCTATATGTGATGCATTTTTTGCCATCCAAGGTGTTTTTTATTGCGTCTCAGGGTGCCCCCCCCCCCCAGCGCCCTGCACCCTCAGTGACCGGAGTGTGAAGTGTGCTGAGAGCAATGGCGCACAGCTGCAGTGCTGTGCGCTACCTTGTTGAAGACAGGACGTCTTCTGCCGCCGATTTTCCGGACCTCTTCTGCCTTCTGGCTCTGTAAGGGGGCCGGCGGCGCGGCTCTGGGACCCATCCAGGCTGGGCCTGTGATCGTCCCTCTGGAGCTAATGTCCAGTAGCCTAAGAAGCCCAATCCACTCTGCACGCAGGTGAGTTCGCTTCTTCTCCCCTTAGTCCCTCGATGCAGTGAGCCTGTTGCCAGCAGGTCTCACTGAAAATAAAAAACCTAAACTAAAACTTTCACTAAGAAGCTCAGGAGAGCCCCTAGTGTGCACCCTTCTCGTTCGGGCACAAAGATCTAACTGAGGCTTGGAGGAGGGTCATAGGGGGAGGAGCCAGTGCACACCAGATAGTCCTAAAGCTTTCTTTAGATGTGCCCAGTCTCCTGCGGAGCCGCTTTTCCCCATGGTCCTTACGGAGTCCCCAGCATCCACTTAGGACGTTAGAGAAATAATGCTTTACTGTCAGTATAAATATTCAAGACAACAAACAACCTAGCCCACATTCAGGGCCCTAACTCACTTCTTCGTCCCGGACTATCCTTGGGCAGCTAGTCTGCAAACAAAGTCTCCCCGAGTCTTGCCTGCTTCTTACAGGTATATCACAATCTCCAAGCTTAGTTTGGCTGCGACATCTACTTATAAACACAGTCTCACCGGTCTGGCTTCTTTCCAGCAACATAAGCTCAGTCCCAGAGTTGGTGGTCTTCCCTATCTCCTACAGGTTTAGATATAGGCCTCCTGGCCCCCCAATGGCTTCTTAGCACAATGAGCTCTGACTAGCTTTCCCAATCCCAGTTGGCCAGGATACACAGGCCTTGACTGCAGCAGTTTTCCAGACTGACCCTTTTCTGCAGCCAATAAGTGTGAGTCTGTACTACCCCACACAGAATCCATGTGCTCTTTGCCTTCATACTGCCACTATAAATATATATCTCCAGTTGCTTATTTTTATGCTTTAGTCTCAGAGTACATTGAGACATGAAACTGCGCAAATTTCAATATATCTAAGATAGACAGATAGAATAACATCAATTCTTTTGTCATTTAAATCGTATGATTTGTTTAGCAGTGGGTCTAGAGGGGATGAGGGAAATATAATGTAATCTTGATCTTAACGATTCCACAATTATAGCAGGACGGCGTATTTTTAAAACCCATTTCTATAAAAATGCCCAGGAGAGTCATAATAACGATAAGTAATCATGACCATCTTGCCACTTATTGTATTTCTTAGTTTTGAAAATAACAAGAGCAATCCACTCAATCCACTCACTATTTCAGGAGAACAGAAATGAGCAAAAGTGTATTGCAATTAAGAAAAAAAAACAACAACAAAAAAACAAACAAACAGAGCAAGCATTTGCAATAATATTACTGTCCGGGAGAGAAAATAACTCTAATAGTTTGAGTTTTAATATCAAAATTGTTATTGCTTTTAAAATTCCACAAGTGGCATATAATGACAGCATAGCAACAGGATTCTGATTACATTGTAATAATGTGGGTTTCTCAGTCAGTCTACAGTTATAACCAGGCGATTAGGCAGCAGCACCTGGAGAAACTCCATTAACGCTGACTGCTTCCATCTCCTCTGCAAGTCATTTACAAGTATATGATCCTAATTTCTATAAACATGCTGGGGCTGAGATATTATTTGGACAATTGGGATTATTCTAGTAGATGTTTAAATGCTTTTTTCCCCCCTCCTACCGCCTCGGGCTTGATACAGATGAGAATCAAAACTGTGTTTTTCTGTTTCTGTTTGTTTTTATAAAAAAAAAGAAATAGTGATATTTTTATTTTCCCAGCGGGAAAGGGAGGGTGTATGTACATGATCTCAGTACAAGTAGCAAGTAAGCAGCAACTAAGCCAACATTAGAAAAATCCCAAGGCCAAAAAGCGAATAGCAATCAAATTGTTCCATGTAAAAATCATCCCAGGACTATTTGCCACTCTATATTCATTTTGTTATTACATCCAGTATATAAATGTAATAACATGACGTGGCATTTAAGTTTAAATATATTCTGTTATAGAACTTCTAGTACTAAAAACTTTAAATATGTATATATTGATACCTTTCATAGTGTACACATTTGCACTATAGGGGGAAGGGAGGGGGAAGGGAGAGGGAGCAGAGGAGGAAGGAAGAGAGGGGGGGGGGGGGAGAAACAAAAAGGGAAGGAAAAAACGAGATTTATGGTAAGAACTTACCGTTGTTAAATCTCTTTCTGCGAGGTACACTGGGCTCCACAGGGAATTACATTGGGGTGTAGAGTAGGAGCTTGATCCAAGGCACCAACAGGCTCAAAGCTTTGACTGTTCCCAGAATGCATAGCGCCACCTCCTCTATAACCCCGCCTCCGTGCACAGGAGCTCAGTTTTTGTTAACCAGCCCAATGCAGTAGCAGGCAAAAGAGACGACAACTGTTAGTAGCCACATACACCACATGCTCACGAGAGGAGAAGGTGTCAGTGGCTAATGCCATACCAACCCAAAGAAGCTAAGTGCGTCAGGGTGGGCGCCCTGTGGAGCCCAGTTTACCTCGCAGAAAGAGATTTTACAACGGTAAGTTCTTACCATAAATCTCATTTTCTGCCTCGGGGTACACTGGCCTCCATACAGAAAGTCATTGGGGATGTCCTAAAGCAGTTCCTTATGGGAGGGGACGCACTGTAGCGGGCACAAGAACCCGGCGTCCAAAGGAAGCATCCTGGGAGGCGGAAGTATCGAAGGCATAGAACCTTATGAACGTGTTCACTGAGGACCACGTAGCCGCCTTGCACAATTGTTCAAGGGTCGCACCACGGCAGGCCGCCCAAGAAGGTCCAACAGACCGAGAAGAATGGGCCTTTATGGTAGCAGGAGCTGGAAGGCCAGCCTGTACATAAGCATGTGCAATCACCATTCTAATCCATCTGGTCAGGGTGTGCTTGTGAGCAGGCCAGCCATGTTTGTGAAAACCGAACAGAACAAAGAGAGAATCCGACTTCCTGATGGAGGCAGTTCTCTTCACGTAGATACGGAGAGCCAGTACCACATCCAAAGACCGCTCTTTGGTAGACAATTCAGGAGAGGCCAAGGCCGGAACCACAATCTCCTGATTAAGGTGGAAAGAAGATACCACCTTAGGTAAATACCCGGTGAAAAATCAGATATGGTGACGTGCAAGACAAGGCACCCAAATCCGACACCCGTCTAGCAGAGGCAATAGCCAGTAGAAACAATACCTTAAGAGAAAGCCACTTAAGGTCCGCAGACTCAAGAGGCTCAAACGGAGACCCTTGCAACTCCTCCAATACCACCGACAAGTCCCAAGGGGCCACAGGTGGGATACAGGGAGGTTGAATCCACAACACACCCTGAGTAAACGTATGTACATCAGGTAAAGTCGCAATTTTTCTCTGAAACCAAACCGACAAGGCAGAAATATGAACCTTGATGGAGGCCAGACGAAGGCCCAAGTCCAGGCCCTGTTGTAGAAAGGCCAAAAGTTTGGCCGTACTAAACCTGTAAGCGTCATGATTGTTGGATGCGCACCAAGCAAAGTAATAATTCCAGACCCTATGGTAAATCCGAGCAGAAGCCGGTTTCCGGGCCTTCAACATGGTTTGAATGACCGCCTCAGAAAATCCTTTGGCCCTTAAAACGGAAGCTTCAAGAGCCACGCCGACAAAGCCAACCGGGCTAAATCCTGATATACATAGGGGCCCTGAACGAGGAGATCTGGGCGCTGTGGAAGTAGAAGGGGACACTATCGAGAGACCCTGAAGGTTGGAGAACTAATGCCGTCTGGGCCACGCGGGAGCGATCACAAGTAGGAGTCCTCCTTCTTGCTTGAACTTCCTTATTACTCTGGGCAAGAGTGACACTGGAGGGAACACGTATGGCAGCTGAATGTTCAATGGAATTACCAGTGCATCCACGAATGCTGCTTGAGGATCCCTTGTCCTTGCTCCGAAGACCAAAACCTTGTGATTGTATCGATACGCCATCAGGTCCACATCTGGAAGGCCCCACCTGTCCACGAGGAGTTGAAACACTTCTGGATGGAGGCTCCATTGTCCGGTGTGTACGTCCTGACGACTGAGAAAGTCCGCTTCCCAGTTTAGGACCCCCGGAATGAACACTGCCGATATGGCTGGCAGATGGCGTTCCGCCCACCGAAGAATCCGTGATACATCCCTCATTGCTATGTGGCTTCGAGTGCCGCCTTGATGATTGATGTATGCCACCGTAGTGGCTTTGTCCGATTGTACTTGAACAGGTCTGTTCTATATTAAATGCTAGGCCAAGTTCAGCGCATTGAACACTGCCCGCAGTTCCAGAATGTTTATCGGGAGGAGAGACTCCTCCCTGGTCCAACGACCCTGAAGGGAGTGAAGGGAGTGTTGCTCCAACACTGCGCCCCAACCTCTTAGACTGGCATCCATCGTCAGAAGGACCCAGTTGGAGATCCAGAAGGGACGACCTCTGCTCAATCATTGGTCCTGAAGCCACCAGCTCAGTGACAGACGGACCTCCGGAGAACAGGAGATCATGTGAGACCTGATCCGGTGAGGCAGGCAGTCCCACTTGGCCAGCATCAATTTCTGTAGAGAGCGGGAATGAAATTGAGCATACTCCACCATGTCGAAAGCTGACACCAAGAGACCTAGCACTTGCATTGCCGAGTGTATCGACACTTGCGGACGAGATAGGAAGCATCGAATCCTGTCCTGAAGCTTCAGGACTTTCTCCTGAGACAGGAACAACCGCTGGTTGTGAGTGTCCAACAACGCCCCCAGGTGCACCATGCTCCAAGCAGGGACCAGGGAAGATTTCTTCCAGTTTAATCAAGGACTTGAGGTTGAAAATGGACTGGGAGGACCCATTCGGTTTCGGGACTAGGAACAGCGGTGAATAGTACCCCTTGCCTCTCTGAGCCAGAGGCACCTGTACTACCACTCCTATGTCCAGAAGGGACTGTACCACCGAATGAAGAGTTTTTGCCTTCACCTGATCCGACGGGATATCTGTCAGGCAAAATCGATGAGGGGAACGATTCTTGAAGGGTACAGCGTAACCTCGAGTGACGACTTCCTGTATCCAGGCATTGGAAGTGGTCCTCAACCATTCCTGGGTATACCCTAGAAGTCGGCCTTCCACCCTGGGATCCCCCAGAGGGAGGCCCGCCCCGTCATGCGGCAGGCTTGTCAGTTTTGGAAGCAGGCTGACGGGCAGCCCAGGCCCGTTTGGGTTTGGGTTTATTGGGTTTGGAAGTGCGAACCTGTTGTTTCGGGTACGTCTGACCGTTTGCTTTCCGACGAAAGGAGCGAAATGGAGTACTCTTAGCCTTCGGCACCGAAGGAGCAGTACTAAGTAGACATGCTGTTTTAGCAGAAGCTAAGTCAGCCACTATCTTGTTGAAATCTTCTCCGAAAAGAATGTCTCCCTTAAAAGGGAGTATCTCCAGGGTTTTCTTAGAGTCCATATCCACAGACCAGGATCGTAACCAGTGAATCCGGTGAGCCAAAATGGACGTAGTAGAAGCCTTGGCCGCCAGAATACCGGCATCAGAAGCCGCCTTCTTCATGTAATGAGACGCTGTGACAATATATGACAAGCATTGTCTAGCATGATCAGATGCGTTGGAAGGCAACTCCGCCTCCAGCTCCTGAGCCCACGCTTCCACAGCTTCTGCAGCCCATGTCACTGCAATGGTGGGCCTATGCGCAGAACCGGTTAGGGTGTAAATTGCCTTTAAACAACATTCCACACGCTTATCCGTCAGCTCTCTCAGGGACGTGACGGTAGTTACAGGCAGAGTTGAGGATACCACCAGCCGCGCCACCTGCTAATCCACTGGCGGGGGTGTTTCCCAATTTTTACTTAGCTCCGCAGCGAGGGGGTAGCGAGCCAGCATCTTCTTGTGAGGCGTGAATTTCTTTCCTGGATTTTCCCAGGATTCCTGACGTATGTCAACTAAATGGTCAGAGTGAGGTAAAACTTGTTTAACCACTTTCTGAAGTTTAAACCTGTCTGGTTTCTTAGGGGCAGCATCAGGCTCCGGGTCATCATCAGCTTGAAGAATGAGCCTGATAGCCTCCAACAAGTCAGAAACATCCACCTGTGAAACAACTTCCCCATCAGAAGCATCGGGATCAGAATCTGTGGGGTCAGTATAAACGCCATCTTCATCAGATGAGGTGTCTGGGACAGTGGTGGATTGTGAGGAAGTAATTGCCCGCTTAGAGGACCCCTTGGTCTTAGGCGGGCGAGGGTTAGACTTCTGAGTAGTCAGTGATTGGTTCAATTGCTGTAACTGATTGGACAGTTGATCTGCCAACGACGGGTTAACCGCGGGAACCATAAGCGGTTGTATCGGCACAGGAGGTCCCAAAGGGGGCGTTAGTCTAGTTACCAGCGTATTCAATAGCGTGGAGAAGGTAGCCCAAGGTGGGTCATTTTGAACCCCCGTTGCTACAGTCCCACTGGGGGGTAAGGAATCCCCAGAACCTGAACCCTCAGCTGCTATGTTATCCTCAAATGTGTCTGCAGCGTCAACACCATGCAACGTGGGATCAGCCCCAGCACCGTTGCCCTTTGTAGCTGACATAATCAAAAGCTCAATGCAAGGCAACACAGTACAATATCAGCAGCACAGTACCTGACAAAACCCCCTGTGCAGTGTATTTCAGCACAAACAGGGAATTCTAGAGGTATATGGAGACTAAAAATCACAGAGAAAAATACACACTGAGTATATCCTGTGAACTACCTATATTAATGATAAACCTGACGCACTTAGTCCCCTCAGGTTATAGAATATAGAGATAGCAATCTGAGTGAGATACACAAAATGGAGGTCACACAGCAGCTATATGCATACACACACACACACACACACACACACACACACACACACACACACACACACACACACACACACACAGTTTGTACAATGCAGATTATGACATGCAATAAAACTGCACTGGACTAGCAATACATAGTAGAACTAAGTATAGCTATACACTCAATAGATATAACAATGCACAGTAAAGACTGGATGTATATCACAGGGTACTTGTACTATATAACCCTGACTAAATGCACTTTTTCTTAACCAACACTGTCAGCAGACATGTAGAATACTTAAGTGTCCTGTAAAATGCACAGCGCTGACAGGCAGGCGGCTTTACAGAGGAGGATTTGCCCAAACAGTCCCAGGATCAGCTCAGCTTGTCCTAATGGCACCCAAAGGTTGACAGGGAGTGAGGGAGAGAGAAATATGCAGCTCCAGGGTGGGAACATTTACTCTAAATGGCACCCTGGGGCTGGGGGAGGGGCTACAGGTCAAAGCCTTATCCCCCTGCTGGACTTCACCACCGGGTACTGGGGGCTTAAATAAACGGTTTTATGAGAGAAAACTGACCTGTGCCCATGCCCTGGTGGTCTAGTGGGGTCCCTGTACTACCACAGTGTCCACGCCAGCGTGCGCGACCTGCCTCCCACCGGCGGCGCGGGATCGCGATTTACAGCGGGTCCCGCCGGGGGGACCCACTTACCTCCTCCCTGAGTGCTGCCAAGCGATCCAGGAGAGTAGCGGTCGTGTGTGACTAACAGGAAGAAAAACGGAGCCTCCGCTGTAGGTACCCGGCAACCAGGGCGCGGGAGTGTACAGCACCACTGGGGGAGGTGATGGAGCTGCAGCAGGAGATGTCCGACTGATATCCAGCACTTACAGTCCCACTGCTGCAGCCCTTGAAGTATTCATTTTTCTTTAAAAAGTTTTTTTTACTAGGGCTGTTGGAGCAGCTTCACTGTTGTATGCCTGCTTCCTGCATTGCACTAACTACAAAACTGAGCTCCTATGCACGGAGGCGGGGTTATAGAGGAGGCGGCGCTATGCATTCTGGGAACAGTCAAAGCTTTGAGCCTGTTGGTGCCTCGGATCAAGATCCTACTCTACACCCCAATGTCATTCCCTGCAGCAGAAAATAAATTAAAGAAATGTTGTTTTCCTTATTTAACATGTATGATAAATGTTATTATGTAGTAAATTGCTCACTGTTATGTACAGTAGTATACAGAGGTGGCCTGGGGAGGAAAAGGTGTAACCCGAGTATAGATAATCTGGCACAACAGCAAGCACACAGCGCAGAGGAAAGGAGATCAAATTTGATGGAGCAAGTTTATTGGGTACTAGCTAGTCTGTGCCTACATCGTACTGTACTTAATGATTTAATTTTTTTCTTTAAACGCTAGTTCATCACAGATGGGATTAATAGTGACAACAGCAGCGTAGGAAACCACTTGTGAAGCCAAAGTGAGTCCTGATAAAATTCACTTAACACTTAGTAGCAACTGAGAGTTGTGTGGGAGTGGGTAATTTTTGGGGGTGATGGAGAGGTACCATGATGGATCTAGAAAGAAATCTAGGTGATTTTATTTTATAACTAATAAAATGGCTAATCGGTGTTTTGGTAAGACTGATTTAAAAATAATTCTTTGAAATTTAAATGACAATTATTTTTGTATTTTTTTATAATGTGCGTAGTTCTTTAAGTTGGTTTGGACAAAGCTACACTATTATTCTCCTATTCTGATGAAATAATGGTGTTTGGGCATAATGTAGGGTGAAGTGCCAAGCACTTTAGAATTATTAATATTTTAATAAAAACTATTTAAATTCCCCTCCCACACATTTTTATTACATAAGCATGGGGTCAATGTACAGGATACTGGCTTTGTATCTATGGCAAAACCCGCTCAATTATTAATTAGAAGTTCAGAATTATTAGTCTACTTTATTTATATGGCACAACAAGGGTTCCACAGCACCAAACAAAGTACATAAACAAGTGAGCAGAACAAGAAAACAGTGACTTACAGTACAAGACAATGCAGGACAGGTACTGTACATATAAACATTTCCGCATCAGCGGTCACGACTAAAAAAAAAAAAACATCAGGAAGACAGAGACAGAGGGTTAGGTGCCACTGTAAAGAGCATGTGTAAGCAGCCGGAGTCTTACCCCCGTTTCTGGTTCCTGTGGCCTTCCTGCTGGCTGGTGTGGCTGCGGCGGATAGAAGCTGCGGCAGCAAGGTCCTCCGGTGCGGCTGCCGGGTGTCTGGAGGCCAGGGTCCGGATCCTGGAGAGCGGAGCATGGCAGACGGAGGTGTCTGTTTCCAAGAGTTCTGTTGCTGGAGAGCAGCATCTGGGAGGCTGAGGCAGTGGCTGTGTGATGCTTCCACATGTGTTCTCTGTGCAGGGAGCCGCCATGTTGGAGACCAATCCAAGCCAATAGGTATAACAGTTCGCATCCAGCCAATCCGGTGCAGTCTTCCATATAAAAAGGGGTTGATGCTTAGTCATGGTGCCAGTTCTTCAAGATACTTGCTGTTGTGAGGTGCTCAAGCTCTGTGCTCCCAGGTTAACCCCTGGTATCCTGGTTCTGTTGTGGCCGCCCGGTTGTCAGTTCTGTTATTGCAGTCCTTTGCTCCCAGTCCACCTGCTCATGCGGTTCAACAGCTGGGTCCTCTATCTGGTAGAGGGTCTCTGTTTGCTGATGGTGCTCACAGCGATTCTCTTTTCAATTCAACTCTTCATTCAGTGTTCTTCAGCATCGTTTACAAATCATAAGTCACTTCTTCATTCAGTATTCTTCAGCATCGTTTACAAGTCATGAACATTTCGTCTTTCAGAATTCACTAAGACTTATCTCCTAGTCTATGATTGAGGTCTCAGTAAAGCTGAATTAATCTTTCTTCAGTGTATCGTTCTCGTTCATTGTCCTCATTGCCTGCCCCTCTACATCTTCAGGCCTAAGTCTTCAATCCATGAGTAACAACTACATTCAGCCACCTTGTTTCCTTCCTTTGCCGATAGCTGCTCCCTCAGTCAATTATCAGTCGTCACATCCCCAACTCAAGCCAAGCGTGACAGCATGGAGTAGAAGATAGTCGAAAGCTGGGTACGAGTGCGCATTGTCAGCGACATAGTGGGTACACACTGGATGGATTTTAAAAATTTGTCATTCCGATCTGTCGGAATTGGGGCAAATCATTTTTAAAAAATCATCCAATGTGAACCCAGCTTAAGAGTTGTATCCTATTACATGTGCCAATTTCCTGCACGGTAAAAACAGGCGATTTAGCCAGATAGTACTCTCGGGTTATCCATTTATAGCCCATTTTTACCGTGTGGTAAATGACCCGTTATCAGCCCATAACACATGGAATCTGGGATAAGTTCAAGGACCCATGTGTTATCTGCCGAAAAACGGGTCTCCTGGGGCTGCTTATCCGAGATTCTGCTTCCATAATCCTTGATAAGTGCCGACTTACAAGACCAATTGAATAGCCCCAGGGGGATCCATTAACTGTGGTAATTTACTGTAGCTAATAGGATACCGCCTTAAGTAACAGAGGGAAAAGCACATGAGGGGAGAGGGCAGACAAACAGGGGTGATACAGATGGGGTAGACAGTGAGCGTGGAACAGAATGTAAAGTAGCACTAGTCTGTAGAAAACACTGCTACTCAGAGGGTTCTGTGGCATTACGTTGACAAATATTACAGCTGTTTTACCTTTCTCTTTCCATAATAAATTTTTTTCTACATTTATGAAGACTACATTAGCCAATGTAGTCTTTTATGTTAAATTGCAATTGACAACTGCTGATACTCCTAAGCACAGGGGAATCCTCTCAGCATCCACTACACTTACCTCTAAGCCAAGGCTAGTGTCACACAGCTGTTTGAGAACACTGTGCTTTGCCAAACAGAAAAGCTCAGTGTTTTAAGCTGCCACACTGATTCACAGCAATTAAGTGAAAACTCTGGTTCCCTGTCATAAGGTAGGACTCTGCTGAGAGAAAGCTGCATGCAGAGCACTCACAGCTGTGTTTCACAACAAGGGCTTCTGAACACTTCTGAACCTGGTAAAGCGCTGCATCCCAAAACACCTGGACGACCGTTTATTTGTATATTTTTTTATGATTAAACTGCCGTGGTAGGGTCTAAAAGTAATACAGTAGTTTAAAATGTATATTCATATTGATAGCCATGAACCTATCCAGACACAAAAGGTAATCAGAAATCACCAAGTACTTAGGTCTTTGTTATTCTGAATAGGTGTAAGGAAAATTTCTCACCATGGATTATCGCAAGAAGTAGCAAAAGATGCCTATGTATTTTATCTTTTAGATCGCCATTAGAGATTAAATGCAGATATTAATTATGATTGTCCTCACTCATGGATATTTCTAGCAGCATCTCCTCATTATTTATTTTTTTTCATATTTTTTTTTAACAAGAGACTTCACGATACTCTGGGGAGATATTCAAATGGAAAAACGGGGGGGGGGGGGGGGTCATTTTTACCAAATGTTTTACTCTCCCTATCCAATTGTACCCCAAAATCCTAGATAACTGCTGGCATCAGGGCCTAATTAATATCTGGGGGGGGGGGAGTTGTTAGTTAGCCATGGTAAATAAAATATCCTCCTCTGTAAAAATCTTTGATTTTATGTGGGAGAATAATACATGGTTGTATTATGGTGAGGAGAGTATTAGAGGCTAATAAAGAGATTCTGCAGCTGAAATACCCAACACTAATGTTGATAGGCATTCAATAACCTGGACAAAGATTAGGAGAGAAAGGGGTTAGCATTACTGGACACCGTTTTGAATATGAACCATGACTGAATAGGGTCCATTAATAATTACTCTAGCCCCACGGGTATACATGACCTTGCTCTTATCTGTCCAGTGCAAGTTAGACAGTGAAATCAAATATTTAATTGGTTCAAAACAATGCTTCCCTTCTCCCCAATAATCTCCACATGTTCATCATCATATTTAATAGGCCTGTTGTCAAACATAAATTCCCCACCCCCAACACTGGCTTTCCATACCCAAGGTGCAACCAGAGCAGTCAAGGTGGAAAGTATAAGTGTGAATAGTATACTGCATGTAAAAGAGTTTTCCATAGTCACACTTCCCACCTTGACTACTACAACTCCCTAACACCTCCTCTGCAGACATCTTAAGCCTCTCTCCAAAGTAATATAGTTGAATTCACATGCTCTTAGAACTACCTCATAGATAATCATATATTACTCCGACCAAAATAAAAAACTTCTCAGATGCCCATTTATGGAAGTCTCTGCAAAGCTCTATTGGACTCCTCAGCAGGGGCGCAGCCAGAACTTTGTGGGCCCCATAGCAACATTTTGAAGAGGCCCCCGTCCCAATGCTTCTAGAGAGACACTTTTCTGCCGCAGTTGTTAATTTTATGCCCTATAATAGTGCCATAGTTAATTTTCTGAACCATAGTAGAGCCTTATTTAATGTTATGCCCCATAGTAGTGCCCTAGTTTTTTTTATGAATTGCAGTAGTGCTTAAGTTCACACTAGGTCACATTTCAGAGCTGCCAGTACACATTATGCAGCACAGTACCCCCAATTCACATTATGATATATAGTGCTCCCCATTCATATTGTGCCTCATTACAGTGCACCGCTTCATATTCTATAACATTAAAATGCCCTCCAGTTCATTTTATACCAAACTACAATGAGCAGGTCCAGGGGCATACCTATATATATTGTAGGCCCCAAGGAAAAAGTCTGAAAGGACCCCTACGTACCACTCAATGGTGAAAAATGTATATACTGTAACACACATAACTGCGACATGGAAGGTGGGCCCCTCTCAGCTCTGGGCCCCATTGCAGCTGCACTGCTTGCACCTATGCTAGCTACGCCCTTGCTCCTCAGCATTCAAATTTTAATAGCTTTCTGAAAACCCATGACTTTATTAGAGCCTATCTTAAACAACCAATGCTACTCAAGCTAGTACACCCTTACAACTGTCACAATCTCCATACTAACCCACACTCATTCAATTTGTTTCAGCGCTACCATTTCCCCAACAGATAGAATACTCTCTAATGAGCAGGGCCCTCTCTACTCTTTGTCTTTACTAGAGACATATCAGGAGCTAATATAACCTTGGATGACACAACTTCACCTCCCCTAACCCCCCCCCCCCCCCACCCACGTGACCTCATGGCCTCACAAAGGGCGGGCTGGAACTAGGAAGCTAAGCACAGGGAGCATTCTGTGGTGGCTCTGCAAACCAAATACAGACACCACCTCAGCAACAGCGGTGCTTCCTCCTCAGCAGTGCACAGTCTGCAGTGCACTAACCACAAACATTTAGTTATGGCCCTGGTCAGTGACGAACCCAGGGGGGGGGGTTTCCGAGCACCCAGAAACCCCCCTCCACTAAAAAAAAAAATATTCCCCCCCCCCCCCTCCCAAGCTGCATGAGTATTATTAATGGCTGTCTAGAGTCCTCTGCAGCCTGCTGTCTTCCTGGTGGCACTTGTAAGTGCAATAAAAGTTTACTTTATTTTAATTATAGTACATATATATCCATGTGCATACATATATACACATGTATATACATACATACATACATACATATACACACACACACACACACACACACACACATATGATATATATACATGTGTATATATATATATATATATATATATATATATAGACAAACAGTCCCTTCCCACCTGTGGCTCAGGTGTTGTGTAGAGAAGGAAAAGGCGGCACTCCAAGGACTTGTATAACAAACTTGTATTCAAAACATAGTGAAAAAAACAAACCAAAACAAAAGTACAGGTGTCTTACTAAGACACCTGTACTTTTGTTTTGCTTTGTTTTTTTCACTATGTTTTGAATACAAGTTTGTTATATAAGTCCTTGGAGTGCCGCCTTTTCCTTCTCTACACAACACCTGAGCCACAGGTGGGAAGGGACTGTTTGTCTGCATTATCTTTTGGAGGGCACCCAGGCGTTATTCTACTTATCAGAGTGCCGGATATTTCTTTTTTGTATATATATATATATATATATGTGTGTGTACTGTATGTGTGTGTACATATATATATATATATATATGTATGTATGCATGTTTAATATGCTATGTATATGTGTATATGTATATATATATATATATATATATATATATATATATATGTGTGTAGATATATGTATATGTATATGTATATATATATATACACACACACATACACAGACACACTAGTTTTACGGACCCAGCATATACTGGGTCACCTCAGTCCCCACCCCCCCCCCCGTGATTGGCTCCGCCCAGTTCTGGAAACCCCCCCCCCCCCATGCAAATCCTGCGTTTGCCACTGCTGGTTTTTACATTTGCATTTACTGGGCGGTGTTCAATTCTTTTCACCCCCTTCCACACCCATTCTGTTTCTGCTGATGGGAGCGGTATAATAATTTCAGCTCACTACCCCCTAGGGTAGCGAGGGTGCCCAACCCTTTACGCAGCTAAACTTGATTACTATGGGCGCAATATGCGCGATAACAGGGATTCCTTTAGAAGGGATTTTGGGCATGATATATCATTTGAATACCACGTTGTCTACTTTATTTGTCCCTGTCTTCTGTATGCTTTGCATTCCTCACTGTACAGCTCTGCAGATCATTGTGGCACCTTTCAAGCGAATGACAAGTATAATACTGTCAGCTACTTTTTAGGTCAGCATTGTAATACTATATTTAGCGGATAATCATAAATAGTAAAGGTTTACATAAAAAGAATGGAATATAATTGAATAAATAAACAGTTAACACAAATTATATGTCATCCATGCATAATTTATCTATTCTTTTATGACAAAAGTTCTGTATTTTTTCATAGCACAAAAAAGAAAAAACACATCAATCTAATACATTTAAGCAACTAAATGTGTTTAATTTATTTCCTTTTTAGCAATGGCTGTAACATGGTTACCTTTACATTACTTACTTTGTTCTGTGTGAACTCCCGGAACATGGCAGCCAATCCATCATCTTCAGTGTCACAATCAGTTTTGATGGCAATGTTGAGGATATGGATAGGCTCATCCCGGATGCTCTATACAAGACACATAAGCATGTATTCATAATAAATACTCTAAATATAAAGAGTCATTTATTTCAAGTTGTTTTGTTGTAAAGGTGGAAAAATATACTATATATAAGTTCAAAGTTCCACATGAAATAGCAAATAAAATATTAAACTAAAAGAAAATGAATATGGATATCAGTTTTACTCAGTCGGCGGATATGTGCGTCGACGGACAAGTTGGTAAAGTGTATCCAGCCTAAGTGTCTATACAGGCATCGCTTAAAAAACATCCTTTACAGTGTATTGTATATTTCACATACAGATGCGTCCTCAAGCATCTTTGCTGCAATCTTGCCGAACAGCCCCTCTTTTTTGAATCTTTTTTTTTTCTAATATGCATCTTCGGGGGAAATTTACTAAAGGTCAGTTTTGGCTGAATTACTTTTTTTTACGAAAAAGACACAATTTTGCTAATCGCAAATTCACTGATCTATTGGCATGGAAGTTGCATGTCAAACGCGACTTTGGATTCCAAATCGCGATAAATCACCATCACAAACATCATCAAAATAACATTGGTGTCAATGGAATTCGCACATTTATAAATGCACACAAATTCTCCCCAAAACTGCATCAAAATCGCACCTCAGTGCACAAAACCAATGCACCGTTTTTTTTAGGGAGGCGTTTGATATGTCGGCTGTCAGGATCCCGGCACTCACCATACAGACGCCAGAATCCCGACAACTATTCTCCCTCTTGGGGTGTCCACGACACCCCTGAGGAAGAATAAATAGCCTTGTCCGTAGCATGGAGAGCGCAGCAAGCTCGTAGGCGGCACTTTTGCGCTCACCCTGCTGCCTGCATGCCGGCGGTCGGGATCCCGGCGTCAGTATGCTGGACGACGGGATCCCAAGCGCCGGCATAACATACTGCACCAGTTTTTTTAATGTGTTAACATGTGAAAAACATTTTTTTGCCTAAGTTCCATAAAAAGCCCCAAGAACATTACACAAAAATCGCACCTCAATGCATCACTTCCAAAAAGCAACAGGTGTAAACCATTATAGTTAAGCCTAAACCAAACAGGATGCTAATAAAAGCCCACCAAGCTATTGTACCTGCAGCACTCACTTTCTGCTCACAACCAAGGCAGAAGCAGGTTATGGAGCAGTCTGGATGCAAGCAGTGATTTCATGTGGCCTGCACCAGCTGACTGAAAGGGCCCAGGAGCAAGAAACAGAACACAGGGCCCAGTAGGTTGGAATGCGTTTGGGGATTTTATCGCTTTACTTCGACTTGTGGTGCAAATTGAGGTGTTGGTTTGTGTTGGCATGCGACTTCTGAGGCATTCTACTGCAATTTATTGCAACTTATAGCACATTCAAGTGTGACTTCTAAAGAGGATTCCCATGCGAAAAACCACAAAACCGTCACACACACCAAAATTCAACCACATACATCATCAAAAGACATGACGCAAGGCAAAACACTTGTTCGTAAATGCACGATTTTTGCGATTATGGGCGATTTGTAAACTCTCCCAACAATGATTCTTGGTAAATTTTCTTCTTTGTCGCAACTAGGACGCACCAGGAGATTGGTGATTAATTTGATATGTGACAACTGGATTATGTTTTTGCGACAGAGTCTCTGTATCTGCACATAAAGTGCTACGAAGCAGCAGCCACTGTTTTTTTCTATTGCTTCTATGGTGTCAGCAAATCTGGCACGCCTGTGTTGGAACATGACTACATAGCATGCAGTGGGCAAAAAACAATTCTCAGTAACTGTCCCCGACAAATGAAGAAAGTTAAGACTGGAAATAATGTATTCCTAGTAGATCCTCTTTGGTATACAGGACTGTATTTGGAAACCTCATGTTATTCCTAATATGAAAACAGGAACACATTATTCAACATACCTTATCCACCCTGGCAATGCCCATCTAGAGCTGGCCACATCTTCAAATGTGAAGGCCATGCTCGTAATTGCCATATTAAACTAAAATAATTCCTTGAAAACTTTTAACTATTTGGTGATTGAACCTGTACCCACTTTTTTTTTTTATAAGATGAAAGCTATATGATGTATACCATTTATATGTCATTGAGCATATACTTTAATTTACCCATTTGATTACAATCTGATACACATACTAATTTCCGTAAAATCTTTTCATACCATAGTTCATTAAATCTAGCCTTTTAAGAAAAATAAAAAAGGAAAATTCAGATATGCACAAGCTTATAATACATAATTATAATACATGGGGCCGGATGTAATGCTGCCTGAGGTTGGTGTCCGTGTGGGATGCCTGATGAACTTGGACGTTTTTTTAAAGGGACAATCAATTAAAAGGCAAAACCATGCCTTGTAAGTGATTGTCCCTTTAACAAAAATGTCAGCGTTCAGACGGCATCCCGCACGGCCGTCGAAAGCGGGCAGCATTACATCCGGCCCATGGGGTTTAATCCTCATGGCTGCAAAGGGGCCACTTTAAGACATACAGCAAATCATGTTATCGAGCCTTAAAATATCAATTATTTACATTACAATGATACATATATTAGCACTTGCCTACACTATATGATGTTAAGCTATCACTAAAAATATTTGCTAAGTCAAAATACAAGATCTACAGTGTTGGCTTTGATCGTGGCCTGGATTTATGGTAAATCTATGGTAAAGTTTGTGGCCAATAAATATGCCTACAATTCTACTTCTTTTTTTTCATGTATTTGTTTTATATACAGTACTACATAACATTTTAGAAATATTAGAAATACCTGCCTATAGTTTCTATTGGCTAGATATACACTTTATCAAAATCTGTCTAATATTACCTGCAGCTAAAGACTCTGTTCAGTAGAAGAGGGACTGCATGCTCTTCGTGGTGGAGATTTCACACCGGCTTATGTTATGGCCAGATAATGTGGCTAGATAGGCATATTGCATATTAAAAAATCTGCATTTGTTCCTCAACAAATTTTTTTTTTTTTTTTAAGTGTATTTCCTTTCTTTTACAAGGCCTTCCTTTCCCATGATATACGATTATTAGGTTATAACAACCTCCTACATTTGACGTTGGCAGCGCGTAGCCCATGAAGTATGTCATGTATATCAGCTTTCGGGCCAAGGGTGGCAGTATTTCTGAAACAGCGCAGTTTGCAAACTGTTCGCACGCTTCTGTGGTGAAGGTGTATCGTGACTAGACAAATGGCACCATTGCGAATAACCAACGTGGAAACTGTGGAGCAACACGTGCCACTGATGTGAGAGGTGAACATGAGATACAAAGGTCCGACCTACATGCTACAGTGGAGCAGTTAACCTGGGGGCTACCAGACATGTGTCTAAAACAACAGTTCATCCTGTCTAGCTGCTGTCTGTGCTGCACACAGAGGTTTCTCTGGCTATTAGCTGGTGGTCATAATAATGTGACTCGACTGAGTATATTACGAAGCTGTCCAGTGTCAGCCCTTTTGTCTCTTTAAAAAATAAAAGAGCCCTAACTAACTGCATACCAAATGAGAATTTGCCTCCACCAAACAAGTTAACTGAACACATGACAAAAAGACAGTAACATAATGCTACTGAATATGCACCTTATTGTCATCTTCATCATAGAGGGAAGGATGGCCTGCTTCAGGGAAGATAGGACTTTGCGGAGGAGAGTCTGAGAAGCAGCTCATTACATCATCAAACATTCTAAAACAGTAAAACACAAGACATTAAGAACAACAGCAACACATCATGCATATTCTGACAGTTCAGTGTATATTACACATTAAATTCAGTTTTCAGTTTTAAGTAAATACAGTATATAGCAACTAAAAAAGGTCATAGTGCTTGCAAAGTGCTTTCTATTACCCCAATCGCCAGCAAATCTTGCTCAATGTCAAAATGTTTAAAGAAGTTAACATTTGTAAAGCCTTAGAGGCTGGCATGCAGAAAACTTGCATTAATCTAGTCAGCCTTTATTAGGCAAATAACAGAAAAGCTTATGACGTCAGCAATGAGAGCGCTGTAATCGCCTCCCTTCCCAGGGGTCGTGCATCTGCACACATGGAAAGACAGATGCCACAATCATTGATTCAAGAGAAGACAGTCCCTGCTGGGCCGTAGTCGACAGTTATGCTTAATTCTTCCTGACATTTCATTCCTTACTGTGCAAGCAGATTCCTATATTCCCTGCTCCCAAAACAGGCACCAGCTCCCACAACCAAAATGAATGCAGTGAGGGATGCAGAAACAGATGATAAGAAGGAACATTAGCAGTACCCATTGAAAAGCTTTAAAAATAAGAATTTACTTACCGATAATTCTATTTCTCGGAGTCCGTAGTGGATGCTGGGGTTCCTGAAAGGACCATGGGGAATAGCGGCTCCGCAGGAGACAGGGCACAAAAAAGTAAAGCTTTACTAGGTCAGGTGGTGTGCACTGGCTCCTCCCCCTATGACCCTCCTCCAGACTCCAGTTAGGTACTGTGCCCGGACGAGCATACACAATAAGGGAGGCATTTTGAATCCCGGGTAAGACTCATACCAGCCACACCAATCACACCGTACAACTTGTGATCTAAACCCAGTTAACAGTATGACAACAGAAAGGGCCTCTTAAAGATGGCTCCTTAACAATAACCCGAATTAGTTAACAAGAACTATGTACAAGTATTGCAGATAATCCGCACTTGGGATGGGCGCCCAGCATCCACTACGGACTCCGAGAAATAGAATTATCGGTAAGTAAATTCTTATTTTCTCTATCGTCCTAAGTGGATGCTGGGGTTCCTGAAAGGACCATGGGGATTATACCAAAGCTCCCAAACGGGCGGGAGAGTGCGGATGACTCTGCAGCACCGAATGAGAGAACTCCAGGTCCTCCTTTGCCAGGGTATCAAATTTGTAAAATTTTACAAACGTGTTCTCCCCCGACCACGTAGCTGCTCGGCAGAGTTGTAATGCCGAGACCCCTCGGGCAGCCGCCCAAGATGAGCCCACCTTCCTTGTGGAGTGGGCTTTTACAGTTTTAGGCTGTGGCAGGCCTGCCACAGAATGTGCAAGTTGAATTGTGTTACAAATCCAACGAGCAATCGACTGCTTAGAAGCAGGTGCGCCCAACTTGTTGGGTGCATACAATATAAACAGCGAGTCAGATTTTCTGACTCCAGCCGTCCTTGCAATGTATATTTTTAAGGCTCTGACAACGTCCAACAACTTGGAGTCCTCCAAGTCGCTAGTGGCCGCAGGCACCACAATAGGTTGGTTCAGATGAAATGCTGATACCACTTTAGGGAGAAAATGCGGACGAGTCCGCAGTTCTGCCCTATCCGAATGGAAGATTAGATAAGGACTTTTATAAGATAAAGCCGCCAATTCAGATACTCTCCTGGCAGAGGCCAGGGCTAGTAACATAGTCACTTTCAATGTGAGATATTTCAAATCCACCTTTTTCAATGGTTCAAACCAATGGGATTTGAGGAAATCTAAAACTACATTTAGATCCCACGGTGCCACCGGAGGCACCACAGGAGGCTGTATATGCAGTACTCCCTTGACAAAAGTCTGGACCTCAGGGACAGAGGCCAATTCTTTTTGGAAGAATATTGACAGGGCCGAAATTTGAACCTTAATGGATCCCAATTTGAGACCCATAGATAATCCTGATTGCAGGAAATGTAGGAAACGACCCAGTTGGAATTCCTCCGTCGGAACCCTCCGATCCTCGCACCACGCTACATATTTTCGCCAAATGCGGTGATAATGTTTCACGGTGACTTCCTTCCGTGCCTTAATCAAGGTAGGAATGACTTCTTCTGGAATGCCTTTCCCTTTTAGGATCTGGCGTTCAACCGCCATGCCGTCAAACGCAGCCGCGGTAAGTCTTGAAAAAGACAGGGACCCTGCTGTAGCAGGTCCCTTCTCAGAGGTAGAGGCCACGGTTCGTCCGTGAGCATCTCTTGAAGTTCCGGATACCAAGTCCTTCTCGGCCAATCCGGAACCACTAGTATTGTTCTTACTCTTCTTTGCCGTATGATCTTCAATACCTTTGGTATGAGCGGCAGAGGAGGAAACACATACACTGACTGGTACACCCAAGGAGTTACCAGTGCGTCCACAGCTATTGCCTGTGGATCTCTTGACCTGGCGCAATATTTGTCCAGTTTTTTTTTGTTGAGGCGAGACGCCATCATGTCTACAATTGGTCTTTCCCAACGGTCTATTAACATGTTGAAGACTTCTGGATGTAGACCCCACTCTCCCGGATGAAGATCGTGTCTGCTGAGGAAGTCTGCTTCCCAGTTGTCCACGCCCGGGATGAACACTGCTGACAGTGCTATCACGTGATTCTCCGCCCAGCGAAGAATCTTGGCAGCTTCTGCCATTGCACTCCTGCTTCTTGTGCCGCCCTGCCTGTTTACATGGGCGACCGCCGTGATGTTGTCCGACTGAATCAACACCGGCTTTCCTTGCAGGAGAAGTTCCGCCTGGCTTAGAGCATTGTAGATTGCTCTTAGTTCCAGAATGTTTATGTGAAGAGACTTTTCCAGACTCGTCCATACTCCCTGGAAGTTTCTTCCTTGTGTGACTGCTCCCCAGCCTCTCAGGCTGGCGTCCGTGGTCACCAGGATCCAATCCTGAATGCCGAATCTGCGGCCTTCTAATAGGTGAGCCTTCTGCAACCACCACAGAAGTGACACCCTTGTCTTTGGTGACAGGGTTATTCGCAGGTGCATCTGCAGATGCGACCCTGACCATTTGTCCAACAGATCCCTTTGGAATATTCTTGCATGGAATCTGCCGAATGGAATTGCTTCGTAAGAAGCCACCATTTTTCCCAGGACTCTTGTGCATTGATGTACTGACACTTTTCCTGGTTTTAGGAGGTTCCTGACCAGATCGGATAACTCCTTGGCTTTTTCCTCTGGAAGGAAAACCTTTTTCTGAACCGTGTCCAGAATCATTCCTAGGAACAGCAGACGAGTTGTCGGGATTAAATGGGATTTTGGAATATTCAGAATCCACCCGTGTTGTCTTAGCACCTCTTGAGATAGTGCTAAAGCTGTCTCCAGCTGTTCTCTGGACCTTGCCCTTATTAGGAGATCGTCCAAGTATGGGATAACTAATACGCCTTTTCTTCGAAGAAGAATCATCATCTCGGCCATTACCTTGGTAAAGACCCGAGGCGCCGTGGACAATCCGAACGGCAGCGTCTGAAACTGATAGTGACAGTTTTGAACAATGAACCTGAGGTACCCCTGGTGTGCGGGGTAAATCGGAACGTGTAGATACGCATCCTTGATGTCCAAGGATACCATAAAGTCCCCTTCTTCCAGGTTCGCTATCACTGCTCTGAGTGACTCCATCTTGAACTTGAACTTTTTTATGTAGAGGTTCAAGGACTTCAGATTTAGAATAGGCCTTACCGAGCCATCCGGCTTCGGTACCACAAATAGAGTGGAATAATACCCCTTTCCTTGTTGTAATAGGGGTACTTTGACTATCACCTGCTGAGCGTACAGCTTGTGAATGGCTTCCAACACCCTCTCCCTTTCGGAAGAGACGGTTGGTAAGGCAGACTTCAGGAAACGATGAGGAGGATCCGTCTCTAATTCCAACCTGTACCCCTGAGATATTATCTGCAGGATCCAGGGGTCTACCTGCGAGTGAGCCCACTGCGCGCTGTAATTTTTGAGACGGCCCCCCACTGTCCCCGAGTCCGCTTGAGAGGCCCCAGCGTCATGCTGAGGTTTTTGCAGGAGCCGGGGAGGGCTTCTGTTCCTGGGAAGGAGCTGCCTGTTGGTGTCTCTTCCCTCTTCCTCTGCCTCGTGGCAGGTATGACAAGCCCTTTGCTCTCTTATTTTTGTAGGAACGAAAAGGCTGCGGTTGAAAGGTCGGTGCCTTTCTCTGTTGGGGAGTGACTTGAGGTAAAAATAAGAATTTACTTACCGATAATTCTATTTCTCGGAGTCCGTAGTGGATGCTGGGGTTCCTGAAAGGACCATGGGGAATAGCGGCTCCGCAGGAGACAGGGCACAAAAAAGTAAAGCTTTACTAGGTCAGGTGGTGTGCACTGGCTCCTCCCCCTATGACCCTCCTCCAGACTCCAGTTAGGTACTGTGCCCGGACGAGCATACACAATAAGGGAGGCATTTTGAATCCCGGGTAAGACTCATACCAGCCACACCAATCACACCGTACAACTAGTGATCTAAACCCAGTTAACAGTATGACAACAGAAAGGGCCTCTTAAAGATGGCTCCTTAACAATAACCCGAATTAGTTAACAATAACTATGTACAAGTATTGCAGATAATCCGCACTTGGGATGGGCGCCCAGCATCCACTACGGACTCCGAGAAATAGAATTATCGGTAAGTAAATTCTTATTTTCTCTATCGTCCTAAGTGGATGCTGGGGTTCCTGAAAGGACCATGGGGATTATACCAAAGCTCCCAAACGGGCGGGAGAGTGCGGATGACTCTGCAGCACCGAATGAGAGAACTCCAGGTCCTCCTTTGCCAGGGTATCAAATTTGTAAAATTTTACAAACGTGTTCTCCCCCGACCACGTAGCTGCTCGGCAGAGTTGTAATGCCGAGACCCCTCGGGCAGCCGCCCAAGATGAGCCCACCTTCCTTGTGGAGTGGGCTTTTACAGTTTTAGGCTGTGGCAGGCCTGCCACAGAATGTGCAAGTTGAATTGTGTTACAAATCCAACGAGCAATCGACTGCTTAGAAGCAGGTGCGCCCAACTTGTTGGGTGCATACAATATAAACAGCGAGTCAGATTTTCTGACTCCAGCCGTCCTTGCAATGTATATTTTTAAGGCTCTGACAACGTCCAACAACTTGGAGTCCTCCAAGTCGCTAGTGGCCGCAGGCACCACAATAGGTTGGTTCAGATGAAATGCTGATACCACTTTAGGGAGAAAATGCGGACGAGTCCGCAGTTCTGCCCTATCCGAATGGAAGATTAGATAAGGACTTTTATAAGATAAAGCCGCCAATTCAGATACTCTCCTGGCAGAGGCCAGGGCTAGTAACATAGTCACTTTCAATGTGAGATATTTCAAATCCACCTTTTTCAATGGTTCAAACCAATGGGATTTGAGGAAATCTAAAACTACATTTAGATCCCACGGTGCCACCGGAGGCACCACAGGAGGCTGTATATGCAGTACTCCCTTGACAAAAGTCTGGACCTCAGGGACAGAGGCCAATTCTTTTTGGAAGAATATTGACAGGGCCGAAATTTGAACCTTAATGGATCCCAATTTGAGACCCATAGATAATCCTGATTGCAGGAAATGTAGGAAACGACCCAGTTGGAATTCCTCCGTCGGAACCCTCCGATCCTCGCACCACGCTACATATTTTCGCCAAATGCGGTGATAATGTTTCACGGTGACTTCCTTCCGTGCCTTAATCAAGGTAGGAATGACTTCTTCTGGAATGCCTTTCCCTTTTAGGATCTGGCGTTCAACCGCCATGCCGTCAAACGCAGCCGCGGTAAGTCTTGAAAAAGACAGGGACCCTGCTGTAGCAGGTCCCTTCTCAGAGGTAGAGGCCACGGTTCGTCCGTGAGCATCTCTTGAAGTTCCGGATACCAAGTCCTTCTCGGCCAATCCGGAACCACTAGTATTGTTCTTACTCTTCTTTGCCGTATGATCTTCAATACCTTTGGTATGAGCGGCAGAGGAGGAAACACATACACTGACTGGTACACCCAAGGAGTTACCAGTGCGTCCACAGCTATTGCCTGTGGATCTCTTGACCTGGCGCAATATTTGTCCAGTTTCTTGTTGAGGCGAGACGCCATCATGTCTACAATTGGTCTTTCCCAACGGTCTATTAACATGTTGAAGACTTCTGGATGTAGACCCCACTCTCCCGGATGAAGATCGTGTCTGCTGAGGAAGTCTGCTTCCCAGTTGTCCACGCCCGGGATGAACACTGCTGACAGTGCTATCACGTGATTCTCCGCCCAGCGAAGAATCTTGGCAGCTTCTGCCATTGCACTCCTGCTTCTTGTGCCGCCCTGCCTGTTTACATGGGCGACCGCCGTGATGTTGTCCGACTGAATCAACACCGGCTTTCCTTGCAGGAGAAGTTCCGCCTGGCTTAGAGCATTGTAGATTGCTCTTAGTTCCAGAATGTTTATGTGAAGAGACTTTTCCAGACTCGTCCATACTCCCTGGAAGTTTCTTCCTTGTGTGACTGCTCCCCAGCCTCTCAGGCTGGCGTCCGTGGTCACCAGGATCCAATCCTGAATGCCGAATCTGCGGCCTTCTAATAGGTGAGCCTTCTGCAACCACCACAGAAGTGACACCCTTGTCTTTGGTGACAGGGTTATTCGCAGGTGCATCTGCAGATGCGACCCTGACCATTTGTCCAACAGATCCCTTTGGAATATTCTTGCATGGAATCTGCCGAATGGAATTGCTTCGTAAGAAGCCACCATTTTTCCCAGGACTCTTGTGCATTGATGTACTGACACTTTTCCTGGTTTTAGGAGGTTTCCTGACCAGATCGGATAACTCCTTGGCTTTTTCCTCTGGAAGGAAAACCTTTTTCTGAACCGTGTCCAGAATCATTCCTAGGAACAGCAGACGAGTTGTCGGGATTAAATGGGATTTTGGAATATTCAGAATCCACCCGTGTTGTCTTAGCACCTCTTGAGATAGTGCTAAAGCTGTCTCCAGCTGTTCTCTGGACCTTGCCCTTATTAGGAGATCGTCCAAGTATGGGATAACTAATACGCCTTTTCTTCGAAGAAGAATCATCATCTCGGCCATTACCTTGGTAAAGACCCGAGGCGCCGTGGACAATCCGAACGGCAGCGTCTGAAACTGATAGTGACAGTTTTGAACAATGAACCTGAGGTACCCCTGGTGTGCGGGGTAAATCGGAACGTGTAGATACGCATCCTTGATGTCCAAGGATACCATAAAGTCCCCTTCTTCCAGGTTCGCTATCACTGCTCTGAGTGACTCCATCTTGAACTTGAACTTTTTTATGTAGAGGTTCAAGGACTTCAGATTTAGAATAGGCCTTACCGAGCCATCCGGCTTCGGTACCACAAATAGAGTGGAATAATACCCCTTTCCTTGTTGTAATAGGGGTACTTTGACTATCACCTGCTGAGCGTACAGCTTGTGAATGGCTTCCAACACCCTCTCCCTTTCGGAAGAGACGGTTGGTAAGGCAGACTTCAGGAAACGATGAGGAGGATCCGTCTCTAATTCCAACCTGTACCCCTGAGATATTATCTGCAGGATCCAGGGGTCTACCTGCGAGTGAGCCCACTGCGCGCTGTAATTTTTGAGACGGCCCCCCACTGTCCCCGAGTCCGCTTGAGAGGCCCCAGCGTCATGCTGAGGTTTTTGCAGGAGCCGGGGAGGGCTTCTGTTCCTGGGAAGGAGCTGCCTGTTGGTGTCTCTTCCCTCTTCCTCTGCCTCGTGGCAGGTACGACAAGCCCTTTGCTCTCTTATTTTTGTAGGAGCGAAAAGGCTGCGGTTGAAAGGTCGGTGCCTTTCTCTGTTGGGGAGTGACTTGAGGTAAAAAAGTGGATTTCCCGGCAGTAGCCGTGGCCACCAAGTCTGATAGACCAACTCCAAATAACTCCTCCCCTTTATACGGCAAAACCTCCATGTGACGTTTTGAATCCGCATCGCCTGTCCACTGTCGTGTCCATAAGGCTCTTCTGGCTGAAATGGACATAGCACTCACCCGAGATGCCAGTGTGCAAATATCCCTCTGTGCATCACGCATATAGATAAATGCATCCTTTATTTGTTCTAACGACAGTAAAACATTGTCCCTATCTAGGGTATCAATATTTTCAATCAGGGATTCTGACCAAACTACTCCAGCACTGCACATCCAGGCAGTTGCTATAGCTGGTCGTAGTATAACACCTGCATGTGTGTATATATTCTTTTGAATAACTTCCATCTTTCTATCTGATGGATCCTTAAGTGCGGCCGTCTCAGGAGAGGGTAACGCCACTTGTTTGGATAAGCGTGTGAGCGCCTTGTCCACCTTAGGGGGTGTTTCCCAGCGCGCCCTAACCTCTGGCGGGAAAGGGTATAATGCCAATAACTTTTTTGAAATTATCAACTTTTTATCAGGAGCAACCCACGCTTCATCACACACGTCATTTAATTCTTCTGATTCAGGAAAAACTGTTTGTAGTTTTTTCACACCATACATAATACCCTGTTTTACGGTATCTGTAGTATCAGCTAAATGTAACGTCTCCTTCATTGCCAAAATCATATAACGTGTGGCCCTACTGGAAAATACGTTTGAATTTCTACCGTCGTCACTGGAATCAGTGCCCGTGTCTGGGTCTGTGTCGACCGACTGAGGCAAAGGGCGTTTTACAGCCCCTGACGGTGTTTGAGGCGCCTGGACAGGCATTAATTGATTGTCCGGCCGCCTCATGTCCTCAACTGACTGTTTAAGGGAAGATAAACCATCACGTAATTCCACAAATAAAGGCATCCATTCTGGTGTCGACCCCCTGGGGGGTGACATCTGCATATTTGGCAATTGCTCCGCCTCCACACCAATATCGTCCTCATACATGTCGACACCACGTACCGACACACACCGCAAACTCACAGGGAATGCTCTAATGAAGACAGGACCCACTAGCCCTTTTGGGGAGACAGAGGGAGAGTCTGCCAGCACACACCACAAAGCGCTATATATACAAGGGATATCCTTATATTAAGTGCTCCCTTATAGCTGCTTTAATATATATATATATATAGCCATTAATGTGCCCCCCCTCTCTGTTTTACCCTGTTTCTGTAGTGCAGTGCAGGGGAGAGACCTGGGAGCCGTTCTGACCAGCGGAGCTGTGACAGAAAATGGCGCCGTGTGCTGAGGAGATAGGCCCCGCCCCTTTTTCGGCGGGTTCTTCTCCCGCTATTTTTCCAGTCAGGCAGGGGTTAAATATCTCCATATAGCCCCTATGGGCTATATGTGAGGTATTTTTAGCCTTGTATAAGGTTTATATTTGCCTCTCAGAGCGCCCCCCCCCAGCGCTCTGCACCCTCAGTGACTGCCCAGTGAAGTGTGCTGAGAGGAAAATGGCGCACAGCTGCAGTGCTGTGCGCTACCTTATGAAGACTGAGGAGTCTTCAGCCGCCGGTTTCCGGACCTCTTCACGCTTCAGCATCTGCAAGGGGGTCGGCGGCGCGGCTCCGGGACCGGACTCCACGGCTGGGCCTGTGTTCGATCCCTCTGGAGCTAATGGTGTCCAGTAGCCAAGCAGCAAATCCACTCTGCATGCAGGTGAGTTTACTACTTTCCCCCTAAGTCCCACGTTGCAGTGATCCTGTTGCCAGCAGGACTCACTGTAAAGAAAAAAACCTAAACTAAACTTTCTCTAAGCAGCTCTTTAGGAGAGCCACCTAGATTGCACCCTTCTCGTTCGGGCACAAAATCTAACTGGAGTCTGGAGGAGGGTCATAGGGGGAGGAGCCAGTGCACACCACCTGACCTAGTAAAGCTTTACTTTTTTGTGCCCTGTCTCCTGCGGAGCCGCTATTCCCCATGGTCCTTTCAGGAACCCCAGCATCCACTTAGGACGATAGAGAAATATACTGAAGACTTTAAAAACCATGCAGCAGGATATAGAGACAACAATGCATTCTAGAGTTCTCTTGTTGGTCTTAACTACTATGCATAGCAATGGAATATGAATTATTATGCAAATATGTTCATTAAATGTATACTTATGTTGTTTGAATAACATACTTCTAGCTATAAGTGACATACAGTATATACAGTGCTAGAGGGCTGTGCAATCAAGTTTTTAGATTTTTAATCAATGAAATAAAACAAATAAAACAAATTAATTGCAAGTTTGGCAACTTCTATTTCATCTTCAGTTGAAGATCACACATGACGATTAGCCATGTATTCCTCATTCCTGTAAACTGGGCACATTCACATTCCTGTAACTTGAAAATATGTCCAGCAAAACAAATCTCTTCATAATGTGCTCCAATACTGGGCCTGATTCAGAGATGTGTGCAAACCTGATTTTTATGCAGGTGAGCGGGTATCGGCTGACTGCACATGCCGACCTGAGCATCTGTCGTAATCGTCCTGTGTAAGCAGACGGAGAGAGGGGTTTACGCACAACATGATTACTAGTCAGAGACCACTTGGACACAGTTATGTGGAGTTGCGACACAAACACAAGCAGGTCATGACCATTTTTGGGTGAGTCTAGTCTGCATCTACAGTCTCATACGCAGCTGCAACATCTCTGATTTCTTACTTGCTGCGGCCATGCTGCAGAAGTTTGATAACCGACTGATCTCCGACCAACGCGGCGTCTTTGTACACGGCCACTGGAACTCGCAAACTCGCTTGAGGGAATCTCAGAACAAATCCTGATGGCTGCGGCATTTGCATTTTCCACAATTCCTGCATACACATTTGCAGCTGCATTAATGTGCATCTTTGAATCAGGCCCATTATTACTTACATAAAATATGTTAATTTCTCCAGAAAACATAATACAGGTTGAGTATCCCATATCCAAATATTCCAAAATACAGAATTTTTTGAGTGAGAGTGAGATAGTGAAACATTTGTTTTCTGATGGCACAATGTACACACACTTTGTTTAATACACAAAGTTATTAAAATATTGTATTACATTACCTTCAGGCTGTGTGTATAAGGTGTATATGAAACATAAATGAACTGTGTAAATGTACACACACTTTGTTTAATGCACAAAGTTATTAAAAATATTGGCTAAAATGACCTCCAGGTTTTGTACATAAGGTGTATATGAAACATAAATGAATTGTGTGAATGTACACACACTTTGTTTAATGCACAAAGTTATTAAAAATATTGGCTAAAATGACCTTCAGGCTGTGTGTATAAGGTGTATATGTAACATAAATGCATTCTGTGCTTAGATTTAGGTCCCATCACCATGATATCTCATTATGGTATGCAATTATTCCAAAATACGGAAAAATCCCATATCCAAAATACCTCTGGTCCCAAGCATTTTGGATAAGGGATACTCAACCTGTAGTTTAAAATATAGCATTGTTATTGGTAGCATAATTGTACACATGTAATATTTATATAAATACCACATTAGATAAAGCATTATATATATTATAAAATGCAATTTGTCCCACCATTGGTTTTCAACAATTGTAAATTCTGAGCTAGTTATTAGTAAGTCTTGATATTTGCACCATATAAAGTTAGTTGTAGTGGTGTTATAGATGTTGGTAAACTGTATGGATGGGGTTTCAGGCACTGTGCAAGTAGAACATACCTAACAAAATCAGCAAAAGTCCGAAAAGCAACCATGCCGCCCATTCTTTGGCACGGTGGAGTAAATGAGGTATCAAGGAGGACATCGCTGACACTAGCAACATGGACCATACCATAATGGTTAAGATTAGAAGAAAATGACATTCTGCAAAAGAAGGGAATTAGTTATATTGTTACAATATTGTCCAAGGTCCCCAACCCCCCCCCCCCCCCCCATATATATGATATATTCCATCATACTCAGAAAATGACTTATAGTGGAGTATTATACAATGATTACAATATACAAGTGAGAAAAAGGAATTGTATTCCTAATTTGGATGCCTCCTTTTCTATCCTCCGATATCACAAAGGAATGGAAAGAATCCTGGTGGTATAATTCAATGTCATGTCTGGAGTTTACAGTCCAACCACATAGAGCACTAGTGGGGGATGGGTTGGTGCCCCCCCCCAGCATTAGTCTAGGCCAGGGGTGGGGAACCTTTGGCCCTCCAGCTGTTTGTGAACTACACATACAAGCATGACCTGCTACAGTTTTGCTATTTGACCATGCTAACACTGTTGCAGGGCCTGCTGGGATGTGTAGTTCAACAACAGCTGGAGGGCCGCAGGTTCCCCACCCCTGCTCTAGGCTCTCACCATTTCTGGGTGGGTGGAATATGTCGGTGGACAGACAATTCTCATGAAGTAACCCAATGTTTATATACAGAAGCCAGGAGAACTCCGAAAACCAGGTGGGTATAATTTGGGGATATCTTGTAATTCTACACCTAAATTTTGAAAGAATGATTATGTTTCATGTACAACTTCCCTGCAAGCCTTTCGTTTTAGGTTACTATATTTCCAAATCTCCCTGTAAATTTAATTACAATTCTCAGAATTGGCTGAATTAATTCCGTTATAGGAAGAAGAAAAAAATAATTAAATATAAAATAAAATAAAACTGATTGTCTCAATCTGTATGACAATTTTCATGCAGGCTTTGTCAAACCTTCACAAATTTCTGATAAGATAGATAAGTGCTGGCATCTGGGCTATTGTATACTGCCCTATGTGATCATTATATAGGTTTAGATGATTACAAGCAAGTTCGGCCACTACTCTATGTTAGAAGAGGACACAAAACATATAATCTTTTCTAAGAAGAAGAAAAAAAGTATTAGAAAGACCTACAAGTATGCCCAATGTTTTAAAGCTGCAATAATTTTAAAAGCAAAATCAATCAGGTTTTGGCTTTTACATAAATACTACTTTAAAACATCAGACAGACTTGCCAAAATCACGCCACCAAGTCCCTCTCCCCAGTCTGAATTGCACCTAGGAGCAAATCCAGCATGTTTGCACCAGGAAAAACCTTTTGTTCTGCATGGAAAGAGTTGCATAATGTGCAGCCTGATTATACAGTGATTACAGTGACCATAGCTCAACTCTAGAATGCAATATAAAAAATAAAATAAAAAATGGAAAAGCATCCAGCATTTATGGCAGAAAAACCAGCGCAACAGAGTTTGGGAAAATCAAATTTTGCACCCAACTCTGAATCAGTTTCTTCGTTTTTAGCAATTACCTCAAAATACAAATTGAAAAGAATGTAAAAAACTATACCTGTTTAGCGTCGGGATATTCCCCCTGTAAATAAAACAGCCAAAGTTATATTATGTGCTGGTTAAAGAAAATAATCACAACTAGACATTGAGACAAAAACCTATATATTTACAGGCATGCCCAATGAGCCAACACTGGATATAAAAACATCATGATACATATATTTTGCCTGCAAGGATCCTTAAATGCATTGATCTAAATGGATACAACATCAAAAAGAAATGTGGTAAACTGATCCCTATATAAATCAGATAAGCTAATTTGCACTTATATTCAATATATCTGTTAAGCAAGTGCAAATGCAATTTAGCTACTTCTATTGTTTTTTTTTTTTGTTTCTGCTGAATAGAGATGTTTAATAAGTTCTATAGAAGCCTAATAGTACATCAACAACACATGTTAAAAAAAAAAAAAGGCCATACATTTGCTGTATGCCTGGTGTAAACGGCGCGGAACTTGAGCACCAGTGCCAGCCAGCACGCATCTTGCAATAGTTTGAACTTTACATTTACTCACCATTATGGGGTATATTCAATAAGGGTCGAAACTGCCGTCTTGTCGAAAAGACGTCAGTTTTCGACTTTTTCAGGTCGGAAAGGGGCTCCGACCTATTCAGTCCCGAGCATTTTTATTCGACAAGTCGGGGAATTCGACTAGTCAAATAGTACGTGAATTGGCGGTAGCCGATTTGCGTGCTTCTGCGGGAAACAGGGCCAAATCAAACAGGTTTTGGCCCCCGTTTCCGACCATCTCAGTTCAACTTTAAAAAAAAAGTCGAACTGATATGGGGGACCCGAGAGGAGTGGGGGGGAGAGCCGCGGGGAGACGGAAGAGAGCAGCGGGGAGACAGGGGACAGCAGCGCTACAGCACAGCGCTGCAGGAGGATGTGTAATAGTCGCCACTCATGGCAGCATCCACCCGGCTCCAGCAAGTGAGGTCCCGCTTGCTGGAGCCGGGTGGACGCTGCCGTGAGGTCTGGCGGCTATTACACATCCTCCTGCAGCGCTGCTGGCCGCGGCTTTCCCCCGTCTCCCTGCTGCTCCCCCCCCCCTCATCTCAATTCGACTTTTTTAATAGCCCTTGTCCGATCCATTCCGACAAATGCATGTCGGAATGGATCCGACCCTAATTGAATATACCCCTATGGCTTTTTCTGTCAACACATTTTACACATGCAATTTGGGGTGCAATTGCGTCTAACAAAATGTATAAATTCAAATGTAAAGAAGTGAACACAGAGGTTATCTTTCAATTTATGTATAATTATAATTTATAATATGTGCAGTTTAACATAAATTCACATAGCTAAAGGCTGCAAAATAATATGGGTGGCTTCCTTCATATTTACCCATTTCTACAACATCCTGTAACACTTATTAACCAGCAAGCAAAAGCAAACCACATACATATGCAAAATAAATGCTGTAAGAGGATGATTACACATCACTGTGCATTATATTAAATTCATTTTCTGCAGGAAAAGCAGAGACTAATGGGGTGTAGAGGTGATCCGGGAGAGAGGTGCACCAATAGCACATTCACTTGCTGAGAAGTTAATGATGTAGACTCAGCTTTATGTACAAGTAAAGGTCTATGACATATTGAAGTATACAGGCTGTGAAATATACATACAAGTTGCAGAGAAATCAAATGAAGATACTGAACTAATAGATATGAAGCCACACTATAAACAGTTTCGTATTGTAAGGATTTCTATTAACTTACAAGACATTTATCAGTTGATGCAGAGTTGACCGCAAATCAGTTTTCTGGACGTATTTTGCATGTTTTGCACTTCACATGCTCTACAGGTGACGCCGAGTCATATGCAACTCAGTTGAGTTTCCACTTGTGGTTGAAGGGGTATGGTAATGAGGGAATCACACCTAGTCTAAGTTCAGGAAGCTTGCGTTAATGTCAGACCCTGTAACTAGACATTTTGGTGCCCTGTGCCAGAAAGAGTATGCCCCCCCCACCTCCATTATTCTTAATAGGGACAGTGCGCACGGAATATGTGCATCCAAAAAAGGGAGCACACTCTTGCAGGTAAAGGGGCTTGGTTATGCCACACATTTGCCCTTATTCACGTTACATCACACAGTAGAGTCACTTAGTCACGTTACGCCACAGTTATACCCCTTATACAAGTACGCCACACAGTAGTACATTTTATACACACTATGCCAAAATAGTACCCCTTATACAATTTAATCCACAATAATACCCTTATACACAGTATGCCAAACAGTAGTACACCTCCTACTCAGTATGCCACAGTAGTACCCCTGATACACAGTATTCCATACAGCAGTACTCCTTAGAGTATGCCACACACTATTACTGAAAATAAAAAACACTAGTCAGACTCATGGGCCCTACACACTGGGCGATATGAGTGAAAGATATGAACGAGATACCGTTCATATCTTTGAGTGTGGAGGCACCAGCGATGAACGATGCACGGCCCCAGGCTTGTTCATCACTGGTGCCCCATCGCTTGTGCATGCAGGCCAATATGGACGATCTCATCCATATTTGCCTGCACTGCTATTGAGGCGGGTGACGGGGGGAGTGAAGAAACTTCACTCCCCCCCCCCCCCCCGTCACTGCCCACTGCCGCCGGGTCACCCATCGGCCGTATCCGCCGTCGGGAAGCTCGACGGTGGATCGCGCAGTGTGTAGGGCCCATAAGGCAGAGGAGGGAGAGATTAGAATTCAACTATTACATTGAAGAACAATAAATGATTGTTTATTCTACAATCCTTGTTTATATTAATATCCCGTGTGCCCCCCTCCCCGTCCCCACTGCTCAGTCTGATCTAGTAGCACTGTAATGATTGTTATTTGTGTGTAGTGTGTCATTTGTCAGGGATCAGTAAGGACAGGTGCAGGGAGCATTGAGTGAGGGTTAGTGTACAGAACAGTGAGTGATGGTTGGTAAAGAACGCAGTAAGGGAGGGTAGGAGTAAAGAGCAGTGAGGGTAATTGGTGAGCACAGAGGATGGCTGTAGGGATCAGTGAGTGAGGGGGAGTGTAGGAAGCAGTAAGGGTAGGTGTAAGGAGCAGTGATGAGGGTGAGTGTAGGGAACAGTGAGGAACGGTGTAGGGAGCAGTGAAGAGGGTAAGGAACAAATGAGGAAATCTGTGGGAAGAAGTGAGTAAGGGCGAGTGTAGGGAGCAGTGAGGGTGAGTGTAGGTAGCAGTAAGTGTGAGTCGTTGTAGAGAGCAGTAAGGTAGGGAGGGAGTAGGAAACAGTGATGGCGAGTGTAGGAACAGTGAGGGACGATTAGTGTACAGCATAGTATGGGAGGGTGGGTGGGGAGCACAGAGGATGGATGTAGGCAGCAGCTGAGCCCATCTTGTGATGATGAATGTAGTATGTGTCAGTCCTGCTGCCTTTACTTTGTATCCCCCCAAGCCACTCTTCATACTGTGGGAGAGACATCAGTGCCCAGGGCGTGCGGTGATGAGCTGGAAGGCGGTGCGCCGAAGTATAAGCTCCGAACTCTGCTTGCAAAACTGAACCTGACAGAAGGGAGCCAGCTGCAGTGCTACTGTTGTAATGTATATAGCAGTTACATACATTACAAAAGGCAGCGGCATTGCTGCGGAGGGTGGCAACAGAGAAAGCAGGGTCACGGAGGATGCGGAGGTGCCAGTTCTCCGGCCAAAGTGCCTATGTGGTACACACCTGGTTACGGCCCTGGTCAATGTAATGTGTGCTATGCGGAGTTATGTGCATATGTAATTCAAATGTATCTTTTGCACCAAGGACAAGGCAAGGGAGCACCAATAGTGATGACCGGTTGGAAATTACATAAAGCGTTTGAATGCATATAGTTGAATATACATCGTTAAACACATTCAATACTATGCTTCAATAAAGCTGCTAAATTCTTTATAATACAGCTGAAACAAATCTCCATCTCAAAGCTGTACAGAAAAGTACAATTATTGCCTGAGCAAGGCAGAAATCACCAGAGTCAGTGGACATTTTGAAAAATGGCCAATCACAAGCAGTTAATGTGTTTGTAAATTGCTTGAAACGCCCTTATGAATTCTGTTTATGTAAGTACACCCATATCCCCCCCTTACCCAGGTGCAAGCAGGTACCAAAATCACGCAAATCTGCATAGGCGCATACACAGATGTGTCCTCTTACATCCTTGCTGCAGTCACGCTTAACAGCCTTTGAAGTTGTGCCATGTACCTTTAAAACATGCATCTGATAGTACTTTTTTTTAGCTACCATCCTACAAATCATTATCTTCTTTTCAAAATTTCTCCACAGGGAAAGCAAGTATGGCTGCCAGTCAGCCTATAATACAAACATAGGATTTCAGCAGGTCATGTGATGGCAAACTTCGGTTTGGACGCCCAAAGTGCCCACTTCCAACACATTTTTACTGGCATCTCTGGAAGCTGCAAGAAAAATGTGTCCTCTGTTGTGGCCGCTGGGCGCCCAAACGACAGACCAAATTGGGCACCCTCTTCTGATGGTCACGGCAATAAAAACTGAATCGGCCCCAATAGATATAATTTCTTATCGCTGCTATGTGGGCAATAAGAAAGTAATTTAGGCCCAGATGCACAAATTTGTCCCACTACAGGTTTGCTGCGTATAGCAGTGTGCAGTAGCGGGATCGCGATGCATATGTATCACAGCATGCTGCATGCATACACATGGCCACTGGCTCCGATTCAAATCAATGGATGGCGGAAGCATGCATACAGATGGAGCCACGCTAATCGTGGGTCCGTCTGTGCCTGGGCGCACTAGAATGGGAGCGTCTCTGTGCACTCCCGGCGTGACTAGGTGGATGGATCGCCTAGTCACGCCGGGAGTGCACGTATGCGATGGAGCCACACTAGATGAGTGCGGATCCATCTGTACGCAAGTAATTGCCGGCTACCATCGCAGTGTATGTAGAGGAGTGCACGTACATACGCACCCCACTATGCGGCAACTAGTGCTTATACTAGCACCCTGCACCTGTCACAATCCATGCAGCTCCTCTTTCCTGCCTGAGGTGTCACTCTCTGCATTGGTGCTTCTATCACACTCTGGTCTGTAGCTCAGCACTGAGATACAGACCAGAGTGTGATAGAAGCTGTCCCCTCAAATTACAGCAGCTTTATGTAACCTTTTAAACTACACAATACCAAAAATGAAGAGAACACAATTTTAAACCCAAACAATGTATCCTTGATACAGTATGCAGTCTCTACTAAGCATCCTCCACAGTATGGGCTGTCCCAGTCTCCATTAACTAGGTGTACCAATGGCTAAATTATGCCCCTGAAATACCCAATAATGCTGAACTAGTAGTCTTTGGACATGTCCTACGACAGGCCTGTGGCTGTCCCTACTCCATCGCCCCATCCTCTGTACCAACTTAAACCCCTCTTTAACACTGCTCCCCCTAAATACTAAGCCCTCTGAGCCCCCCCCTCCCCCCCCCATCTTGCTCCACCTCCTCCCTCTGTCCCACCTCTATCCCTGCCCTACTTAGGCCCTTCTTCTACATCCTGTGCATAATTGGTCAGAGAGAAAAAAAATGTCTAGGTAGAGGTCTGCAGTTAAATAATTGGTTACATTTGTGGGGATGTGTATGAGTGGATTGGCCAAGCTTGCAGAGACTCGTGGCATATATACACTCATGTGATCAGATTCCAGGAGCAACATAACAGGGCATAGACTCCATGAGCTCCCTGAAGTACCGTTTAGAGTACACCAAGCCTCCTGAATTCCCTAATATTTGCAGTTGTGGAATCCTGCTATTGATGGTATATTAAACTGCATCCTACATGTGTTTTACAGCATTCAAATCTGGTGAAAGAGCGGGCTAAATCATGATGCCAAACTCAGAGGAATGCTCCTACAGCCATAATCTGGTGGCACGAACCAGTGCTGTGACACGTTGTTGTGCTGAAAGAGCCCGCTCCTGTTTGAGTGAATGCATGACATGTATTAGTGTAGATGAGCCACAGTAACTTGATGAACCAGGCTATAAGTTTCTAGTCATGTGTTTATAAACCCAGGTGATGCACAGCACCTTGTGCCGGCATCTGAGTGGGCTGTGGGCTCCTGTACCCCACAGAATATGAGAAATGTTGCACTGTTCAAACGTTGATGTTACTTATGGCTCCAGTACTACATTTTACTGTTATCTTCTGCAATGTCGCATGCCGATCAGAGTTTACAATGTGTGCAAAGTAAATCTGTCAGAGGTTGTCCAGCATGTACTGGGAATGTAAACATCTGTCATCATTTTTCTGGCACAATAATGTATACTGCCTACTTCCATTGCATGAGGTTTAATGAGTTATTGGATCAATTACTTTCGAGACAGTATTTGCATAGGCCGTCAGGTAGCCGTAACGACCTCACTAAGCATTTCTGATAAATGCCTCCAGGAATGTTCCCCATCTTATCACTGTCTCTGCAGACTGGCACTCAAGACAGATATAGCCAAAATATTGTTACTAAGTAATAACTGCATTACAGTTACTCACAGTAGATCTGAACTCTAATATCTTACCTCCCTCCCACCTGTGACAATTATGTAATTAACAGAGTTCAGACACCTACTGAGCATGTCAGAGATAGGGTGAACGTAAAGGGACCATAGACCAGCAATCAAATGGATCAATTCCCCCTTCTGGCAATGGTCGGCTTATCGTCAAAATCCAACATGCTGGACAATCCAGATTAACCAATTCAGACCCAAAAATTATCAGAATTGGTGAGTTCGATTTTTAAGATGATGTATTTTGCTGTTTACAAGAAATCGATAATCATCGGAGTCTGGGAATCGACGCAGAGATGTATTGGCTGCATTAGTCAATTGTAAAAAAAAATAATAATAATAATAATAATTAAAAAAAAATTGGTTACAAAATAATTTTTAAGGAAAAAAATACTATTAAGTAAAGTAACCCACTTCACCATCTATTTCACTGAGCATAAACCATTCTAACTACAACTTCATTGATACTGTTCTTAGTAAGAAAAAAAAAAAAAACACATTTGTAAATCAAAAAGTCCCTTTAAAGGTTTCTCAATGGGCTTTGCAATGGTTCTGAAAGTAAAATATTTTCCCAAACCTGTAAATCCATCCTCTAATAACATACAAATCTATGATGAATTCACTGTATAAACAAGAACTATTCACAAAACACCTCAATTACAACCTCCAACACAAAATGGCTGAACACCTGGGTAAAAATGAGGCTTCTGATAAAAAAAATGCAGTTTTTCTAACATACGGTCTGACCTTTTTGCTTACAAAGACACATTTCAGCAATCATCAGCAAAACGTGAAAAATAAATCCAAACTACGCTGGGAAGGGACAGCTGAACAATGGATGCCAGGCATTTACACTTCCTCTTATTTCTGGCAGTTGAAACCACAGCAGGGAGCAGATTTATGGGTCCTAAAGACTAGTCCTATAAACGAAAGGTGTATGAGTTTGAACTGTGCTTGTTCCCTAGTGAGGAAGCATTACAGAAAAGGCGCTGGGTGAAACATAAATTGCTATATTTCTATACACACATTATATACAGGAGATGATCGATAGAGATAGATAGATAGATAGATAGATAGATAGATAGATAGATAGATAGATAGATAGATAGTATACAAAAGGAATCAACCACATACAACGCAAGTCGAAACAGTGTGGGTTCAAAATTACAACTTTCATTTCTTGAAGTAAGCTATAGTATGTAACTTATTTAGTATGACAAGCAAAGTAAAACGTTAAATGGTCACTCAGAACAAGATACAAAATTATTATTTTACATGAAGAAGGTAACACTTACAACAAAATTATAAGAAAAGTAGGTGGCAACATAACCAAAGGAGGAATTTCGAAACTGTGGAATAAGTATCAACAGACTCTGTCCATTCAAAAACAAACTGGTAAAGGTAGGAAAAGATCCGCAACACCATGCTGTGATACAAGAATGAAAAAACTATGCTTGAGTGATAAAAGATAATCGTCGGAGGCAACTCAAAATGATTTACGTGAATGCGGTGTAAACACTAGTGCGAGAACTGTTTGATGCAGACTTCAATATTTTGGATTAAATGCCAGAATTCCAAGGAATAAAGTTGCTTTTATCTCTCAAACAAAGGCAGAAAAGATTAGAATAGGCTAAAAAGCATATTAATTGATCAGAAGAACAATGGAATAGTGTCCTCTGGAGAGACAAAACCAGAATATCCATATCTGGTAGTGATGGAATGAAATATGTCAGCAGTAGAACTGGAGATTTGCTACCTGAGTGCACAAAACCTACTATGAAGCATCCAGTTAGTGTTATGCTGTGGGGATGTATGACAGCAAAAGGTGTGGGATGAATTTATGTGGTCAATGACATTTTAAATAGCAACAAATACATCAGTGTCCCACAGTGGGGAGGGCGGAGCACAAACTATGCAGAGCAGTGGGGTAAGCAGCGGGATAATAGATACTGTGCGCATGCGCACAGCATCTATTCTATTCACAGTGCATCCTATCACAATGGAGAGTGAAGGGCACGACCCCCACAGTGACAGAAATGGGTGTAAGACAAGGTTCCACCCCTTTTCTCTAGGTTCCACCCCTTTTCTGACGCGGGTGTGCTTTGGGAACACCAAAGGTCCCGACCCACTGGCCACCAATGTTGGGAGGTGTGTAACTGTGGTAAAAGGCTTCCCAACGAAGTACTAATGAATATTGTGCGAAAATAAGAAATGTACTTTTCCACAGTTCAGTATGTATAAATGTTTTTAAAATGTAAAATATTGTAATAAAGTTCACTGTATTATGTTCTAAAATTGCCATTGTAATGATGCATGCTCTTTGGTATAATACTAAAATATATTAGTGCTATAAGCTGTTAAACTTCAAAGATGCACATTTTACAAAAGGTCTCCACAATACTGGCCACTACACTAATTTATATATATATATATATATATATATGATTCCAGAAAGAAACAGCGGCACTCGAGGATTTGGTAAACAATACAAAGTGTATTCAAAAAAAGATTACAAGAAGCCGACGTTTCGGGTCTCACATGCCCCTTTGTCAAGGTGTGTACACACCTTGACAAAGGGGCATGTGAGCCCCGAAACGTCGGCTTCTTGTAATCTTTTTTTGAATACACTTTGTATTGTTTACCAAATCCTCGAGTGCCGCTGTTTCTTTCTGGAATCCTGCATCTACTTCACAGAAGGCACCGAGGTCCCTGACGCCTGACAGGAGAGTGCCAGTCCCATCTGGGATATATATATATATATATATATATATATATATATATATATATATATATATATATATATATATATATATAAGATCAGCAGCACTCCATTCCGTAATTTATCTCAGAAATGATGCCGGTGCCTTCCCAGTAACAACCATAGATAGGAAGCCCGAAAATAAATAAAGTAGTCGGCGGCACTCCCGGCTCCCGGTTCAGGGAATGAAAAGACACAGACATGTCCTGAGGAAAATGTAAATAGCATTGAAACGTTGACAACACAGCCGCTGTGTCTTCTTTCATTCCCTGAACCGGGAGCCGTGAGTGCCGCCGACTACATATATATATATATATATATATATATATATATATATATATATATGTGTGTATATATATATATATATGTGTGTATATATATATATATATATTGTGACAAGAACACTGGGATAGTGTTTGAGGGCAGGTATATTTGTCCCAGGTTCTTGTCTTACATGTTTTAGAAAATGTTAACTTCTAGGAAAAATGCTTTTTGTTTTGTCTGAACCTTTTCAGTTTGCTGTAAAAGCTGGGTAAAGGCTCTGAGAGAGAGATAAGGCGAGTTCTAGACATTGGGCCCAGTTCGGGTCTTTGGCCTCACAGAGGGCTAATCAGGGTTTCAGCTGTGTAAGAGTGATATAGTGCTTCTAACCTGATTAGTATGGGCAGACTGCCTGGGAAGGCTGCAGGATCTGTGTGTGAGAGACACGCTTTCTGATGCAAGTAAGCTATACAGTATGTACTGAAGAACTCTGTGTTTTGTTTAGTGACAGTTAGGAACATCTTATGTTTAGTTAGTGCCGGACAGGCAAGGTATTTTTATTTTGGGGTTTGTTTTATTTTCTGTTTCAATAAAACTGGCCGGGGTCAGTTGTACCAGAAACTGGACTTGTGTTGTTCCTCAGCTGCTGCGTGCTGCCATATTCCCCAGGAAAAGGCACCTTGCACCCCTACAGTGTTACAACTTGGTGGAGAATGCGAGCAGGCCGTTCTGCGCATAAGTGAAAGCAGCAGCTTTGTGAGGCCTGCAGAAAACGGTGGTTTATGCAGATACAGCCCAGTGTGAAGTTACTGAGACTCACCCCTGAGGGTTTGATATATGTCCTGGGTGAAAGCAGCTGCAAAGCCGCCTGAAAAATCTGTTGACATGGAGGATCTGCTTAAAGCCTTGCTGCAAGCTACAGCGGCTCAGCAGGAGGCCAACCGACAGCAGCAGGTGGCAATGGAGGAAAATTGGAGACTACAGCGTCAGGATAGAGAGGCCTTAGCAGAAGTGGTGCAGAGACTTGCAGCTCGGGTTGGAGATGTGGCCGTCAGTGCTCCAACCAGCTCTAGTTCTATACGAGCCAGTCACTTCCTGCAGAAAATGACAGAGGCTGATGATGTGGAGGCCTATCTGACCACGTTTGAAAGGACTGCCGAGCGTGAGAACTGGCCGAAAGCACAGTGGGCCAGTCTGCTGGCACCTTTCCTGTCAGGTGAGCCCCAAAAAGCTTACTTTGATTTAAGCCCTGCTGAGGCTCGGGACTATGATAAACTAAAGACTGAGATCCTGACCCGCCTGGGAGTCACGCTGTCAGTACGAGCACAACGGGTGCACCGTTGGCTGTACGCCATGGAGAAGCCTCCGCGCTCCCAGATGCACGACCTTATTCAGCTAACAAAAAAATGGCTGCAGCCAGAGACATTAACTGGTCCCCAGATGGTGGAAAGAGTCGTCATGGACCGCTACTTGAGATCTTTGCCCATGGTCCTGCGCAAGTGGGTGAGCCATGGAAACCCGGGTACTGCTGACCAATTAGTGGACATGGTAGAGAGGTATTTGGCAGCAGAGGAACTACTGATGACCACCCAGCAACCCATAGATCCTCGACAGCGCCCTTCAGTAAAGACTGGTAAGACTGTTCCGTGGGAAAACGTTGCTGGGCGGTTAAGAGAACGCAAGGCTGGAGAGACTGTAAACACTGGCCCTGGAAACATGCCAATGGGGCTAGAACGGTCTATGCTGCCCAAATGGGTTGATAATCGTGTGGTTAAATGTTTTAGGTGTGGTATGCCAGGTCATGTTATTGCCAATTGCCCAGTCACGCAAGAACCCATGCAATGTGATGCTGCCTTTGAATGTCGCAGAATGTCTTTCTTTGCTAGGTTAGCCTGTACTGTGGTACCTTCACCTGAGCTGGAAAAACAAATGTGTGATGTGTTCTTAGAAGGTAACCGGGTAGAGGCCTTGCTAGATTCAGGAAGTTTAGTTACCTTCGTGAAAGCTGGGTTAGTGAACCCCTTAAAGGTCCAGCAAATACCTATTGGGGTAACTTGCATACATGGGGATACCCAATATTATGCCACTGCTGAGGTGAATATAGAAACTTGTTGTGGGTCAGCAATGGTTAAAGTGGGACTGGTCCCTACCTTGGTGCATGAGGCCATAATAGGGAGGGATTTTCCTCATTTTTGGAAACTGTGGGAATCACGGTTATCAACAGATGTGAGAAGTAAAAAGCCAGTTGATAATACCGGTGATTTTTTGGATGTACGTGGGTCTTCGGAACTTTCTGGCCCTTTCCCTTTTGCTAGTTTGGCTGGGGAAGTGACAGATGGGGAGTCCAGTGAGGACCCTCTTGCCGGGAACAGAGACATAGTAGTTAGAACTGAAAGCGTGCCTGACCTGGAGGTAAAGAAGGATCTGTTTGCGTCTGAACAGTTAAAGGATCCTACCTTAATAAAGGCTAGAGAGAATGTTAAGATTGTTAATGGGGAACCTGTGGTACCAGGTGACAGGGTTACGTATCCCCACATGGCCATCTGTAATGAGCTCTTGTACCACATTGTCAAAAGGGGTGAGGATGTGGTGGAACAGCTGGTAGTTCCCCAGCCTTATCGGAGAACGGTACTAGATTTAGCTCATAGTCACGTTACCGCAGGACATTTAGGGGCAGAAAAAACCACTGAAAGAGTTTTACGAAGGTTATTTTGGCCAGGGGTTTATAAAGAAGTGTCTGAATATTGTTCTTCCTGTCCTGAATGCCAGTATCATGCCCCTAGACCCCATTTCAGGAGCCCACTAGTTCCCATGCCTATTATAGAGGTCCCGTTTGACAGAATAGCCATGGATCTCGTGGGGCCCTTGTTAAAGTCTGCTCGGGGCCATCAGTATATCCTGGTAATTATGGACTATGCCACTCGATATCCTGAGGCTGTCCCTTTACGCACTATCACAACCAAGGCGATAGCTAGGGAGCTGGTGCAGGTATTTAGTAGAGTGGGAATACCAAAAGAAATTTTGACTGACCAAGGTACTCCATTTATGTCAAGGATCATGAAAGAATTGTGCAAGTTATTTAAGGTCACTCACCTCAGGACGTCCATCTACCATCCCCAAACTGACGGGTTGGTGGAAAGGTTTAATAAAACATTAAAAAGTATGTTAAAAAAGGTTGTTGAGAGAGATGGGAAAAACTGGGATTGTTTGTTGCCCTACTTGTTAATGGCCATCAGAGAAGTTCCTCAGTCCTCTACGGGGTTTTCTCCATTTGATTTGTTGTATGGTAGACACCCCAGAGGGCTGTTGGATGTTGCCAAAGAGACGTGGGAAGGACAGCCCACTCCTTATAGAAGCGTTATTGAGCATGTAACACAAATGCAGGATAGGATTGCAGCCGTGGTACCCGTTGTCAGAGAGCACATGGAACAGGCCCAAAGTGCTCAACAGAGGGTCTATAACCGGAGTGCCAAGATACGGGAATTTGCTCCTGGAGATAGAGTTCTTGTTTTGGTACCCACTGTGGAAAGCAAATTCCTAGCTAAATGGCAGGGTCCATTTGAGATTAGGGAAAAAGTGAATGAGGTTAATTACAAAGTATACCAGCCGGGAAAGAGAAAACCCGAACAGATCTACCATGTTAACTTAATCAAACCCTGGAAAGATAGGTTGTCTCTGTCAGCGGAGCCTTGCCCTTCGGTGTCTTCACCCCGGTTGCTTCCCGCAGTGAAGGTGTCAGAGACATTATCAGCTGATCAGAACAATCAGGTTAAAGAATTTCTCATCCAAAATAGGGAGGTATTTTCAGAGCTGCCTGGCCGAACGACCATAATAAAACATGACATTGTCACAGAACCAGGGGTCAGGGTTCATTTAAAGCCATATAGGATTCCTGAAGCTCAGCGAGAAGCTATTTCTAAGGAAGTTAAAACCATGTTAGAACTGGGAGTCATAGAGGAGTCTAACAGTGAGTGGTCCAGTCCCATAGTGCTCATCCCGAAGCCCGACGGTAGCATACGCTTCTGTAATGACTTTCGTAAGTTAAATGAGGTGTCCAAGTTTGACGCATACCCCATGCCCCGTGTGGATGAGCTTGTAGAAAGGCTGGGAACAGCCAGGTTTCTCACCACATTGGACCTGACCAAAGGTTACTGGCAAATACCTTTATCTAATAGCGCCAAAGAAAAAACAGCCTTTTCGGTTCCGGAGGGGCTGTACCAGTATAAGATGTTACCCTTTGGGTTGCATGGGGCTCCAGCAACCTTTCAACGGGCGATGGATAAAATTTTGAGGCCCCATAGAAAATATGCAGCTGCCTATTTGGATGATGTGGTAATTCACAGTACAGACTGGGGGTCACATTTGGTTAAAGTACAAGCAGTACTGGACTCAATCAGAGAGGCAGGGTTAACTGCTAACCCAAAGAAGTGCTGCCTCGCAATGGAGGAGGTCAAATACTTGGGCTTCACCATAGGCAGAGGTCTGATTAGGCCCCAATTGAATAAAGTTGATGCTATTCAAAACTGGCCTCGTCCAGTGAATAAAAAACAGGTAAGGGCTTTTTTGGGAATTACTGGGTACTATAGACGGTTTATTCCTAATTTTGCGACCACAGCGGTGCCGTTGTCAGACCTTACCAAAGGGAAGCAGTCAAATGTGGTGAAATGGAACCCTGATGCAGAAAAGGCGTTCCAAGCGTTAAAAGTGGCTTTGTGTTCACAACCGGTGTTGATAACACCAGATTTTTCAAAAGAATTTGTGGTACAGACAGATGCCTCAGAGGTAGGGATAGGTGCTGTGCTGTCCCAAACCAGAGATGGGGACGAACACCCTATCATTTATTTGAGTAGGAAACTCAATGAGCATGAAAAAAGGTATGCCATTGTGGAAAAGGAGGCTTTGGCCATTAAGTGGGCACTAGATACCTTGAGATATTACCTCTTGGGTAGACAATTCAGACTGGTGACAGACCATGCCCCTTTAAAATGGATGTATGTAAATAGAGGCAAGAATGCTCGTGTAACTAGATGGTTTCTAGCGTTGCAGGACTTTAAGTTTACTGTCGAACATAGACCGGGAACACAATTGGCCAACGCAGATGCATTGTCTCGCATCTTCTGTTTGGGGGCTACAAGTGTTCCGGTCCCTAGGTCGAAACAGGGGAGGGGGATATGTGACAAGAACACTGGGATAGTGTTTGAGGGCAGGTATATTTGTCCCAGGTTCTTGTCTTACATGTTTTAGAAAATGTTAACTTCTAGGAAAAATGCTTTTTGTTTTGTCTGAACCTTTTCAGTTTGCTGTAAAAGCTGGGTAAAGGCTCTGAGAGAGAGATAAGGCGAGTTCTAGACATTGGGCCCAGTTCGGGTCTTTGGCCTCACAGAGGGCTAATCAGGGTTTCAGCTGTGTAAGAGTGATATAGTGCTTCTAACCTGATTAGTATGGGCAGACTGCCTGGGAAGGCTGCAGGATCTGTGTGTGAGAGACACGCTTTCTGATGCAAGTAAGCTATACAGTATGTACTGAAGAACTCTGTGTTTTGTTTAGTGACAGTTAGGAACATCTTATGTTTAGTTAGTGCCGGACAGGCAAGGTATTTTTATTTTGGGGTTTGTTTTATTTTCTGTTTCAATAAAACTGGCCGGGGTCAGTTGTACCAGAAACTGGACTTGTGTTGTTCCTCAGCTGCTGCGTGCTGCCATATTCCCCAGGAAAAGGCACCTTGCACCCCTACAGTGTTACAATATATATATATATATATATGTGTGTGTGTATATATTTATATATATATATATATATATATATATATATGTGTGTGTGTGTGTATATATATATATATATATATATATAGATACTGTATGACTACTACATAATAAGTATGATGGTCTAGCAGAGTCTATTACAGTGGACCAAGGACGACTTCTCATATGCACTATATTGTGGGCATTTACTTGTGGAAGCTTAGAAATACAGTATTCATAATTGTTTTTAGGCTTTTCTATAAATTCTGTATATAGTTGGGACTATACTCATCTATGGGTGGTCATTCAGAGTTGATCGCAGCCAGCAACTTTTTGCTGCTGCTGCGATCAACTAGTCCACGCCTATGGGGGAGTGTATTTTAGCTTAGCAGGGCTGCGAACGCTTGTGCAGCCCTGTAAGCTAAAAAAATTTCACGCCCTGGACATACTTACCCTGTGCGACGATCTCTGCGATGCTGGAGCCGGCTTTGACGTCAGACATCCGCCCTCCGTTCTGCTGGACACGCCTGCGTTTTCTTCTCCACTCCCCGAAAACGGTCTCCAACGGTCCGGATCCGCCCAGGTACGCCTTCTTTCTGTCAATCTTCTTGCGGTCGGCTCTGCGTTCACTTTCTTCGTAGAACGCAACGTAACCCGGCGACCCCTGTCGCCGGCCAACGTCGCGCACTTCGGCCGCCGCAGCGACAAACCGCTGGGTGCGAACGGGTCGGAATGACCACCATGGTTTTATTATTATTAAATTTTAGGAGAGCACTTGCAATTTATGAAGCTGCAATGAATCAGGCCAGCAGCGTCAAATGCTACTATGATATAAAGCACATGGCATAGGGCAGGGGTAATCATTATGCGGGCCCCTAGCTGCGGTGGAATTACATATCCCGGCATGCCCTGCTACAATTAGGGCATACTAAAACTGTGGCAGGACATGTTGGGATGTGTATCTTCACAACAGTTGGAGGGTTGCATATTGAAAACCCCTAGCACAGGGCTTCAAGACCGTCGAGACTGAACAGATGCACCATTCAAATGAAGGAGCAAAGCAGATTGCCTGAAAGCAATCTAATCTGCATCCATCAGAAAATACTATTTTGTGATTTGTGGTAAAAATAAGATTTTACTTACCGGTAAATCTATTTCTCGTAGTCCGTAGTGGATGCTGGGGACTCCGTAAGGACCATGGGGAATAGACAGGCTCCGCAGGAGACAGGGCACTTTAAGAAATAATTAGGATACTGGTGTGCACTGGCTCCTCCCTCTATGTCCCTCCTCCAGACCTCAGTTAAGGAAACTGTGCCCTGAAGAGCTGACAGTACAAGGAAAGGATTTTGGAATCCAGGGTAAGACTCATACCAGCCACACCAATCACACCGTATAACTCGTGATAAACTTACCCAGTTAACAGTATGTACAACAACAGAGCATCAGATAACCTGATGCAACCATAACATAACCTTATTTAAGCAATAACTATATACAAGTATTGCAGAAGAAGTCCGCACTTGGGACGGGCGCCCAGCATCCACTACGGACTACGAGAAATAGATTTACCGGTAAGTAAAATCTTATTTTCTCTAACGTCCTAGTGGATGCTGGGGACTCCGTAAGGACCATGGGGATTATACCAAAGCTCCCAAACGGGCGGGAGAGTGCGGATGACTCTGCAGCACCGAATGAGCAAACACAAGGTCCTCCTCAGCCAGGGTATCAAACTTGTAGAACTTTGCAAAAGTGTTTGAACCTGACCAAGTAGCCGCTCGGCAAAGCTGTAATGCCGAGACCCCTCGGGCAGCCGCCCAAGAAGAGCCCACCTTCCTTGTGGAGTGGGCTTTTACTGATTTTGGAAGCGGCAATCCAGCCGCAGAATGAGCCTGCTGAATTGTGTTACAGATCCAGCGAGCAATAGTTTGCTTTGAAGCAGGAGCACCCAGCTTGTTGGATGCATACAGGATAAACAGCGACTCAGTTTTCCTGACTCTAGACGTTCTGACTACATAAACCTTCAAAGCCCTGACTACATCTAGTAACTCGGAATCCTCCAAGTCACGAGTAGCCACAGGCACCACAATAGGTTGGTTCATATGAAAAGATGACACTACATTTGGCAGAAATTGAGTCCGCAATTCTGCCCTGTCCATATGGAAAACCAGATAGGGGCTTTTATGTGACAAAGCCGCCAATTCTGACACACGCCTAGCCGAAGCCAAGGCTAATAGCATGACCACCTTCCACGTGAGATATTTTAACTCCACGGTTTTAAGTGGCTCAAACCAGTGTGATTTCAGGAAACTCAACACCACGTTAAGATCCCAAGGTGCCACTGGAGGCACAAACGGGGGCTGAAAATGCAGCACTCCCTTTACAAACGTCTGAACTTCAGGAAGAGAAGCCAGTTCTTTTTTAAAGAAAATGGATAGGGCCGAAATCTGGACCTTAATGGACCCCAATTTTAGGCCCAAAGTCACTCCCGACTGTAGGAAGTGAAGGAAACGGCCCAGCTGGAATTCCTCTGTAGGGGCATTCCTGTCCTCACACCAAGCAACATATTTTCGCCATATACGGTGATAATGTTTAGCCGTTACGTCCTTCCTAGCCTTTATCAGCGTAGGAATAACCTCATCCGGAATGCCTTTTTCTGCTAGGATCCTGCGTTCAACCGCCATGCCGTCAAACGCAGCCACGGTAAGTCTTGGAACAGGCAGGGCCCCTGTTGCAACAGATCCTGTCTTAGAGGCAGAGGCCATGGGTCCTCTGTGAGAATTTCTTGCAGCTCTGGATACCAAGTCCTTCTTAGCCAATCTGGAACAATGAGTATTGTTCTCACTCCTCTTTTTCTTATGATTCTCAGCACCTTGGGTATGAGAGGAAGAGGAGGAAACACATAAACCGACTGGAACACCCACGGTGTCAGTAGTGCGTCTACAGCTATCGCCTGAGGGTCTCTTGACCTGGCGCAATACCTCTGTAGCTTTTTGTTGAGGCGGGATGCCAACATGTCCACCTGTGGCAGTTCCCATCGCCTTGCAATCTGCGTGAAGACTTCCTGATGAAGTCCCCACTCTCCCGGGTGGAGGTCGTGCCTGCTGAGGAAGTCTGCTTCCCAGTTGTCCACTCCAGGAATGAACACTGCTGACCGTGCTCGTACGTGATTCTCCGCCCATCGAAGAATTCTGGTGGCTTCCGCCATCGCCACCCTGCTCCTTGTGCCGCCTTAGTGGTTTACATGAACCACTGCGGTGATGTTGTCTGATTGAATTAGCACCGATTGGTTGAGAAGCAGGGTCTCCGCTTGACTTAGGGCGTTGTATATGGCCCTTAGTTCCAGGATATTGATGTGAAGGCAAGTCTCCTGACTTGACCACAGACCCTGGAAATTTCTTCCCTGTGTGACTGCCCCCCACCCTCGGAGGCTTGCATCCGTGGTCACCAGGACCCAGTCCTGAATGCCGAATCTGCGGCCCTCGAGAAGGTGAGCACTCTGCAGCCACCACAGAAGAGACACCCTGGCCCTGGGGGATAGGGTGATCAGCCGATGCATCTGTAGATGCGATCCGGACCACTTGTCCAACAGATCCCATTGAAAGGTCCTCGCATGGAACCTGCCGGAGGGAATGGCCTCGTATGACGCCACCATCTTTCCCAGGACTTGCGTGCAGTGATGCACCGACACCTGTTTTGGTTTTAAGAGGTCTCTGACCAGTGTTATGAGTTCCTGAGCCTTCTCCGTCGGGAGAAAAACCTTCTTCTGGTCTGTGTCCAGAATCATGCACCGGAAGGGCAGACGCGTCGTAGGAATCAGCTGCGACTTTGGAATATTCAGAATCAAGCCGTGTGTCACGAACCTCGGGCAGCGGCGACCGCGCTTGTCCCTGCGGGTGGCCTGGTCTGCCCGGCGCCACTCTTCCCCTGACGGTCTCCGGCTTCAGCGGCGGGTCGGCGCTGCTCTCCGGCGGCTTCCCGGAAGCAAGGACGCCGCCATCACAAGCGAGGGCAAGGAGGCGGAGCAGGTCTGACGTCACCTGCCTGCTCCGCCAATCAGGCTAGGGCGGGGAATTTAAAATCAGATACCAGGCAGAGATCCGGTGCCTGAGTATCTTCGTTTCTCCTGCGGAAGCTGTGATTCCAGAGCTCCCTCGTCCCTGCAAGCGTCCTGTGCTTCCAAGCATCCTGTGCCTCCAAGCATCCTGTGCCTCCAAGCATCCTGTGCCTCCAAGCACCTCCGTGCCTCCAATTATCTCTGTGCCTCCAATTATCTCTGTGCCTCCAATTACCTCCGTGCCTCCAATTACCTCCGTGCCTCCAATTATCTCCGTGCCTCCAATTATCTCCGTGCCTACAAGCACCTCCGTGCCTACAAGCACCTCCGTGCCTCCAATTACCTCCGTGCCTCCAATTACCTCCGTGCCTCCAATTATCTCCGTGCCTCCAAGCACCTCGTGCCTCCAAGCACCTCTGTGCCTCCAAGCACCTCTGTGCCTCCAAGCACCTCTGTGCCTCCAAGCACCTCTGTGCCTCCAAGCACCTCTGTGCCTCCAAGCACCTCCGTGCCTCCAAGCACCTCCGTGTCTCCAAGCACCTCCGTGTCTCCAAGCACCTCGTGCCTCCAAGCACCTCATCCCTCCAAACACCTCGGTGTCTCCAAACACCTCGGTGTCTCCAAACACCTCGGTGTCTCCAAACACCTCCGTGCCTCCAAGCACCTCCGTGCCTCCAAGCACCTCCGTGCCTCCAAGCACCTCCGTGCCTCCAAGCACCTCCGTGCCTCCAGTTACCTCCGTGTCTCCAAGCACCTCGTGCCTCCAAGCACCTCATCCCTCCAAACACCTCGGTGTCTCCAAACACCTCCGTGCCCCCAAGCACCTCCGTGCCTCCAAGCACCTCCGTGCCTCCAAGGGCCTCCCTGCACTCCCTGTACTCCCAGCACCTCAGTGCCTCCAATACCACAGTGTCTCCAATATCTCAGTACCCCAGCCTTCAGTATTTCTACAAGTCTTGTCTTACAGGAGACCTTCAAGAATTCCTCTGGGCCTCCCGCCTGCCGTCTTAGTCCTGCATGAGGAAGACCTACATCCGGCCATCTCTACTACGACCCAGTGGCGGTTCCTCTTCCCGGTCATCGGAAGAAGCCCCGAGTCCACAACACTCCCAAACCAGGTCAGTGATACCGTGCTGTTGTAACACTTCCCGAGAGCGTGCTACGCTGATCAGCAACTGCTCTCTGGACCTCGCCTTTATGAGGAGATCGTCCAAGTATGGGATAATTGTGACTCCTTGCTTTCGCAGGAGCACCATCATTTCTGCCATTACCTTGGTAAATATTCTCGGTGCCGTGGACAGACCAAACGGCAACGTCTGGAATTGGTAATGACAATCCTGTACCACAAATCTGAGGTACTCCTGATGAGGTGGATAAATGGGGACATGAAAGTAAGCATCCTTTATGTCCAGAGACACCATAAAATCCCCTTCCTCCAGACTTGCGATGACCGCTCTGAGCGACTCCATCTTGAACTTGAACCTTTTCAGGTAAATGTTCAGGGATTTTAAATTCAATATGGGTCTGACCGAACCGTCCGGTTTCGGTACCACAAACATTGTCGAATAGTAACCCCTTCCCTGTTGGAGGGGAACCTTTACCACCACCAGCTGAGATACAATTTGTGAATTGCAGCTAACACTATTTCCCTCTCTATGGGGGAAGCTGGCAGGGCCGATTGGAGGTAACGGTGAGGGGGCATCACTTCGAATTCCAGCTTGTATCCCTGAGACACAATCTCTATAGCCCAGGGATCCACCTGTGAGTGAACCCACTTGTGGCTGAAATTTCGGAGACGCGCCCCCAACGGGCCTGGCTCCGCCTGTGGAGCCCCAGCGTCATGCGGTGGATTTAGTGGAAGCCGGGGAGGACTTCTGTTCCTGGGAACTAGCTGTATTGTGCAGCTTCTTTCCTCTACCCCTGCCTCTGGTAAGAAAGGACGCACCTCGGACTTTCTTGCCTCTATGTGATCGAAAGGACTGCACTTGGTAATACGGTGCTTTCTTAGGTTGTGAGGGAATATATGGCAAAAAATTTGACTTTCCAACCGTAGCTGTGGAGACCAGGTCCGAGAGACCGTCCCCAAACAAATCCTCACCCCTGTAAGGTAAAACCTCCATGTGCCTTTTTGAGTCGGCATCGCCTGTCCATTGCAGAGTCCACAGGACCCTTCTGGCGGAAATCGACATTGCATTTATTCTAGAGCCCAGTAGGCTAATGTCTCTTTGGGCATCTCTCATATATAGGACAGCGTATTTTATATGCCCCAGGGTCAGTACTATAGTATCCTTGTCCAAGGTATCAAGTTCCTCAGATAAGGTATCTGTCCATGCTGCTACAGCACTACACATCCAGGCCGACGCAATTGCCGGCCTTAGTAGGGTACCTGAATGTGTATAAATGGACTTCAGGATACCCTCCTGCTTTCTATCCGCAGCATCTTTTAGGGTGGCCGTATCCTGTGACGGCAGGGCTACCCTCTTGGATAAGCGTGTTAAAGCTTTGTCTACCCTAGGGGAGGATTCCCAGCGTAACTTGTCCGTTGGCGGGAAAGGATATGCCATAAGCATCCGTTTGGAAATCTGCAGTTTTCTATCTGGAGATTCCCAAGCCTTTTCACATAACTCATCTAACTCATGTGAAGGGGGAAAGGTTACCTCTTGCCTTTTTTCCCCATACATATAAACCCTCTTGTCAGGGACTGGGGTTTCCTCTGTGATGTGTAACACATCTTTCATTGCTATAATCATGTAGCGGATGGCTTTAGCCATTTTAGGCTGCAACTTTGCATCATCGCCATCGACACTGGAGTCAGAATCCGTGTCGATATCTGTGTCAACAATTTGGGATAGTGGGCGCTTCTGAGACCCTGACGGCCTCTGCGCTGTAGGATCAGGCATGGGTTGAGACCCTGACTGTCCCAAGGCTTCAGCTTTATCCAACCTTTTATGCAAGGAATTAACATTATCATTTAAAACCTTCCACATATCCATCCAATCGGGTGTCGGCGCCGACCCCACATTCATTTGTACCCGCTCTGTTTCCACATAGCCTTCCTCGTCAAACATGCCGACACAAGCGTACCGAGACACCACACACACAGGGGATGCTCTATTTGAAGACAGTTCCCCCACAAGGCCTTTTGGAGAGACAGAGAGAGAGAGTATGCCAGCACACACCCCAGCGCTATATATTACCCAGGAGTCACACAGTAACTTAGTGTTAACCCAGTAGCTGCTGTATATACTGTTTTTGCGCCAAATTTATGTGCCCCCCCCTCTCTTTTTACCCTCTTTCTACCGTGATTCTGCAGGGGAGAGCCTGGGGAGCTTCCTCTCAGCGAAGCTGTGGAGAGAAAATGGCGCTGGTGAGTGCGAGGAAGAAGCCCCGCCCCCTTAGCGGCGGGCTTCTGTCCCGCGTTTTGTGTGTAAAATAATGGCGGGGGCTCATGCATATATACAGTGCCCAACTGTATATATGCTGCTTTTTGCCAAGAGGTACCCAATTGCTGCCCAGGGCGCCCCCCCCTGCGCCCTGCACCCTACAGTGACCGGAGTGTGTGGGTTTAGTGTGGGAGCAATGGCGCACAGCTGCAGTGCTGTGCGCTACCTCATATGAAGACTGGAGTCTTCTGCCGCCGATTTCGATGTCTTCTTGCTTCTCACGCCGGCTTCTGTCTTCTGGCTCTGCGAGGGGGGACGGCGGCACGGCTCCGGGATCGGACGACCGTTCCTGTGTACGATCCCTCTGGAGCTAATGGTGTCCAGTAGCCTAAGAAGCAGGACCTATCTTCTAGTGAGTAGGGATGCTTCTCTCCCCTCAGTCCCACGTAGCAGAGAGTCTGTTGCCAGCAGATCTCTCTGAAAATAAAAAATCCTAACAAAATACTTTCTTTTTTAGCAAGCTCAGGAGAGCTCACTAAGGTGCACCCAGCTCGTCCGGGCACAGATTCAAACTGAGGTCTGGAGGAGGGACATAGAGGGAGGAGCCAGTGCACACCAGTATCCTAATTCTTTCTTAAAGTGCCCGGTCTCCTGCGGAGCCCGTCTATTCCCCATGGTCCTTACGGAGTCCCCAGCATCCACTAGGACGTTAGAGAAATTAAAATTACTTTGGATTTTAGGGGGCAATACTATTTTAGAAGGAGGAGCTACAGAACACTTTATACAGGAAAGTACAGTATTTTTATGCACAGACAATTGTATAACAGGATCAAATGGGTATTAATTGGCAGTTGTGACATGCACTTGCCACTTACACACACAACTTGTGTAATACATGACTGAGATTTATGGAGCTAGAACGTGAAGATTATTACTTTAGCAACAATAGGCGGGCCTTTTATTGAAGTTTCACTCTAAGCATATCCATCTGTGGCCACAATCTCACAAATGGTTAGGCGGAGGATTTGTACAGGGGCCTTATCTAAACAGGGCAGCGGGTGGCATGCACCTATGTATGTGCTTGCAGACCATCACACTTGAGCATAATTAAATGTGATAGAGTACGGAAGCATAGTGGTTGCCAAACATATATTTTCATTTGGGTTGGATATGAAATCCCGGTGGCGGCATCCTGCCCGCCAGAATGCCGGCAGTGGGGCGGGCGCTATGAATCCCCTTGTGGCACACTGGCTCGCCACAGGTTCTATTCTAACTGTGTGGGTGCAGTGGACACCCACAAGTGGGATTAGCACTGGTGAGGCTGTCATCATTCTCAGCTGTCGGGATTCCAGCATTGGGATCTTGAACGCCAGGATATCAACTACATCCATTTACTTTACCCTATTCAAAGGTAACTGGGTAATGATCGCTTTATATTGTAGGGTAGTCATACCCCCTGTATTTCCAAGCAGTGTATATGATGTAATATCTTCTATACATATGTTGTTTAATCAGTATAATGGCGTATTTCAAATATACAATAGTTTCCATATACACTAAAAGCCCAGTTAAACTATCCTCATCCAACCCATCTCCTTGTCTACAATCTACTTGATTGTCTGGTTTATAAGTTGATCATTTTCCTGCCATTAACTTCCAACAAACCTCCTTCAATACAATCTTCTTCCAAATCAATCCTTTCCCACTTCCCCTCGTTGCAGGATCTGAATGCTTGGTCCTCTTGCCACTACTGTCCTATTTATACTGTGTCCACAGGAATTACTATTATCCCTAGATCATTTTGTACCATTAAAACATTTGAACGCAGAAGACATCCAGATTTACCTCCCCTGTGCCTACGCCTTGATAAATTTCATTTTCTTACTGGCCTGCAAAGACTGCAATAAATTGCTGTGGATTGCTTCAACTATGCTTTGTGCCATTTATCATACATTGCTCCTATCATATCTGATTCATATTCTGTGGTCAAGAACAGATCACAGAAGAAATGGGCAAATTAAAGCTAACAAAGAAAAAAAGAAAAATCCAAAATGGTGCCAAAAGGGGATTTCTGAATACAGCCATATTTCCATCCCTTTTAAACAAAAAGATGTGCTAAGGAATTAAAAACACTGGAGAATTAGAAAAATACTCTGCCTGGTCTAAAGAACCTTGGTTATTGCTATTATACTGGTGGTTGATAGAAAGACCAGGTGGCAAATACATGAGTCCATGGATCCAGCAACACCTGTACACCATGAATAGGTGCACTATATAATGACAGTTGTGAATGTTGTTGGGGGAGAATGTTTTAATAGTCAAATACTTCCACTAAGCATTCTTATGTTCAGCCACATAGGCCCTATGGCATTGCCCTGCAATTGGCAGGGCCTAATAATGTGCATCGTACAGTATAATCATGGTGCCAGCCCAATGGTGTCATAACGCAAATCTTGCCCCTTGGACTTTTACGCAGGAATATCTTTAAAAAAAGAAATGAAGAATATTAATGTTTAAGGTGGCTACCGATCTGCAATTCAATCTTTGGTAACTCATGTATACTTATTGGAGATCTGCTATGTCAGAGTCTATGCTCATGTTCAGTATATATGCCTACAGCCAAAAGAAAGGAGAGTGCCATCATAACCTCTACTGGTAGCCTCCACAGGTAGTAGATTTGGTTTTAGGTATTTAGTTAGGTGAGCACACTGCAAATCAGGTACTTGAACTATATATATATGTATATATAAAAAAAAAGTACTAACACTAGTTCTACATGCAGTACACAGTGAACCCAAGACAGAACTTTGTCGAAACACAATGGGCCTGACTGAGTCGGTCACACAGTAGCTGTATTTGTGTGATGCCTTATGCTAACTGTGAAGGCAAGTATCCATAGGGCTAATGCGAGAACCATACAGCTTCAATTTGGAAGCCAAATCGCCCATGGTTTTTCCATCCACAGTAGCAACCATCATTGGGAGCAGCAAGTGCACCTGCCCTATACTGGGTGCAGTGCAGTTTCCTGTGGCGGCCGAGCCATGTGATCGCACGGAACACCCGCCGCGGCACTGTGCGTCTCCATTCGGCTCTCACTCCTCCATAGTACTCCGCTCGGGGGGCTGAGTTTTGCGGAATGACAAGGTTTCTAGGGAGGAGGGGGAGCGGGATATCAGTGTTGGTGCGAATATACTTTATACACCCCTTTGGTAACGAGCATTACCCTTGGCAACGAACATTACCATTAGCAACGAGCATGGATCCCAGCGCATGAAACCCCTAGCACCCAGTGCATGAAAGGTCCGTTGTTGCAGGGTCAAAAACCGGGGGGGAAGGTAGTCTTTCCCTGCGAGGTCACACCTATTTTCACCTGGCATCCCCTCCACCTTACAGGGAGCGCGCCCGCCTTCGGGGAGCGCAAAGTAAGTTGTTTTTTTTTATGTCTAGGGGGAGGGGGGAGCGCATTTTTTAATGTCTTGGGGGGGGGGGGGGGGGATTTTCTTAATGTTCACATTGAGAAACAACAGATCTGTCTGCTATACATTGCGTATGTACATGACCACGACAGTCTCCTAAACCCAGTTCTAGATAAGCAATAGTCTCCTAAAGGTAAATAGCACTCCAATCACAGGGGCCCAGGTGCATAGCATCCACAGCAGATTGCAATCTGAACACAGAGCAGGTGACATAAAGGAGTAACAAATGTATTACAGGTATATTAACAATGCTAAATTCTTTTTTGGATTATTTACAATACATTACAAACACCTGCATTCTATTTCTAGCTCTTTTATACTTTAATATTATGGCCTTTAGAACGCAGGCCACAGTCGGAAACAATATGCAAATTTTAGATGCAATACATCAGTGACATATTTTACTGTTAGTGACGAACACTGTATATTCCCCATGAAGAAGGAAGACTATAATATATATTTAATGTATCTGGAATTTGATATTAAGTTAAATAAATAAAAAAACGGTGAATCTGTACTTGTGATGATATATATGACTTATCCAAGATACAGCAGCTAGAAGGGAATATGTAAAATTAATTTGCACTTCTTGAAAAACATTGTTCTCCATAAATGGACCTAGAAAACAAATAGAAGGATGGATGGTGCTAGGAACAGACAAAAATAGTGGAAAAAAAAGATCATTATGAAGAAATTGCATTAAAATAGGACTGCATTATTTTAAAGTGTGCAAAAAGTAGGGAAAGCAGATGGACCCAGCTGTGTGTACTATTCCAATTCTGATTACTTTCCTTGTGTACGCAGCTTATTTATTCATTGCAAGCTTACCACATCCTAAAAAACACTGCACTAAAATTAATGGACTGCTGCTCAGCTAAGAAAACTCCACTGGTAGAGTAGGTTTAGTAAGAAAATACAAGGAGCATTATTGGGAAAGCAAATACTGATGCAGAAAGAAAATTAGGAAAACTTTTTTTTTAAACAGACAAACTCAGGAATGGAAATTGAAAGCAAATTCTAACTCTGTGCTTTATAAATGAGTATTTGATTATATTCAATGAATGTCAGTCAGGTAGATGTGAGGTGGTGACCTCGGCCTCTCCTTCCCACTGATTACTTTGTACCTCTCATTCCCACCTCCGAGATTTCTACCACACTTCCCCAATCTATGCTCTGCTTCACTCTATCAAACCCTTCCCAACCTCCATTGCATCAAACTCCCCCTCAAAACTCCCCTATTCACCCTGGCTTACAGATCTCTGCCTGATCACATATGTCCTTAACACACTTGTATCTCCTCAATTACCCCACTTCTACTCTGTACCCTTCCCTTTTGGAATGTAAACTGACACGAACAATAGACATTAACCCCCTCCTGAAACCCCTGGCTGGTGAGAACCAAGGTAAAAATAAATGGTTCCTATAGTTTAATAAAAATAATGCATGCTACCACTCAGTTACTAAAGATTACATAAGCAAGCCCCCTTTCTCTTTATGATTAAAATATGAACCCTATTTTTCTTAATAATATATATCCCCATTTTCAAAGAATAAATCATTTATGTGGCACATTTGTCAGAATAAATATTTGTGCCATTTTTCTATTAAAGATTTGGCATCACGTTTTCTTTCGTGTAGTGGTTAATGCTACCCTCTAACTAGGGAAGCCAATCCCGGGCCAATTTTTCAGTCCTGGATATCGGGATTGAAAAATGGTCAATCCCGGGATTGGCTTTTATCTCTGTGGCCGCCCCCTCACCCCGCACACATAACTAACCGTGGGAAACTTCAGATTCTCTCCCCAAGCGGCGGCTGACAGCGCAGCGTGACCTCTCGCTGCACGTCACGTTGCGCGTCATGCTGAGCTGGAGAGGCGGAAGGAGGAAGCCGGGCAGTGTCTGAGCGTACTGAGGACACTCAACGCTGATCCCTCAATCCCTGGGATTGGACCTTCCAATCCTGGGATTGAATCCCGGACGTTTTTTGGCCTAAATCCCGGGATCCTGCCGATCCCGGGATTGGCCTCCCTACCTCTAACCTCTTGTCTTGATCAGATTTGAAATAATTTTTTAAAACTATCCCTGTATAAGCCATGTGCACCGCTTTATAGACTGTCAGCCAATAAGGAGGGATCTCTCATTTTTCACTATTCTTTGTTTGTACTATTTTTTATTATCTTAACCCAATGGACTACGCTAGATCAAGGCAAGAAGATCGACGGTTGTAGTAACCACTATATTACATAAAATATGGGGCAAAATATTATTAATAAATCTGTAAAATATAGGTGACAAAGAAATGTTTAATCTTTGAAATGGGGCATATATTAATAAGCTATGTTCGCCCCCCACAAGCTACATGTGGTTTGCCTTAAACCGACTGAATACAGTATTTAGTCATTTTAAATGATTCATAAATCTATTGATTTACACTGATCCCCCATCCCCTTCCCATTACTTAACTATAAAACTGTCCATCACTTTGTTTTTCCCTATATAATAAGATCTGTATATACTCCTGCAAGATATCTATAACCAGCTCTCTTCCCTGCTTTCAATCTCTTCACATTCACATTTCTACGACTTCTATGATGAGCCTCATGTACAGAAATCTTAGCCTCACTTATCTATTCAAAACATGCATTGTATGCTCACTTAACGCCTAACTCTATAAAGAGGCCTACGCAATCTCTCGCTTTTAAGGATATCAACTCCAGTGACGACTAAAGGACCAATGATATACTCCATACTATATTTTCCTAAACCAGTCCTTGGCACTTCCAATGTGTTTATACCCAAAATTTTATAGGGCAATGATCTTACTGGCAAAACATGGATAGTAAAAGCAATGCCTGTTAAACTTTAGGCATAAACACGATTGGAAGCACCAACTTTTAGAACACAAAGGATTGTAAATAGACCCCCTTGTGTCTCATACTTTCCCATTTGTAATAATTCTAGAAGTTTGCACAATACTAGTCTCCCCAATAGAAAATATAAGGTGACACTATGTTAATAATTTGTACATACTATATTATTGTAATAATATTAATAACCAGCGTTTGTCTGCGGCTTTGCTTGCGTGATGTCTGTTATTACACAGCGGTACTAATTTTACAACGACAGTAGTGACATCTAATATTTTGATGTATATTTTATATTGTACTCACTGATCAAAAATTTTCTTTGTAAACAATATTTGCAGTTTTTCCTCCAGGGATTAAAAGAAAAAGATGCTTTGGGCTACTAACTTGTGAGCATGCCACATAAAGCTGCCCATGGGAGAAGCAGCTGGTTCGGAGATCTATGCCTGTAGCCCTGAGCGTTTGTCCTTGTGACTATATACATATAAATGCTATCCAAATTCATGTAGTAGTTTTTGCGTGATGCCGGAATGAACAAAATTTCTGACTTTTTTTTGTCTCTATAGTTCATAAACAGCCCCTAGAAGTATATTTCTAAAAAAAACAATTGCAATGAACAGATACAACAATCCTTACAGTTTTATTATATGTATAGATGATAATAATAATAATAAAAAATTAAATCCATTTAAATGGTGAAGGCGGTTCAACTAGATCCATCAGTACTTTAGAAGTGTGCTAATCAAAATGTTTTTGTCATCTTCAATAATAAGGACTGGCACAAAATTATTAAATACAATTGATAACGTGTGACATTCAAATTGTAAGCATGGCTAAACACTGCCATCTAGTGTAATAGCATGGAAAATGCATTCAGGAAGGTGGTCAACGAGAAACACATAATGGTGATTCACAGTTATACAAATATGCATGAATGCACATTCTCACCCAAAAGAATCAATAAATGTGTAGGGAAGAGAAATAGGGAGAAACCGCTATAGTGTAGTACTTCTGTAATAAGAGTTTAATAGGGAGGAGATGAGTAAATAATTCACTTTCAGACCTTCTGTAGATGCTGGAATAAGTGCATATTGTTAGTTTATTTGCTTTAGCAAAACAGTATTGTTAAAGGACTCCCTTATTTAAAAGAGATGTTCCAAATATAGAAGATAGATAAATGATAAATACACTATTTTATTGTCTCCCGTATTTTATTATTATGGGGCCTCCTGTCTTCAAAAAATGCAGATATGATAATACAATTGCAGCAGCATTTTGATACACACTAATGACTATACCAAATAATCACCAGAATCAGGTATTGAGTCTACTGTACTAACCACACGTCAGTAGAATCAACATGATTTCCATATCGAGGCATTCACATGGGCAATATCCTAGTAGGTGTGGTGATTTACCACACGGTACTAACGTTCTTTTTAGCCAGATAACGCTATCGGTCTTTACAATTCCAGCCGTTCACTGCTTTTAATTACATAAAAACTACAGCAGTATGCATCTTAATAAAATCAAGGTAAGTACTTTTACATGGATGAAAGCAGGGTAAAAAGGGACACACAACTTTCAATGTAACATACTCATGTAAAATGTACAATCGCTGCTTTTATCAGCTCTTATCCGAAGACAATGTTCCATTTGTGTTTCACGGTCTCAGTATTACAAAGGTGAAAGGGTATGCAACTTAAGTAAAAAAGTACAGTTGTTTTAGAAGTCAGTAATAATGATTGTAGAATTCACAAATATCTAGATTTTTACATTCATAAATGTCCTTCAATCTTTGGACATAGTCAGAGGGGGGAGAAAGCACTCTTTTCATAGGCCGAGGTTTGCTGTAGGGGCAAAGTAGAAGCCCCTCAGCAGCGCTGCAGCAGGCAGCGCAGCTTCACGATGACACACATAGATAGTATGGATAGTGAGCTGCTGAGGTGCATAATTAACTGTCCCTCTTAGCAGAGCAGTACAGCCCCTCCTCCAGGAACCTGATTGGCCAAGTGCTGGGAGTCGGCCACACAAGGAGCCGGGGATTATGTGACAGAGGATGGAGGGATCGTCAGATCCAGCAACACTGGCCCCAGGAGAGAGAGAGTACACGCTTCTGGCAATGCTCTATAGCATTGTATTTTTTCATTGCATTTTTTGGGGGGGGGGGTGGCCTCATTGCCATACTTTGGTCACACCCCATCCAGTACCTGGCCCACCCTGCTCTTGATGGCTCTGGCCACACTGTTGTAGAAGTGACTACCCGAGATTATTCACACTAACACTAGTTTTTCATAAACATTTTACTTTAAATAGTTACAATTACAAATGACCCAACTACTGTACAATGCAAACTGTGACAGTTGCAAGTAGCATATTATATATGGGATAATGTACTCCCAGCTGTGTTTTCAGAAAAAAACATCTAAATGTCCTGGATAAAATATAGTAGCAGGTGTGTTATCCCTTACAATATACAAGTTTGCTTAATGAAAATTAAGACAGTGAGATCACAGTTCTGCAGTTAAAAATGATGACAATAGCACTCTGTATATAATAAAATATTTAGATGACTTTATATAGAAGTAAACCTCACTTGTGTATTAAATTTATTTTATAGATTAAAATAGAAGGTCACATTTTTGTCTCATCATAAAACATGTTTTGAATGCAAAATATTTGTATTTCATCACCCAATAACATGTAAACATAGAAACAAAGGCGACTGATTGGTTAGTTTTGCAAACTGAGACCATTTTTGTCGCCTAAACAGAATGTGGGCTGCAACCATTACCAGGCCACTCTTCCCTGCACTGTAGGGGCTGAATATAAAAGTTTTGTCAGTGGGTTCTCGTCAACAACTATATGTTGCATACACTGAATTTTGGATTAATTTAACAATAAAACCTGAACAACAAACTGTGTTTTTAAAAGGTTTAATTTTCCCTATTCAGAAGAATGGCTTATTTTCACTCAGTCAGTAAAATACTGTATTTAGATAGAATTGTGTATGAAGAGAAACAGGCAATTTTTCATTTCCAAATAAATGTAAAACTGCTGTATACATCCACAGTTGCCATCAGATCAGGTAAGTTTTATGCTACTAAAAATCCTACAGTACCTGAATACTTTAAAAATGTTTAATTCCTGCCTGTAGGTTGCTAAAGGGCATTAGTTATTCAAGCGCAGACAGGTCGAAAGTAACAACATATAAGATGACTACAATTTAAGCTTCTTCTTAAGGAACACCATGTACCAAAGTGAAGAAAAGTTTATTTTTGGTAATTATATACTACTAACCTGTTGGGATGAGACGTTGGTAACATGAACTGAAATTCAACTACACATGTGTTGTCCTTCAGCTGTCTGTGCTGCACACTGTTCAGCTCATAAGCAATGTATGCGCGTCGCACATACACCTGAGAAAACATGAAAATTATATGTAAAAGACAATAAATTCAACCATTCAGTTACCTTGAAATGAAACAATGAAATGGCTTTATTTTGGCATCAGGAAATACGTTACAGACATGCCACACCATGACATCCTATTGTGGTTTGTGCTTCTTCCCAACATCAGTGCCTAGGTGGGTGAGTAGGTAGGGAGAGGATAAGGGAGTGTGTTTGTTGGAGGACTGGTAAGTGTTTCTGAAAAAGTTTTTAGGTTGTGTCTAAAGCTGTGGAGACTGCTGGATAGACTACACAAAGGCAGTGGAGTCGTCTAGATTTAGCAGTGTCAATGTTGTTTGTGACCTTGGAAGAGAAGTTTAATAGGGGGAATAAAGGCCAGATTGAAGCAGTTTAAATTAGGTATAGGACGAAAGGAAGGTTGTGCAGCAGTTTTAGAAAAGTTTTGGAAAGGGGTGGCAGAGTTTGTATGATCAACTTTGTTTTGTCTTATAAATTTGTTACTTTAAATCTATGGGCTAAATTGCAACACTCACACTAGTTCAAGCAGGTCACAGACTTCTACATAAGAACCAAAGAGGTAGTTAGGGCTGAGGGAATGTTATTTTAAAAACGGGTAAGACAAGGACGTGATTCAATGAAGAGAGAAAGGTACCAGAGATGAGGGACTGGATGAAAAACTGGAAGCCAGTGTCTGCAGAGAGGGAGTGGATAATACAAGGGACAGATTTAAGGAAGAAACTGGAATGGTGAGAGAAGGAGAGAAAGGCACAGGACATCCTACCCAGTAACGGGGAGTAGAACAGTGTGGGCAAGCTGGAGGGGATTGTAAGAAAAAGGCAGGGGGGAGGGGGAATTGGTGAAGGCAGAAGTCTACTTAAATCTTAAAAATAAAGTATGCCTCGGGTCCGTGTATGACTTATCTCCACACAGCATAACCTTTGTAGTGCACCCAACATGGCTGCCTCACCTGGTATGCTCGTGGACATAATGAAAAATGACATGGATCTGACAGGCATGTTGGGACACTGACCCTAGCGCTAGGATGCTGCAACCGCTCCTTTTTGTGTCTTCACTTCTGGGCGTGATCTATTCCACCCAGGGTAATCTACGTAGTGAGCCCAAGATGGCTGCCTCATCAGGTACTGTTCATGGGTGGAATATATAACCCATAGAAGTTATTTCCCAAAATGTCTGCACCAATCATGCAGTATGCTTATTGTGCTCTCTAGGTTTAGTTGTTCTTAATTATTTCTGTATGTTTTTCAGTTTGATGTAATTGCAATGCCTTTGTACAATGTACCATGTTTTGGATTTTTTGTAAAGAGAGTCCTGCTTTAAAATCGCCAAATCTATCTGGTTAATTGAAAGAGATCACAATACACTTAAACTGAGGGCGATCATTATGCATTTAGGGCCTAATTCAGTCCTGATCGCTAGACTGCGTTTTCTCACAGCCTGCGATCAGGTCCGAACTGCGCATGCACCGCAATGCGCAGGTGCAACGGACCGCAGCTACCGGGATTGATGAACAGCGACGGAATGGTGTGAATAAAGCGATCGCACGGACGATCGCAAGGTGACTGACAGGAAGAGGGCGTCTGTGGATGTCAACTGACCATTTTCAGGGAATGTCTGGAAAATTGCAGGAGTGTCCAAGCGTTGGAAGGGAGGGTATCTGTCGTCAATTCCTGTCCTGGACAGGCTGAAGTGATTGCAGCGCCTAAGTAAGTCCTGGGCTGCGCAGACACTTCCCAAAATCAGTTTGTGCAGCTCTGCTACATATGTGTTCGCACACATGCACAGCTCAAATACCCTCCCCCTGTAGGCGGCAACTATCTGATAGCAAGGCTTCAAAAATCGCTGCCCAGCGATCAGGTCTGAATTAGGCCCCATGTGCACTGCAGGAGGGGCAGATATAACATGTGCAGAGAGAGTTAGATTTGGGTGGGTTATTTTGTTTCTGTGCAGGGTAAATACTGGCTGTTTTATTTTTACACTGCAATTTAGATTTCAGTTTGAACACACCCCACCCAAATCTAACTCGCTCTGTTATATCTGCCCCCCCCTGCAGTGCACATGGTTTTGCCCATTAGCTAACAAATTTGCTGCTGCGATCAGGTCTGAATTAGGCCCTTAAAAAAAAGTCAGAATATGTGGTCATAATGTTGCTAAGAACATTACAGACAAAGGGGTAGATTTATTAACTGCCAATATGGGGGAGATGTAGTATCAGGGCATTTATGTGTACTACTACCACTTCTCCCCCATGTATAAATGCAGGGAGGCGTATGAAATGACAAGATATCACGAAGATACGCCGGGCAATGTATGAACGGTCAGTAGTACTGACTGCTCCGACACCTATTAATTTTGACAGCTGCAGGTGTTGTTGCCCATTCACCACAGCAGGGACAACGATGTCCCTGGCTGTGGTTATTGTTGGCACTGTGTTGCATAGATATCGTGCATGCCCAGTGGAGAGGGACGGGGGAAGAGACACATTGCATCAGGACTAAGCTGATGCGCTGTGGGCTCTTGCTGGAATCGCCACAGTGGGGAGTTTTCACTCATTTAGCATCTGATATGTTTATACATCTCATTGCTGCTGCTTCCTACTTCGCCTCGCAGGAAGAGCTATACTGGCATGATATAGATGTGTGTACTTACCTTAGCCTCCCTGCATGTTAAACGGTCTTTCTAGTCAAGCCATGTGGTGGAGTGACTCCGTACCGCCAAACATCTTTACGTGATACTTTTTCCATTATAATGTGTATTATCAGCAAAACTATGTGGATAGGACGCACAAGCAGCTTATGCTAATTAAAATGATATGTGCATGAATATTTCTATGTGTGACTGCGGCTGTACCTGCATTTAGTATGCGTAAAATTTTGTATGCAGTTACAGCTGCAATATCACACACAATATAGGCATGCCACATATCATTTTAATCAGCAGAGTCTGCCTGTGCATCCTTTTTGCATAGTGATGTGAATAAGACGCATTTTCTGCAAAAAAGACACCCAGCGCTAACGGAGTTGCATGGGACCTGTCAGATCACTCATGCCAGGCATCTCTCGCTACGCAACGTATTGAGGCAAGCTATATGAGGACACATCTGTGCATGCGGGTATAATACATCTCCTCCAATGTTCTTGCCAGCATCACAAATGTTAACGCTGTAGGCTGTAAGCATGTTGACAGTGTTAAATGATTTCACTAGCATTTAACTGGGGTCGACATAGTGGTGTCTGTGGTTCCTTGCAATTAAAACATTTTGAAACACCATTTGACAATTAATTATTATTGCCCCTATTAATATAATTCAAAAATAACACTTTGTTATGAAATTAATGGGGTATATTCAATTAAAGTCGGATCCATTTCGACATGCATTTGTCGGAAAAGATCCGACAAGCCCTATTCAATTGAGTGGCCTAATCTGACTGTCGGATTTTCCCGGCGTCCGTGCAGCTGCTGTCAGCTGCTCCCCGTGTGTGAGATCACAGGGAGCTGTTGATCACGGCACTCAGCTGTGTAGTCCAGTGCCGGCCGGGGAGCGCTGCAGGGAGGCTCGTCATAAAGTACCTGCCTGCCCTGCTGCCCCTAGCCCGCCACCCTGCTCCCCATAGCCCGACGCCCCTGTCCCCTGTCTCCTCACCTCAATCCGACTTTTTTTAAAGTCGGATTGAGATTGTTGTAAACGGGACCAAAACCTGTCAAATTTGGTCCCGTTTCCGTCAGAAGAACACGGATCGGCGGCTATTCCGCCGATCCACGTGCTTTCCGACAAGTCGAGGGGAGGGACTGAATAGGTTGCAACCCCTTCAGATCTTAAAAAGTCGAAAACTGCCGTCTTTCCGACAAGACGGCAGTTTCGACTGTAACTGAATATACCCCAACGAAAGAAAAAATTCCCACATAATAGCAATGTTATTTTTGTTTGTCCTTGTGTATGAGTGTTATTTCCTAATAGTTTATTCCCCAAAAGTACATAAAATGTCAGTTATTCCCCACAAACAACGCTTGTGACCTGGACGGAGATATTTTCAAAATGTTCTTATTTTCCAGGACATCTCTGATACTTCAGTACAGTTGCAACGCAAGGGCCGCAGAGCAGTCCAACTCTGCCAGAGGGAAGCCCAATAACACTGACTGTACCTCTAAATGCTGCATCATATTGCTGGGAGTCTGCGGGGATCAGCTGGGTGTATATTACAGCCGCCGCCAGGACAGAGCATTCAGCCACATCTCTTCTGTATCTGCCAGCCCCCTAACAATTCAAGTGTCACTATCAGCTAGCCAATGGAAGCCGACAGTAAATTACTGGATGTAGACTGGATGCTATTAGAGCTCTAGATATAATTCAGCAGCCTTCAATTACCTTTAAGACCTCTTCCCTAAGCACTGCACTGTCTGAGGCAAAGGTCAAAACCGGTGTTTTTGTGGGACCACAGATCAGGAAGACCCTGCAGTGCAAGGAATTCCCAAAGATGCTCACTCAGACGGAGGAAGCTGCTTAGACCAGCTTTATCGCAGTGGTTTGGGGCTTCCTGGGCAATCACAAGGTAAAAAACTTTGTGTAGTTGGTTGAGACTTTGGTGAAGAACTTCAGCACAATGCGACGCACGATGTCCCTTAAAGTCCATATTCTTGATGCTCATCTTGAGAAACTAATAGAGAACATAAAATCGTAATCGGAGGAGCAAGGCGAGTGATTCCACCAGGATATACTGGAGTTTTAACGCTGCTACCAAGGATAGTATAACGAGATCATGATGGAAGACTACATCTGGAGGGCTGATTTGTGAAAGTGATGTTCTGCATAATCATGAATCTCGAAATTCCTACTCGCCTCTAATTCTTTTGTACAACTTTATATGTTAACCAGCTGAATACCTTCGCTACGGAATTTCAAGTATTTCCGTGTGTATAACTTTAATTTTGAAGGACTTCCTGGTAAACTAATTAGACTTACAAAAGGACATGCTCCGCCCGCCTCTGCCAATCTTTGTCAGGCCGAACCTCTGGGCGGGCCTTCCTCAGATTGATGCTGTGAAAAGGCTGGTGCTGAAGAGAATAATCAGCCTCCTTCTCTGCCCCATCCCACCTCGGATGCTGCCCTGCTCAGTGCTGTAAATGTTGAGATGACAGGCAAAGCTCCGCCCGCTGTATGTTAAATATGTAAGGTTTGCAGGGATAGGCTGACTCTATTTCAAAGGGCCCTAGGTCTCCTTGCTTAGCTTCTCACTCTCCTAAGGGTTCCTAGTTTTCACAACACTTAAGGTCACTGGGAGTTCTGTCGGTACCCTTTTCACAGCAGATAAGCAGTTGCCGACTATCAAGCTTTCTTTTAATGAATTTAAGAGTCCAAATATTTAGGTCTCCTTTCCTCGTATTGCTCTCTGAGAGGTTTGGTAATGTTTAATTCAAGTGACAGGATAAACTCTGATCACTGAAACACTATTCTCTCCTGACTGGAAATAGGGTGGTTTAAGTACTTATATCTAAAAAAAAATAAAAAAAAATGAATTTTATTTTTCACCCCTTCTCACCCCCCATGCTGATGGGGGCTGAACTTGGACTGAAATGGTATTGGGAGTGTCACTACTTATCTCAGCGACCCCGAAAACTATGAATTTTTACATGTCCCCCCCTTCCCACCCCTACCTCTAGGGTTGCTAGGGGTGTCTTAAAATAAAATGCCCTGGTCACAAAAGCAAAGTTGAGAGGAACAAACAACATTTTCCATACTTTTCAGACATTAAGCAATTAAGAAACAGCAGTTACTACCAAAGGACAAAAAAAATTGTTATATAGTGTTATCAATGTAATCTACCTCCTAATACAATATATAATGATGAATGTACGTGCATTTCTCTCCTTTGGAATTAACAGATAGCTCAGAGCAGCATGCTTTTTGATCTCTGATTGCCCAGGTGAGGTTAATGGCCTTTATTCTTTCATCCACCTTTACAGCACATTCCCATATCATGCCACCCAAACCTTTCCCTGCATTCTCCTCAATTGAGGTCCATTCGGTCCACCTTTACTTCTCACTATACCTTCATGTTGCAGTTATCCACCGCCCTCCCAGCCCCCTACCAACTTTCCTTGATATTTCTGCCTGGCTCCCAATCTTCCTTTACTCTGATCTGAACCCTGATGACTTTAACATTGCCATTGACAATCCCGCTGACCTAGCTACTTCCAAACTCCTCTCACTGACATCCTATTTTGGCCTGTCCCATCGGCCACCCTCCCTCCACCTACAAGCCTTGGTCACTGCCTTAATCTCATCTTTAACCACTTCTGCTTTCCACTTTCTCACTACCACCCTCTTTGCTTCAAAATCTCCTCTCCTTCTGCTCCCAAAACATCTTCATCAAGCGCACTCTCAATAGTCTTGACCCTGCCTCATTCTCCTCTTCCTCCTCTCTCCTATTACAGACCTGTACAACCACCGTCTTGTTTCTGCCCCGGCCACCTGTCCGGCTCAAGCAGACCAAACCCCAACCCTGGCACTTAAAATTCACCAGATTCCTCCAAAAACACTTCCGCACTGCTGAATGCCTGTGGAGGAAATCGAACTCTCTGACTTTCTTCACTTCAAATTTATTCTCTTTTTCTATAGTTCCACCCTCAATGTACCCTACCAGAGAAGGGAGTTGAAGGTGGCGAAGGCACCCTAGCAGCCCAAGCATGGATAAAAAAGCCCAAGCATGGATAAGGTTTTATCCATGCTTGGGCACAGGTGACTTAATTAGTACCTCAGGCAACTTGATTTAACCGGGATTCGTCCCCTGCCGGCGCGGCTAGCGATGGTGCTCGGTGGCCGCATGGGGGTGCGGTGCGGTCAGTGGCGGTTTCCTGGAGGCTGGAGGGAGGACCTAGTGGCCGCAGGCTCCCTGTGTGTCTGCAGTACAGGGGGCAGCCATGTTGGAGACCAAGTGCAGCACCAATGAGCTTAGGGGTGAGTGTCAGCCAATCCTGGTTTTCTGCTGCCTATAAATAGGCTGGGCTTTTTGCATTCTGTGCCAGTGTTTTGTTGTGGTTACTCTGTACCCTAGCTCTGTGCTCCCGCAGATTACTCTGTGCGTCTCTAGGTAATTTGGTCCCATCTCGCTCTCTGAGTTATCAGCCAGCTATCATTGCACTACGACCACCAGCTTCCCCGTGCGCGGTCACGGTCGACCACTCTCCCGCCGGTGTCTTCGAGTTCTCCAAGTTTCCCGTGGTGGTTTGTTAGCCTCAGTCTGTGTTCTTCGGTCACGTGTCCACATCATCCAGCGGACGATCCTTGCAGCTCCTCAGTTACATCCTCGCTTCAGCTGGATAAACAGTCTTCACAGTTCTCCTTCCAGATCTTCGCATTATCCTGCAACCGGTCTTCACAGTTCTTCAGCCACGTCTTCGCATCATACAGCAACTTAACTTCATAGTTCGTCACCCACGTCTTCGTATCATCTAAAGCAAACTCTTCTCAGTTCTTCAGTCTCGACTTCGTATCATTCATTGGACATTCTTACAGTTTTCACTCCCGTTATCATCCCATCCAGAAACCTACTCTCTGCAGTTCATCTCACGCCCCCACGTCACCCTGCAAACCTCGTCATAGTTCCACAGTCACGCCCCATCTTCAGACCATCTCTTTCTGCAAGCACCAGCCTCTTCCTTCAGGAGTTTCAGAGACTTCATTCTCTACAGTTTATCAGTCCCGAGTTTGACTTCCTACCGCTTTTCTCTGTTTGTGCCATTTATAAATATATGAAAAGGAATTATCTTCGTCCTCCTTGTTTCCTGCACTGCGGAGTGTCTGCTCCTTCAGTTGGTCGGAGTCCAACGGATTCACAAAAACAGCCTGCCCTGACATGGATGTCCTTAAAACCTGGACTGCTAGTGTGCCTTGAAGACTGAGTTTGGGAACCACTGCACTTAAGAGTCCTTCTTCAAAGCACTCATCTCTTATCAATCCTCCACCCCTCAGCCGCTCTTTGCCACCTTCAACTCCCAACCTCCTCTCCGCCACTAACTTTGCTGCTTTCTTCACTTCTAAAATAGAATCTATCATGTAGGAAATCACCATCCCAGAAATTCAGTCTCTCCTTGCTGTCTCTTTCCCCTCCTCCCATTTCCCCCCAGTTCCTCTAATCTTTCTCCCCTAACATATGCCTACAACTCCCACACCTCTTCAATCTTTTCACCCTCATTTCAAACATGCCTTAGTGTCTGCCATCCTCAAATAAAAAATCCTCCCTGGACCTCTCTTCTCAATCCAACTACTCCCCTTCACCTAAACGACATTGACTGGGAAGTTTTGTTTTATGGTAAAGACACAACGGAAATGTGGGTAGCTTTTAAAGGGTTGCTTGATAGCAATATTCACAAATTCATTCCCATGAGCAGTAAACGCAGGAGTACTAACTAAACACAAGCCAATGTGGCTCAATAAGGAGGTCAAAGAAGCAATGGCTAAAAAGAAGCGTGCTTTCAAAACATTTATATCTCATAAAGGGGAGGAGTCATTCCAGCATTATAAGGAATGCAATAAAAAAATGCAAAAAAGCAATAAGGGCAACTAAAATTGTAAACGAAAAACAAATCACTATAGAGAGTAAAACCAATCCTAATTTTTTTTTATAAATACATAAGCAGTAAAAGGTTAAAGAAGGAGAAAGTAGGCCCACTAAAAGATGAATTGGGAGCTGAAATACTGAACAAATGTTTTTCCTCAGTATTCACCAGGGAGGATCAGATGGTGAGAGTAGTGCATAACAATAGTGAAGGTAATGACTCTTTGTTTGATGCTTGTTTAAGTGAGGAAATGGTCCTGTAGAGACTAAGCAACATAAAGGATTAATAAATCACCAGGCCCAGATGGTTTTCATCCGAGGGTTATTATAGAGCTTAAGTCGCAGCTAGCAAAATCCCTATACATGATTTTCCAAAGTTCAATTACATCAGGCATGGTGCCAAAGGATTGGCACATAGCTGAGGTAGTGCCTTTATTTAAAAAGGGAACTAAAAATAATCCTGATAACTATAGAACAGTTAGTTTAACCTCTATAGTGTGTAAAATATTGGAAGGTATTTTGGGGGATAGCATAGAGGATTATCTGCAGGTTAATAAGATTATTAGCAAAAGTCAGCATGGCTTTGTAAGGGATAGATCATGTCAAACTAACTTAATTAGCTTCTACGAGGAAGTGAGCGCGAATTTTGACCAGGGAAAAGCAGTGGATGTGGTGTATTTTGATTTTGCAAAAGCATTCGATACAGTGCCTCACAGGAGACTGATCATCAAGTTGAGGGAACTTGGCCTAGGATATACTATTTGCACATGGATAGGTAATTGGCTGGATAACAGAGTACACCGAGTAGTGGTCAACGGGATGTTCTCCAGCTGGGCGGAATACCACAAGGATCCGTACTTGGCCCGCTGCTGTTCAATATATTTATCAATGATCTAGGAATAGGCCTGGAAAGCACAGTGACAATATTTGCAGATGATACTAAACTGTGTACGGTAATTAATTCAGAAAGCGATGTGGAGTCTCTATAGAATTACTTATTTTAACTTGAAACCTGGGCGTCTAAATGGGGAATGAGGTTCAATATAGAAAAATGCAAAGTTATGCATTTCAGGACAAAAAACACACATGCATCCTACACTCTAAGGGGTATATGCAATTGCGGTTGAATTCCCGAAATTGTCGAATTTCGGGTATTTTTCGCCAAAAAAAAAAAATTTGTCAATACAATTCAGTGCTTTCCGTCAAAAAAACGGACTTTCAAAATTCGACTTTTTGAAATTCGACTTTTTGCAAATTCGACTTTTCTGCAATGATACAAGTGCTGCAATTCGACAAAAGCATATTCAATTCAAGTTTGGAAATTCGACAGCAGTGCTTTTAGACAGCAAATTCGTCATTTTCAATCCGCCACACTTTGGAGGGTGAAACCAATTAAAAAAATTTAAAACATGTTTTTTTTGTGTTTTTTTTTCGTGGTAATATCAGATCTATTTATATTAGAAGGGATTAGGTACTTGGTTTGTCTTTTTTGGAGGCACAAGTATTATTTATATATTTTTAAAAATATATATATATTTTTTTTTTTTATAGATGGAATGGTGAAATCCCTGAAAAAAATGGCGTGGGGTCCCCCCTCCAAAGCATAACCAGCCTAGGGCTCTTCGAGCTGGTCCTGGTTCTAAAAATGCGGGGGGGAAATTGACAGGGGATCCCCCGTATTTTTAAAACCAGCACCGGGCTCTGCGCCTGGTGCTGGTGCAAAAAATACGGGGGACAAAACGAGTAGGGGTCCCCCGTATTTTTTACACCAGCATCGGGCTCCACTAGCTGGACAGATAATGCCACAGCCGGGGGTCACTTTTATACAGTGCCCTGCGGCAGTGGCATTAAATATCCAACTAGTCACCCCTGGCCGGGGTACCCTGGGGGAGTGGGGACCCCTTCAATCAAGGGGTCCCCCCCACCCAGCCACCCAAGGGCCAGGGGTGAAGCCCGAGGCTGTCCCCCCCCATCCAAGGGCTGCGGATGGGAGGCTGATAGCCTTGGTAAAATGTCAAGAATATTGTTTTTTCCAGAAGAACTACAAGTCCCAGCAAGCCTCCCCCGCAAGCTGGTACTTGGAGAACCAGAAGTACCAGCATGCGGGAGAAAAACGGGCCCGCTGGTACCTGTAGTTCTACTGGAAAAAAAATACCCAAATAAAAACAGGACACACACACCGTGACAGTAAAACTTTATTTCATACGTCGACACACACATACTTACCTATGTTCACACGCCGACATCGGTCCTCTTCTCCAAGTAGAATCCACGGATACCTGAAAAGAAAAGATCAATATACTCACCTCAACCAGGGTCCAGAGATAAATCCACGTACTTGTTAAAAAAAACAAACCGGACACCCGTACCATGCCGGACTGAAAGGGGTCCCATGCTTACACATGGGACCCCTATCCCCGAATGCAGAGAGACCTCTCAGAGTGACAGCTGTCACAGAAAGGTCTCTAAAGCCAATCAGGAAGCGCTACTTCGTTGCGCTCACCTGATTGGCTGTGCGCTGTCTGAACTCAGACAACGCATCGCACAGCTCCGTCCATTACTTTCAATGGTGGGAACTTAGCGGCTAGCGGTGAGGTCACCCGCCGGTCAGCGGCTGACCACGGGTAACCCCCGCAGACGGCAAAGTTCTCACCATTGAAAGTAATGGAGAGGCTTTGCGATGCGCTGTCTGACAGCTCAGACAGCACACAGCCAATCAGGTGAGCGCCACGGAAGTAGCGCTTCCTGATCGGCTGAAGGGACTTCAGTGACAGGAGTCACGTGGTGTCCCGGCATTCGGGGAAAGGGGTCTGATGTGAAAGCATGGGACCCCTTTCAGTCCGGCATGGCACGGGTGTTCGTTTTTTTTTTTTAACAAGTACGTGGATGTATCTCTGGACGTGGATGTACCTCTGGACGCTGGAAGGTGAGTATAATTTTTTTCACAGGTACCCTCGGATCGTCGGAGACCGTGGCAGTCGGCGTGTCAACATAGGTAAGTATGTGTGTGTCGGCAGTGTGTAATAAAGTTTTACTGTCGCTGTGTCTGTGTACTGTTTTTATTTGGGTATTTTTTTTCCAGTAGAACTACAGGTACCAGCGGGCCCGGTTTTCTCCCGCATGCTGGTACTTGTGGTTCTCCAAGTACCAGCTTGCGGGGGAGGCTTGCTGGGACTTGTAGTACTGCTGGAAAAAACAATATTCTTGTAATTTTTCTCAAGGCTATCAGCCTCCCATCCGCAGCCATTGGATGGGGGGGACAGCCTCGGGCTTCACCCCTGGCCCTTGGGTGGCTGGGGGGGACGGGGACCCCTTGATTGAAGGGGTCCCCACTCCCCCAGGGTACCCCGGCCAAGGGTGACTAGTTGGATATTTAATGCCACGGCCGCAGGGCACTGTATAAAAGTGACCCCCGGCTGTGGCATTATCTGTCCAGCTAGTGGAGCCCGATGCTGGTGTGAAAAATACGGGGGATCCCTACTCTTTTTGTCCCCCGTATTTTTTGCACCAGCACCAGGCGCAGAGCCCGGTGCTGGTTTTAAAAATACGGGGGATCCCTGCCCAATTTCCCCCCGGATTTTTAGAACCAGGACCAGCTCGAAGAGCCCGAGGCTGGTTATGCTTTGGAGGGGGGACCCCACGCCATTTTTTCCCGTTTTTTTAAATCGCGGCAAAATCCGGCAAATCGGCCGTTTTTCGCCCGCGGGAATGTCGAATCCGTTTTTCATTGAATATGGTGAATTCCGCCAGCCACCTGCCGGAATTCACCCGTCGAATTGTGTCGAATTAAAAAACGGCGATAATTTGCCGCGATTCGCCGTGAATTGCATATACCCCTAAATGGGGAAAATATAGGGGTAACCGTGGTGGAAAAAGATTGGGGTTGCTCATAGATAATAGGCTTAGTAACCGTACACAATGTCAAAATGCAGCAAAAAAGTCAAATAAAGTGCTTGCGTGCATAAAACGGGACATTGAGACAAGGGACGAGGATGTAATCCTGCGGCTGCACAAATCATTGGTACGTCCACACCTTGAATATTGTGTTCAATTTTGGGCACCATATTATAAAAAAAGATATCAGGGAACTAGAAAGGGTTCAAAGGCGAGCTACTAAATTGATTAAAGGGTTAGAGACACTGGAGTACGAGGAAAGGCTTACTAGGTTAAATATGTATACTCTAGAAAAGAGGCGTCTAAGAGGAGACATTATTAATATATTAAAATATGTAAAGGGTCATTACAAGGAGCTAGCAGGGGATTTGTTCATTAATAGAACTCTGTATAGGACACGTGGGCACTCACTGAGGCTAGAGGAGAGAAACTTCCATACACAGCGTAGGAAGGGTTCTTCACGGTAAGGGTAATAAAGATTTGGAGCTCCCTGCCGGAGAAGGTATTAATGGCAGACTCTGTAAATGCATTTAAAAACGGATTGGATATTTCTAACTGGAAAACGTATCCAGAGTTATAGCATTTAGCAGAGTGACATTGATATCTGGGAGTGGTAGAATCGTAGTTGTCAGTTGGTAATAAACCATTACTTCAGCAGGTGCTTTATAATATGAACAGCTTAACACAGAATACAGGTTGAACCCGATGGGCATTTTGCCTCTTTTCAGCTTCACTAACTATATAACTATGTAACCTCTAAAATTCTTGAATGGCTTGTCTATACCCGCTTCTCCACCTATCACTCAACTTTTCTTGACCTGCTCTAACCTTGCTTTCGCCCCCCTTAATCTACAAAAACCACCTTCGCCCTAACCACCAATGACATACTTTCTAAATCAAAAACTCACTTATTTGTTCTCATCCTTCTTGACCTCTGCAGCCTTCGATACATTTTCCCATCCACTTCTTATCTGCTCCCTTCACTCACTTGGTCTCTGGGATACGGTCTTAGTTTTCCTATTATCTGTCCAAGCATTCTTTCTTCATCACAACCCCCACCTCCTCCTCACCCCTTCTCCTGCTCCCAGCAGTGGTCCCCAAGGCCCAGTCCTAGGCACTATTTTTTTCACACTGCATGTCCTCTCTTGGTGAATTTATTGGCTCTTTTAGTCTGTAATTTATTATCTTTATGCTGATGACACCCAACTCTATCTGTCCTCCTCCAACATCTCCCTCTTCTTACACATTTCAAATTATTCATCCTATCCTACATGTGTCAAAGACTGAGCTCATTGTTTTCCATCCTTCTTTTGTCTGACCCCCCCCCCCCCCCCCCCACCTCTCACCATGTCACCCTCATTGTCAGCAACAACACAATTTCCTTTTGTTTGTAAAGTCTGATACCTGGATGTTATCCTTTATTCTGAATTCTCATTCAATCCTAACATTCAGTCACTTACACATGCCGGTCAGTTTTATTTCCAGAATATTGACAGAATTTGACCCTTAATCTCCATCGAAGCAACCAAAACACGTGTCCATGCCCTCATTATCTTTTGACTCGACTACTGCAATTTTTATTCTGCTGGTCTTCTCCTCATCTGCCCATCTCCTCTCAAATCTCACCTTAATGTCACAGTTAAGGGAGGTACACACTAAAGAGATGTGTGCTGAGCGATCTATCACAGACCGCTCAGCACACATCTCTATCCCGCTCAGCACAGCGAGATGTGTACTGAGCGAGGGGAAGGGGGGCAGGGGCAGAGGTCCACTCACTTCACACAGTGCTGAAGTGAGTGACCTGCTAGATGGAGCCTGCATGCAGGCTCAATCTAGCACCGGCGATAGCGATGGCATACACACGAGAGATCCTTGCTAAACGTCTAAGCAATCTAGTCAGATTGCTTAGATTTTAAGCACGGATCTCTCTGTGTGTACCCCCCTTTAGATTGATCTTTCAATCCCACTACCCTGTCTCTGCTTCAGCTCTATGCCAATCCTTCCACTGGCTCTTACTCCCTTAGAGACTCTCTTATTCTCTTCTCCCCCTACTACTCCAAATTCACTCCCCTTCACACACCCTTCTGTCAGCCGATGATTGTTGCTTTTTCTCCTCACCGATTACCATCTCTCACTCAAATAGGCTCTCCCCTAATATTCATTGCTTCAAACATGCACTTAAAACCCACGTAATCATCCCGGCGTACCAAATCTCTGCCAAATTTGGTTTTCCCTCCCACTTTGTTACCCTTATACTGTATCTTACTAGTACTGCCACTTTGCCTTTTAGAGACTATAAGCGCGTGCAAGCAGGCCCTCCTAACTTTTCTACCCTTTCCCTTCATCTGTTATCTCAGACAGCTGATTTGGGTCACTATTATTTATTATATGTTGGCACTATGCCCACATTTGTTAAGTGTTAGTTAGTTAGTCCCACATTTACAACTATGTGGTTGTGTTTTTACTATTCCTATTTTTGCATCAGTTTCTTTTTTTGCTTACAACTGTACTATGTATTTCTATTAATACAGTTACTCATTTTACCCCCTTTTGTATTTTATTCTGTATGGTGGTGCCTTATAAATGATAATAATCTATATCGCTTGTCACAATCATCTAATCTTTTCAGCAGGTTTGGGAAGATTATAAACATGCAGTTTTGCAACTCTGGAGTTTCCATACTTATATTGGGAAAACACTGATGGTGCTCTAACGTCCTATTGTATTCTAAAGTTGGAATTCTCTGTGGGTTACAATCCATCCAATAAACCACTGGATATCCACTAAATGCATAACTGCCACTTAGCTAATATACCCTACAATATAGGTACAATGGAGAATTCTTAGGTAAATTTCAGCAATTATTTCTTCTTTTGTTTTGACTTTATTCAGTTTATTTTTACTGTTCAGTTCACAACTAGATGTCTTAGTACTGTAAACATTGGGACACAGATGTCTCAGCATTTAGTTTACAAGATGTAAATAATATGTATTTTATTTTTTTCGATACACTATGATAAATGTATTAAACATGTAGCATGGTTTAGATTGTTGTAGAAAACAGCTGCATGAATTCATTTAATAAAGTTTTGCATTTGATCATGTTAGGATTGTTTATCTTAGATCTACAATCTGACAAGTTGAAAGCCACAGTGAGCAAACTGAAATTATACAAGGTAAGCGGTGGAGATACAGATCCTGAATCTTCAGATACAATAGAACTTTCAAATCTGAAACCTTTTTGTAGACCTCTTCCCGTGTGTGGAAGTGATGGGGAGGAAAATGAATGTATAGATTTCTGGAATGGAAATGAATCATTTTCTGGTGGAAAAATCACAAGTCAAAGCAGCATAATGCTAATAAAAGGCCCACTATCATTATCCGCTGAAAGCTCAGTGGCCTCAAAATTCGACACAGTTGATAATCAGAATAAGTCCTTTACCTCTAATGCAGCCATCCTCACCACCTGGTTGCTGTGGTAGAAAAAGTTGGGTAGAACATCAAAGATGGAGGTTTCCGAAAGGATAAGTTTCTGAAAGTAAACAGTAACTCTTCAGTTATGGTCTGGTACAGAAGCTGCGACTATTATTTTCTATTTTACAGAACACACGCACATTTTGTTAAAATTGTTTACTTTTAAGATTTTAATTGGGTTATTTAAAAAAAAAAATTGTGTTTAGTTGTGGTCATTTTTAAAATGTACTAAAATGTGCTGCCCATAGCTTCACATACTCTTCTGGAGTGATGAGCTGATGAGTGGGACAGATCCTACACTTTTTGCATGCTGTTGGGTACTTGTGCACTATGTATGTCTTAATGGAGTGGTGTTGTTACAATGTGGAATTATATTCACCACATAAAACAGTGGTATGCACAAAATAAATATTTATATCATTTATAGAGAGCTAGATTAAAACTAGCTATGGTCATGAAAGTGGCATTAGGAAAAGCTACAGGGAATGGGAATACATGATATCCAGGCAAAATTCCAAACTGTAGACCAAACTAGGAGAAGCCAAACATGTTTCTTGTTTTAATTAGTGATGAGCGGATTCGGTTTTACTCGGTTTTACTCGGTTCTCAAAACCGAATCTTATTGGCTATCCAAAACACGTGACATCAGTGAGCCAATAAGATTCGGTTTTGAGAACCGAGTAAAACCGAATCCGCTCATCACTAGTTTTAATGTTCCCATGGTTTCTGACCATCTGAAAAGTAGCTGCTATATAGTAATATCCTACATACTAAGGTCCATTTAAGGACCCTACATACAGTAGAAAAGTAGTATGTACTGTCAGCATTTAAAACAAATGCTGCTTTGCTTTATCTCATATCCTGCATTACTGCATACTGTGCCTTCATAACAAATTACCAATACACTGTGATTTTTGTATAAAATTAGAGATGTGCGGCCTGCACTTTTCGTGTTTTGTGTTTTGGGTTTGGTTCTAATTCCATTTTCGTGTTTTGGCTTGGATTTGCCAAAACCACCCTTTTGGGTTTTGGTTTTGGATCTGGATGATTTTTGAAAGAAAAAATACATTAAAAAAGCTAAAATCACAGAATTTGGGGGTAATTTTGCCCTTACAGTATTATTAACCTCAATAACAATCATTTCCAGTCTATTCTGAACACCTCACAATACTGTTTTTAGGCCTAAAAGTTGCACCGAGGTGGCTGTATGACTAAGCTAAGTGACACAAGTGTGCGGCACAAACACCTGGCCCATCTAGGAGTGGCACTGCAGTTGCAGACAAGATGGCACTATTCAAAAACTAGTCCCCAAACAGCACATGATGCAAAGAAGAAAAAGAGGTGCAATGAGGTAGCTGGATGGCCAAGCTAAACGACACAAGTGTGCGGCACAAACACCTGGCCCATCTAGGAGTGGCACTGCAGTGGCAGATAGGATGGCAGATTTAAAAAATAGGCCCCAAACAGCACATGGACATATAGAAACAAACAGCAGTGGACATATAGCAGCAGCGTATATCGTCACTGGAATTACTGATGACACAGGACACTACCACTGGTCTGATGCAGCCCAACAGGTTGTTATAATTGTTATACTGCAGCAGTGGATATATAGCAGCAGTGTATATCGTCACTGGAATTAATGATGACACAGGACACTACCACTGGTCTGATGCAGCCCAACAGGTTGTTATAATTGTTATACTGCAGTAGTGGCTATATATCAGCAGCGTATATCGTCACTGGAATTACTGATGACACAGGACACTATCACTGGTCTGCACAACACAGCGCCACTTTATACAGCTACACTGGATATATGGCAGCAGAGAATACCAACACTGTGAATGGCTGGACTGATACAGCACAGGGGGTCATTCCGAGTTGTTCGCTCGCAAGCTGCTTTTAGCAGCTTTGCACACGCTAAGCCGCCGCCTACTGGGAGTGAATCTTAGCTTATCAAAATTGCGAACGAAAGATTAGCAGAATTGCGAATAGACACTTCTTAGCAGTTTCTGAGTAGCTCCAGACTTACTCGGCATCTGCGATCAGTTCAGTCAGTTTCGTTCCTGGTTTGAAGTCACAAACACACCCAGCGTTCGCCCAGACACTCCTCCGTTTCTCCAGCCACTCCCGCGTTTTTCCCAGAAACGGTAGCGTTTTTTCGCACACAACCATAAAACGGCCAGTTTCAGCCCAGAAACACCCACTTCCTGTCAATCACATTCCGATCACCAGAACGAAGAAAAAACCTCGTAATGCCGTGAGTAAAAAACCTAACTGCACAGCAAATTTACTTGGCGCAGTCGCACTGCGGACATTGCGCATGCGCATTAGCGACTAATCGCTCCGTTGCGAGAAAAAAAGAACGAGCGAACAACTCGGAATGACCCCCAATACACTGACTACACTGGACTGGTCTGCACAACACAGCACCACTTTACAGCTACACTGGATATATCTGCCTGGACTGATACAGCACAATACACTGACTACACTGGACTGGTCTGCACAACACAGCACCACTTTACAGCTACACTGGATATATGGCAGCAGAGAACACCAACACTGTGACTGCCTGGACTGATGCAGCACAACAATACACTGAGTGACTACACTGGACTGGACTGAGCAGCACAACACTTGCCACCCCACTTTCCCATCCCCACACAGACAATGAACACTGAGGACACGTCCTCTCTATACAATCTCCGAGACTGGAGTGAAAAGGGCGGAGCCGCGCGGCTCCTTATATGGAATCCAAATCCCGCGAGAAGCCGACAGTGGGATGATGGCGTTTTGCCGCATCGGGTTTCCGAGTCAAGATGGAAAATCCGAGCCTGGCTCGGATCCGGACTCAGAAGGCAAAGTTCGGTAGGGTTCGGTTCTCTGAGAACCGAACCCGCTCATCTCTAGTATAAATATATATATTGTCAAGCTATAATGAACTGGGTGGTCTCCTACAGAATAATATCAACTGGGGGCCACATAACTAACAAAACGATCTATATGTTCTAAAAGTCCTACACAATGTTACATTTCTATCTTTACCTCTCTTTAATATGAACATTGTTCAATTTTCTGTACCTTTACAATAATTTATGCAGGTTCATTTGTTCAGGAATTGTGATAATGGTAGGTGTAACATAATACATCATTAAGTGAGAAATTACCTGAAGATTTTCAATACAAAACTGATGCCCATACATATCGATGGCAGACAAAAATATGGATTCCACTTGGTTATGTCGAAGCTCATATGAAGGCAAATGTGAAGCAATAAGGACCTGACAGGGAAAGGAAACATAAAAAATGTCCACGTATTTGAAGCAGGAAATAAGTGCTCTAAGTTCTTTGGAAAAACGTTTTGCATACCTGCCGTGCCCGAAGAGCCACTTTTGCATTTGTAGTTTTACTTAGCTGGGTGAGCTCTATCAAAATGTTCAGTAATTCATCTGTTAATGTAGGGTCGCGACCACACAACTGATCCTAAAATGAGAATGACATTTAGAACACAAAAAATTCATAAAGAAGTTTATTTATCTTCCACTATTTTTAAACTAATGACAGGTACTATACTCTGGGGCACATTTATCGACGAGTCATAAAACGTGTTGTGAATGATAAAACTTGTGTATGATGAATGCTGCTCCAGCCAATTAGCTCTTAACTGTTATTTTTCTAGCACATGACAGCTGGGAGCTGATTGGCTGAAGCACTATTTATTATATGCAACGAGATTTATCATTCACAAGGAGTTTGATCGCTTGCTGATAAATGAGCCCATAATGTAGAAATGTTATTCACATCCCCATCTCTTGCATCCTGGATCCTCTGGTTTTCCATTTCTAAAGACTGACAGTATATATTACTACTGTAGTTTAAATCATATTAAATATAAAGAATTTATATACTTTTTCAAAATGGCAGGCACAGAATAGCCTCACCTAGTTTTCCACATAATGAGGTTGATTCTATTAGGACCAAATGAGGCACCACAAGTTTTTGGGATTCAATTGCTTAATATTGAAAATATAACTTTTTTTGTGTTTAACTCTCTGAGCAGGTAAAAAGGTGAGGAAAGTCCTTATTTTATGGTAAAAATGTCAGGATGTAGCTCTGATACATAATGAATAATAATGCACTTGGAGACTTTAAACTACGTAGTAAAAATTGTCCAATTAATACATGTAAATTTTCATGATATTTTCTCAAAACAAGCAGAGAAGTAACAAAAATGACAAGGGACATGTATGTAGAGGTCTTCTATGGATTGGACATTAGTTTTTCAGCTTCCAGATGGGAGCAAGTATATTTTCCAAGTTATTGCAAACGTATTTAAAAGGCTAAAAAATTACATTCTAAACATTATTAATATACCCAAAATGACACTAAACACTTTTTTTTTTTTTTTAAATACACTTGCTGGCTCTAATATTTCAAACATTTAAAAAAAAAAAACTTAGAAATGAACAATTTGCCAGGTTCCAATAACATACCTCCCAACTGTCCCGATTTTCGCGGGACAGTCCCGTTTTTTGGGAACTGTTCCGCTGTCCCACCAGCGGGCCACAGGTTCTCAAACTCGGTCCTCAGGACCCCACACAGTGCATGTTTTGCAGGTCTCCTCACAGAATCACAAGTGAAATAATTAGCTCCACCTGTGGACCTTTTAAAATGTGTCAGTGAGTAATTAATACACCTGTGCTCCTGTTGGGTTACCTGCAAAACATGCACTGTGTGGGGTCCTGAGGACCGAGTTTGAGAACCACTGCTCTAGACTGTTCTGCTATCTTATCTGCTGCTTCAGAAATTGTGTTTTCCATATACTTTTTCCAGGTGACACACTAGAATAAACGTGTGACATTTCCATGATGCTCACAAATTGCGGTTTACAATGAATTACACAATTATTGAAGCACACATCAAGGAATCTTTGCACTACGGAAAGCGCTCCTAATTAAATTGATCCCACGGAATTTACAAAACCATTATGACTTTAGCCAATAGATGGCAGTAGAGTCATGTTTAACACATAAAAGAATATCATACATGTAGAGGTTATAAGGTCATTAATTCATAAATAATAATGAACAACAAATCAGAGCCATGTTTTCAGAGTCAGCCGGTACTGGGATCAACCACAATTAAAGAATTATTATATATAGCTAGATATAGCCCACAAAAAATTGAAATAAATGCATACATAATAAATGTATAACATTTCAATTTAAAGATAAAAAGACTTAAAAAATAAAAAATGTACATTTAAAATCATATAATAAATAAAAAATAATAAATATATATATCCCCTTGAAGAAGTCCAGACTCTGACGGACGAAACGCGTTGGGACTGTTTGCTGCTGAACTCCTTTTGATGGACAGATAAGCGTTTGAACTTTTTTAATCCTGTACGCATGTTCTCTAGCTATCTTTTGTCCTTGGGACAGTTTGCTGCTGATCTCCCCCCTTTTATGATGGACAGATAAGCCTTTTATAATTTTAAATCTTGTACGTGTGTTGTCTAGCTATTGTATGTTTTTGTATATTAAATTTGTATTTTACTTTGTGAAGTCTGGGCTACGAAATATATTTTATTGGGAATAAGCACGTTCCCTAATTTACTGCCCTTTATTGCAAATGACACCATTTGAATTTGAGAACGGTACACACTATGTTTGTTGTATTTCTCTTTTTACATGTAAATCCTAAATGATGAACACCGGCTGGAAGTTCTTATTTACCAAATAAGTGCCCAGGGCCATAACTATACCCACCTGATTATTTCCGTTATAATTGTTATTACACTCACAAGCGCTTATTTTCTCTACTACCTATTTTTATCTATGTGTATACCATACACTAACTTTGTATTATGAGCTGCTACTCTTAAATGGGTTAAGGAGTGTTATCTATAACATCTCATCACTGCACATCTGTACTAAAGCGCCTAGGTTTATGCTTTTCTATATTATAATAAGATTTTACTCACCGGTAAATCTATTTCTCGTAGTCCGTAGTGGATGCTGGGAACTCCGAAAGGACCATGGGGAATAGCGGCTCCGCAGGAGACTGGGCACAACTAAAGAAAGCTTTTAGGTCACCTGGTGTGCACTGGCTCCTCCCACTATGACCCTCCTCCAAGCCTCAGTTAGGACACTGTGCCCGGACGAGCTGACATAATAAGGAAGGATTTTGAATCCCGGGTAAGACTCATACCAGCCACACCAATCACACCGTATAACTCGTGATACTATACCCAGTTTAACAGTATGAAAACAACTGAGCCTCTCAACAGATGGCTCAACAATAACCCTTTAGTTAACAATAACTATGTACAAGTATTGCAGACAATCCGCACTTGGGATGGGCGCCCAGCATCCACTACGGACTACGAGAAATAGATTTACCGGTGAGTAAAATCTTATTTTCTCTGACGTCCTAGTGGATGCTGGGAACTCCGAAAGGACCATGGGGATTATACCAAAGCTCCCAAACGGGCGGGAGAGTGCGGATGACTCTGCAGCACCGAATGAGAGAACTCAAGGTCCTCCTCAGCCAGGGTATCAAATTTGTAGAATTTTGCAAACGTGTTTGCCCCTGACCAAGTAGCAGCTCGGCAAAGTTGTAAAGCCGAGACCCCTCGGGCAGCCGCCCAAGATGAGCCCACCTTCCTTGTGGAATGGGCTTTTACTTATTTAGGATGCGGCAGTCCAGCCGCAGAATGCGCCAGCTGAATTGTGCTACAAATCCAGCGAGCAATAGTCTGCTTAGAAGCAGGAGCACCCAGTTTGTTGGGTGCATACAGGATAAATAGCGAGTCAGTTTTCCTGACTCTAGCCGTCCTGGAAACATAAATTTTCAAGGCCCTGACTACGTCCAGTAACTTGGAATCCTCCAAGTCCCTAGTAGCCGCAGGCACCACAATAGGTTGGTTCAAGTGAAAAGCTGACACCACCTTAGGGAGAAACTGGGGACGAGTCCTCAATTCCGCCCTATCCATATGGAAAATCAGATAAGGGCTTTTACATGACAAAGCTGCCAATTCTGACACATGCCTGGCTGAAGCCAAGGCCAATAACATGACCACTTTCCACGTGAGATATTTTAGATCCACGGTTTTAAGTGGCTCAAACCAATGTGATTTTAAGAAACTCAACACCACGTTGAGATCCCAAGGTGCCACTGGAGGCACAAACGGGGGCTGAATATGCAGCACTCCTTTCACAAACGTCTGAACTTCAGGTAGTGAAGCTAGTTCTTTCTGGAAGAAAATCGACAGAGCCGAGATCTGTACCTTAATGGAGCCTAATTTCAGGCCCATAGTCACTCCTGCTTGTAGGAAATGCAGAAATCAACCTAGTTGAAATTCCTCTGTTGGGGCCTTTTTGGCCTCACACCAAGCAACATATTTCCGCCATATGCGGTGATAATGCTTTGCAGTTACATCTTTCCTGGCTTTAATCAGCGTAGGAATGACTTCCTCCGGAATGCCCTTTTCCTTCAGGATCCAGCGTTCAACCGCCATGCCGTCAAACGCAGCAGCGGTAAGTCTTGGAACAGACAGGGCCCCTGCTGCAGCAGGTCCTGTCTGAGCGGCAGAGGCCATGGGTCCTCTGAGATCATCTCTTGAAGTTCCGGGTACCACGCTCGTCTTGGCCAATCCGGAACCACGAGTATTGTTCTTACTCCTCGTTTTCTTATTATTCTCAGTACCCTTGGTATGAGAGGCAGAGGAGGGAACACATAAACTGACTGGTACACCCACGGTGTCACTAGAGCGGCCACAGCTATCGCCTGAGGGTCCCTTGACCTGGCACAATATCTCTCTAGTTTTTTGTTTAGGCGGGACGCCATCATGTCCACCTGTGGCCGTTTCCATCGATTTACAATCAGCGTGAAGACTTCTGGATGAAGTCCCCACTCTCCCAGGTGGAGGTCGTGCCTGCTGAGAAAGTCTGCTTCCCGGTTGTCCACTCCCGGAATGAACACTGCTGACAGTGCTAGTACGTGATTTTCCGCCCATCGGAGAATCCTTGTGGCTTCTGCCATTGCCCTCCTGCTTCTTGTGCCGCCCTGTCGATTTACATGGGCGACTGCCGTGATGTTGTCTGACTGGATCAGTACCGGCTGGTGTAGAAGCAGGGATTTTGCCTGACTTAGGGCATTGTAAATGGCCCTTAGTTCCAGAATATTTATGTGTAGGGAAGTCTCCTGACTCGACCATAGTCCTTGGAAGTTTCTTCCCTGTGTGACTGCCCCCCAGCCTCGAAGGCTGGCATCCGTGGTCACCAGGACCCAGTCCTGTATGCCGAATCTGCGGCCCTCTAGAAGATGAGCACTCTGCAGCCACCACAGCAGAGACACCCTGGTTCTTGGAGACAGGGTTATTAGGCGATGCATCTGAAGATGCGATCCGGACCATTGGTCCAACAGGTCCCACTGAAAGATTCTGGCATGGAACCTGCCGAAAGGAATTGCTTCGTAAGAAGCCACCATCTTTCCCAGGACCCGCGTGCAGTGATGCACCGATACCTGTTTTGGTTTCAGGAGGTCTCTGACTAGAGATGACAGCTCCTTGGCTTTCTCCTCCGGGAGAAACACTTTTTTCTGGACTGTATCAAGAATCATACCCAGGAACAGTAGACGTGTCGTCGGAACCAGCTGTGATTTTGGAATATTCAGAATCCAACCGTGCTGGTGTAGCACCTCCTGAGATAGTGCTACTCCCACCAACAACTGCTCCTTGGACCTCGCCTTTATTAGGAGATCGTCCAAGTACGGGATAATTAAAACTCCCTTTTTTCGAAGGAGTATCATCATTTCCGCCATTACCTTGGTAAACACCCTCGGTGCCGTGGAGAGTCCAAACGGCAGCGTCTGGAATTGGTAATGGCAATCCTGTACCACAAATCTGAGGTACTCCTGGTGAGGATAGTAAATGGGGACATGCAGGTAAGCATCCTTGATGTCCAGGGATACCATGTAATCCCCCTCGTCCAGGCTTGCAATAACCGCCCTGAGCGATTCCATCTTGAACTTGAATTTTTTATGTATGTGTTCAAGGATTTCAAATTTAAAATGGGTCTCACCGAACCGTCCGGTTTCGGTACCACAAACAGTGTGGAATAGTAACCCCGTCCTTGTTGAAGTAGGGGTACCTTGATTATCACCTGCTAGGAATACAGCTTGTGAATTGCCGCTAGCACAGCCTCCCTGTCTGAAGGAGTAATCGGCAAGGCAGATTTTAGGAACCGGTGGGGTGGAGACGCCTCGAATTCCAGTTTGTACCCTTGAGATACTATTTGCAGGATCCAGGGATCCACCTGTGAGCGAGCCCACTGATCGCTGAAATTTTTGAGGCGGCCCCCCACCGTACCTGGCTCCGCCTGTGGAGCCCCACCGTCATGCGGCGGACTTGGAAAAAGCGGGGGAGGACTTTTGCTCCTGGGAACCTGCTGTTTGTTGCAGCCTTTTTCCCCTACCTCTGCCTCTGGACAGAAAGGACCCGCCTTTTCCACGCCTGTTTTTCTGAGTCCGAAAGGACTGTACCTGATAAAACGGCGCCTTTTTAGGCTGTGAGGGAACATGGGGTAAAAATGTTGACTTCCCAGCAGTTGCTGTGGAAACTAGGTCCGAGAGACCATCCCCAAATAACTCCTCACCCTTATAAGGCAAAACTTCCATGTGCCTTTTTGAATCTGCATCCCCTGTCCACTGGCGAGTCCATAAGCCTCTCCTAGCAGAAATGGACAATGCACTTATTTTAGATGCCAGCCGGCAGATCTCCCTCTGTGCATCTCATGTATAAGACTGAGTCTTTTATATGCTCTATGCTCTAATAGTGTCCCTGTCTAGGGTGTCAATATTTTCTGACAGGGAATCTGACCACGCAGCGGCAGCACTGCACATCCATGCTGACGCAATAGCTGGTCTAAGTATAATGCCTGAGTGTGTATATACAGACTTCAGGATCGCCTCCTGCTTTCTATCAGCAGGTTCCTTGAGGGCGGCCGTATCCGGAGACGGTAGTGCCACCTTTTTAGACAAACGTGTGAGCGATTTATCCACCCTAGGGGGTGTCTCCCAACGTGACCTATCCTCTGGCGAGAAAGGGAACGCCATTAGTAACTTCTTAGAGATTACCAATCTTTTATCAGGGAAAGCCCACGCTTCTTCACACACTTCATTTAATTCTTCTGATGGGGGAAAAAACTACGGGTAGTTTTTTCTCCCCAAACATAATACCCTTTTTAGTGGTACCTGGGTTTATATCAGAAATTTGTAACACCTCTTTCATTGCTTCAATCATGCAACGAATGGCCTTAGTGGACATTAGACTAGACTCATCGTCGTCGACACTGGTGTCAGTATCCGTGTCGACATCCGCGTCTGCCATCTGAGGTAGCGGGAGTTTTAGAGCCCCCGATGGCCTTTGAGACGCCTGGACAGGCACGAGCTGAGAAGCCGGCTGTCCCGCATTTGGCATGTCGTCAAATTTTTTGTGTAAGGAGTCGACACGTGCACGCAATTCCTTCCATAAGTCCATCCACTCAGGTGTCTGCCCCGCAGGGGGTGACATCCCTTCTATAGGCATCTGCTCCGCCTCCACATCATTATCCTCATCAAACATGTCGACACAGCCGTACCGACACACCGCAAACACACAGGGAATGCTCTAACAGAGGACAGGACCCACAAAAGCCCTTTGGGGAGACAGAGTGAGAGTATGCCAGCACACACCAGAGCGCTATATAATGCAGGGACTAACTGAATTATGTCCCCTATAGCTGCTGTTATATATACTGCGCCTAAATTTAGTGCCCCCCCTCTCTTTTTTACCCTTTTCTGTAGTGTAGACTGCAGGGGAGAGCCAGGGAGCTTCCTTCCAGCGGAGCTGTGAGGGAGAAATGGCGCCAGTGTGCTGAGGGAGATAGCTCCGCCCCTTTTTCGCTGACTTTTCTCCCGCTTTTTTATGGATTCTGGCAGGGGTAATTATCACATATATAGCCTCTGGGGCTATATATTGTGGTATTTTTGCCAGCCAAGGTGTTTTTATTGCTGCTCAGGGCGCCCCCCCCTAGCGCCCTGCACCCTCAGTGACCGGAGTGTGAAGTGTGTATGAGGAGCAATGGCGCACAGCTGCAGTGCTGTGCGCTACCTTGGTGAAGACTGATGTCTTCTGCCGCCGATTTTCCGGACCTCTTCTTGCTTCTGGCTCTGTAAGGGAGACGGCGGAGCGGCTCCGGGACCGAACACCAAGGCCAGTTCCATGCGGTCGATCCCTCTGGAGCTAATGGTGTCCAGTAGCCTAAGAAGCCCAAGCTAGCTGCAAGCAGGTAGGTTCACTTCTTCTCCCCTTAGTCCCTCGCTGCAGTGAGCCTGTTGACAGCAGGTCTCACTGTAAAATAAAAAACCTAATTATATACTTTCTTTTTAGAAGCTCAGGAGAGCCCCTAGTGTGCATCCAACCTCGGCCGGGCACAAAATCTAACTGAGGCTTGGAGGAGGGTCATAGTGGGAGGAGCCAGTGCACACCAGGTGACCTAAAAGCTTTCTTTAGTTGTGCCCAGTCTCCTGCGGAGCCGCTATTCCCCATGGTCCTTTCGGAGTTCCCAGCATCCACTAGGACGTCAGAGAAATATATATATATATATATATATATATATACATACACACACACACAGGTTGAGTATCCCATATCCAAATATTCCGAAATACGGAATATTCCGAAATACGGACTTTTTTGAGTGAGAGTGAGATAGTGAGACTTTTGTTTTTTGATGGCTCAATGTACACAAACTTTGTTTAATACACATAGTTATTAAAAATATTGTATTAAATGGGAGTCTGTATTGTTATTTTGTTGATGTACTCGTTGTCATGACGATCTCCCTGCCCCGCGGCGCACTGTGACGTCATAGCCCGGCGACATGGAAATGTGCAACGTGTGCAGGCGGATGGTAGCGCCGTGAGGACAGGTGAGTACAATTTTCACACTGATGTCTGTGTTTGTGTTGTATTTAAACCTTGTATATGTGGTGCTTCATTGTTTGTCTAGCCCTGAGGACGGGGAGTTTCCCCGAAACATGTAGGCGAATAAAGGGACTTTTTTTGCATTCATAAAGCCTGCTTGAGTGCCGCCATCATTTCACTCTATGTTTGTCAGCTTCTGACCTGGAGGGCACCGCAGCAAAGAATACCGATTTACTTTTTGGAGTGCCGGTACATTTGTTGAAGTATATATATATATATATATATACACACATATACACACACACACACACACACACACACACGTTGAGTATCCCATATCCAAATATTCCGAAATACGGAATATTCCGAAATACGGACTTTTTTGAGTGAGAGTGAGATAGTGAGACTTTTGTTTTTTGATGGCTCAATGTACATAAACTTTGTTTAATACACATAGTTATTAAAAATATTGTATTAAATGACCTTCAGGCTGTGTGTATAAGGTGTATATGAAACATAAATGAATTGTGTGAATGCAGACACACTTTGTTTAATGCACAAAGTTATAAAAAATATTGGCTAAAATTACCTTCAGGCTGTGTGTATAAGGTGTATATAAAACATAAATGCATTCTGTGCTTAGACTTAGGTCCCATCTCTATAATATCTCATTATGGTATGCAATTATTCCAAAATACGGAAAAATCCGATATCCAAAATACCTCTGGTCCCAAACATTTTGGATAAGGGATACTCAACCTGTATATGTATGTATGTATGTATGTATGTATGTATGTATGTATATATATATATATATATATATATATACACATACATACATACATACATACAGTTGTGCTCATAAGTTTACATACCCTAGCAGAATTTGTGATTTTCTGGCCATTTGTCAGAGAATATGAATGATAACTCACAAACTTTTCTTTCACTCATGGTTAGTGGTTGGGTGAAGCCATTTATTGTCAAACAACTGTGTTTACTCTTTTTAAGTCATAATGACAACAGAAACTACCCAAATGAGCCTGATCAAAAGTTTACATACCCTGGAGATTTTGGTATGATAACATGCACACAAGTTGACAGAAAACGGGTTTGAATGGCTACTAAAGGTAACCATCCTCACCTGTGATCTGTTTGCTGGTAATCAGTGTGTGTGTATAAAAGGTCAGTGAGTTTCTGGACTCCTGAAAGACCCTTGCATCTTTCATCTAGTGCTGCACTGACGTGTCTGGATTCTGAGTCATGGGGAAAGCAAAAGAATTGTCAAAGGATCTGTGGGAAAAGGTAATTGAACTGTATAAAACAGGAAAGGGATATAAAAAGATATCCAAGCAATTGAGAATGCCAATCAGCAGTGTTCAAACTCTAATTAAGAAGTGGAAAATGAGGGATTCTGTGGAAACCAAATCACGGTCAGGTAGACCAACAAAAATTTCAGCCACAACTGCCAGGAAAATTGTTCAGGATGCAAAGAAAAATCCACAAATAACTTCAGCTGAAATACAGGACTCTCTGAAAATAAAAGTGGTGTGGTTGTTTCAAGATGCACAATAAGAAGGCATTTGAAGGAAAATGGGCTGCATGGTCGAGTCGCCAGAAGAAAGCCATTACTACGCAAATTCCACAAAGCATCCCGCTTACAATACTCCAAACAGCACAGAGACAAGCCTCAAAACTTCTGGAACAAAGTCATTTGGAGTGATGAGACCAAACTTTTACTTTTTGCCCACAACCATAAACGTTACATTTGGAGAGGAGTCAACAAGGCCTATGATGAAAGGTACACCATTTCTACTGTGAAACACGGAGGTGGATCGCTGATGTTTTGGGGATGTGTGAGCTACAAAGGCACTGGAAACTTGGTCAAAATTGATGGCAAGATGAATGCAGCATGTTATCAGAAAATACTGGAGGAAAATTTGCACTCATCAGCCCGGAAGCTGCGCATGGGACGTACTTGGACGTTCCAACATGACAATGATCCAAAACACAAGGCCAAGTCGACCTGTCATTGGCTACAGCAGAATAAAGTGAAGGTTCTGGAGTGGCCATCTCAGTCTCCTGACCTCAATATCATTTAGCCACTCTGGGGAGATCTCAAACGTGCAGTTCATGCAAGACAGCCCAAGAATTTACAGGAACTGGAGGCTTTAATGAAGAATGGGCAGCTTTACCATCTGAGAAAATAAAGAGCCTCATCCACAACTACCACAAAAGACTTCAAGCTGTCATTGATGTTAAAGGGGGCAATACACGGTATTAAGAACTGGGGTATGTAAACTTTAGATCAGGGTCATTTGGGCAGTTTCTGTTGTCATTATGATTTAAAAAGAGTAAACACAGTTGTTTGACAATAAATGGTTTCACCCAACCACTAACCATGAGTGAAAGAAAAGTTTGTGAGTTATCATTCATATTCTCTGACAAATGGCCAGAAAATCACAAATTCTGCTAGGGTATGTAAACTTATAAGCACAACTGTATATAATGTAAAAATGCAATGCTCCTAACACAACTATCCACCATACTACTATACTTGGGGGTGGTCTTCTGTATGCCGGCGGTCGGGCTCCCGGCGCTCAGTATACCGGCGCCGGGAGCCCGACAGCCGGCATACCGACACTTATTTTCCCTCGTGGGGGTCCACGACCCCCATAGAGGGAGAATAAAATAGTGTGGCGCGCGTAGCGCGCCACCGTGCCCGTATCGTGGCGAGCGCAGCGAGCCCGCAAGGGGCTCATTTGCGCTCGCCACACTGTCGGTAAGCCGGCGGTCGGGCTCCCGGCGCCGGGATGCTGGTCGCCGGGAGCCCGACCGCCGGCCAGCCGTAGTGAACCCATACTTGGCATCACGTAGGGCTGGCTGAGCTTGCCTTGAAGATAGTGATTTTAAATTAATATTTGGCACGACTTTCACGGACTGTAAAAACACATCACAAGTTTATTAGGTAAACTCACAACATGTAAAATCAGACCCACATACTGTAGTGGCATACTAAACGCAATAGTAAAATGATTAATTTTTTTGGTCATTATGTCTGACTAGTATTTACTCTGAAAGGGGTTTAGCTGTAACAAAGCACAACCCCTCACCTACTGCCTGTCTGTACTACTGTTTTCAGATCGCAATGCCGGGTCCCACTCAGGAATTGGAAATGGGTCCTTCCCGGGTGGGACCTGGCATTGGACCCTACACACTGCTATACCAACCCGGCAAATTGCGGGGTCGGGTTGCCATCCAGGAGCGGGTGCAGAGGCAGCACTGGGGATGACATCTCCGCACCGCTTCTCCCTATGCAGTTAACGGGTATTGGGTCGCATTGACCCGGGTAACCCATTCACACTGCGCCTGGCCTGGTAATTACCCAGGAATAACCCTTCTTATAACCCGGGTTGAATTATCGGGTCAGGTGACCCGGGAATTCGTCCATGGCTTCTTTCTCACCGGACAGTACTGGCATTATACAGGGTCGATACCTGGTTATTTGTGTGGTGTGAAAGAGTAGGTAAAGCCACTGCATACTGTAGTTATATAAGAGGCCATAAATCCAAACTCTGATACATCCACAACCCAGATTACACCAGCCCTTGTACACCCCCTGCTTTCAAACAATCTGAAGCCTCTCTGACTCCTATACACAAACCACATTAATTAGTAGATATCCAGTGCCCCACTTCTGTAGGTAGAAGGTAGTTCCTAGATGGAGAGCACACTGGAAAATGACAGGCTTTTTTAGCTATGCTTCAGAGAAAAAGCTGAAATCAGAATGAATCAGGGCTCCAGAATTTGGAGCTGGCAATCAGCTTTCTGATAGTCTATTTTTATATTTCATATCAACAATTTAAGCTAACACTTACATCCAATTTATTAGCATTGATTACAAATTTCCCCTGCACAACCACATTACATAAAATTGACACTAAATTTAAATTAAATGTAATTTATTTATAGCGCCATAACTGGAGCTTGTGAAATGTAGTCAGCGCCATAACTGGAGCTTGTGAAATGTAGTCAGCTCAGTTCTGGAGATAGAGCAGGAGTTCACTGAGCATTCTGGAGCTGAAGCGGAGTGTTTGTTTTGGTCTGTAGCCAGGTAGCTGGCAACCTGGAGCTCAGCCAACACTAACTGGCAGCCCTGATACTCTTCGACAGCGCAGAAGAGCTGGGCATAGTTCTCTCGCAGTAGAATGACATGACCAATCATGTGGAGATTTATACAGTTGTTTAAAAACACATGATAATTCACAGTCCATCACAATTTCTACAACCAGCTCCCTTTAAATATACAATAATATTCTTCTGTATAAAAGAAATTCGATAACTCTATACAAAAGAACCTCTATACAATTTACTACATTTCATTTTAAGACAATACATCTAACTGAACATAGTTTCAATGGGCATTGCAAATATGTGATGGAGAAATTAATACTACATTCTAAGTCTTTACAGAAAACTGTAAAGCAGCATACATTAATAATTATACACGCGACACACACAAAATACAGGCACATTAATTGAATTTTTCTTGTCCTCACTCTCAAAGTCAGTGAGCAAAAGCCTGCAACCAGTTCCCTTACAAGGCCTGACGTTTCCCCGTCATTCCTGTGTAATTACACACTTGAATGGCTGGACACTGAAGGAAATTGAAGGCCTGAGCTAGGAACAGCTGCCATTTTCTCTCTCCATCACGCAGCTATGATTGCTTGAGAAATGAACAGGCCCAGCTCAAAGCTACTCCAAAATTCTCAGAGGAAATATGGTCCTGTGTTCAAATAATGAGATTCTTAAGGCAAGCGTTACTTGGAATCACACTAGCTAACAGTGCACTCGCCCCTCTCACAAATTAAAACATATGAGATCTAAGTCCAGGATCACAGCCTTCATCATTCCTGCATTGCTTACATTTTCCCTGTTTCAATGGGCCAGCCTGGCATGCAGAATTAATAAGGGACATAATATATGGAAGTTATTCAGCCTTTTACCTCTGAGGCTTTTTTATATGCCGATTTTGCAATTTCTTTATATTCTTCATACATACTGTACATAGATTTGTCTCTAAAAGTACAATGCTTAAATGCAGTAATCTCCAGTATATAGAGATAGACACAAGCACACGCAATTGCACTTAGCCATTTATCTACCGTGTGAGTGCATGGAACTATTCATATTAGCTGAGATTTTCTAATCAGCATCACAAGTGAACCTGTTAGAACTGCCAGTTCATTGACAGATAATGCTCTCCTAAAAGAGGAAGCTGAAAATTGTATAATGTCTATAGCCGAGATATTTGTAAACAACTTGATGAGATTTACAAGATATTGTTTTTGCTGGATATATAATCAAGTAAAGAAAAGAAAATAATTTTCTCTAGACCGTTGTCCTAATTTGATGAATTTGATGAAGCTCCAATTAAAATTACATAAAATGTCAGAAAGAAGAATTAACAACCATATGTTGTTGTAAACAGCTAGAAGTAGGGACATTCTGAATCCCTTGTATGGAACATCCCTCCAGCAACTGGTGAGGGAGACAACCCGCAAAGATGCAATATCAGACTTAATACAATTATCTCTAGAATTAGGGTGTCCAGTCGAAGCCCCCCCTCCCCCAACATACTTAGATACTGATGACAGAATATCTGACATACATATGGGTGAGAACCTAGGATCCAATGACCATCAAGCAGTATTGTTTAGTATAAAGACTGAGATGGACTCATCCAGGGCCGGATTACAGGGAGGGCAACTGTGGCGGTCGTCCTGCCCCCCCCCCCCCCCCACACACACACAGAGGGTCCCCACAAATAGTATATTTACAGAGGGCAGAACAGCATCAGCTGTCTGCACTCCAGTTCAAATACACGGTCCCCACCCCATTCCGAGCAGTAGATGCAGCGGCAGGACAAAAAAAAGGTAGAGATGTCGGCGGTTGCAGCACTTACCCCTCCAGGCTGTCTGCAGCTCGGCTCCAGAGTCTAGGCTTCTGTTGCCACTGCTCTTTGGTGCCCGGGCCGGCGAAGGAAGGAGAGCCTACTCCGTGTACTGTGCTGTGCACACTAACCAGTAAACCATGTAAATGTGATAAGCAATACGTGGGGAGGATAACAAGGAAATTAAAAGAAAGAATGAGTGAGCATCTCAGAAATATTAAAACAGATGTGACAACCCATGGAGTATCTATGCACATTAAGAAAGAACATGATTGTAAAACTTTGAAACTGGTCTCAGCTGGTGCCGGGGAACTGGAGAAAAAAATAACAGAGGAAAGACTAGCAAGAACTGAAATGAGAACCATCTTCAATTTAGGAACTCTTAAGCCTAAAGGTTTGAATTTAGACTTTGAAACCAAATGGTTCTTATAAAGTGATCCCATAATAACTCTATATAAATCCATCTTTATTTTAATATGAAGAAACGTATCATCACTCACAGCTGTATATCCACTACCCTCTCCATTATTATAGATTAATACCATTACGAATTTAGTTTTTGCAATTAGCCCCATTTGAATATTGGGGATGATCATGCTATCCAGGGTTTTTTAAACCAATTTTTTTAATTATGAATTGCTGCCGCCTGTTTTTAAGTCCGTCAGTCTATTTTTATGTACCACAGATCACTTTTTGTTACATTTCTAGCATTTAAGGGAACGCATTTTATAACTCTTAAATTATTGTCTTAAGTATTTAGATGGATTAGCCCATTCATATACACTCCCTGGGCTACCATTTATTATGTGCCTTTTATGTACCGTTCAATGTCTTATTTATATCTATCAAGTAAACCCCACCAGGAAATGGCACCAGCACTGTGCGCTCCACTTCACTTTAGATGGAACGCAAAGCGGCAGCGGAATGCCCTATCATGTCACTGCAGGTCTGTGAGCTCTGTACTAAGGTAGGCGGAGCGGTATTCCACAGCCGCTGTAACCTTGTGCGTTCCACCGCGGGGCGTGTGGAGTGCACAGCAGTATGTCACTTCCGGCTGGCCGTGCTTGTGTCCCGCCGGAAGTGGGGTGGAGCGCACAGGATATCTGGTAGTCTGTGCATTCCAAGGTACAGCAAATGGGGCGCACAGCCGATTTTATATGCTGTTTACCACGGATTTGTGATGAATAAATTTATGAACTAAATGTTAGATAGCTACTAGATAGATAATGATAGATAGCTAATGGTTGTAAATTATTTATAATTTTGAAGTGGTTATTCTCTTAATAGAGAAATTAATCCCAAACCACGCCCACTAGACAGGATTTCCTGTCTCCAGGTATAAATACCTGTATAGTTGCCCTCATTGCACACCTTGAAAAAGACATCAATCGAAACGCGTTGGTGTGAGGGCCTGGAGCACTTGGTAATGACTTGGGTTGCATGATTTGAGGTGAAAAGGTCCGGACATTTACATTCTTTCCCCATCTCTGCATTTCCATCACCCCCAGTTATGACCAGTGTTCATAGTATTTTAGAACGCTTTTAAATTTGTGTGATATTTTATGGAATAAATTTATTTTTGGATACACTATTACCGTGTTTCTGACACTCAATTTTCTTCACATACAAACCCCCACCTCGTATGAGGCACGGAGCTACAAACAGGGGCTAAGAAATTGCGAGAGTATACTTAAAGAAACCTTTATGGACGTATCTCCAAGCATGAAAGTGTGAGTTGGGAACGCCCCATATGTGTATTATTGCCTCATTTACGTCTGGTGAATTTTACTTGGGGGGATACGGGATAAAGAAACACCTAATAGAATATAACTGATTTGGATTAAAGATACCGTTATATGTGTCCACGCCCATTGATGGATGTGAGTATGGTACACACATAGCCCATTTAAGATGGAAAAAAGGGGAGGGAACTTCTCTGTATAACAAAATTATTTTCTGGATAAAAAAATACTACACTATTGGTCGTCTTCTTGTTTCGCCTCCTCCTTCTCTCTATCTCGAAGGATCTGAGGGAATCACCCTTAGTTGTGAGAAAATACACCAAGAAGTACGGGACACGGAAACAAAACATACCTTTATATGAAGACAATTGCACGGTCCAACGTGAGTATCGTACGCATACTGTACCATAACTTTCCACTACGGTATATCACCCATGTAAGAGAAATTAAGATAAGGAGGAACGTTATCAGAACAGACCTGTTTCTTTATTTTTTATGAAAGACTTTGGACTCTTAGAAATATAATGTATATTGCACATATACATACAAGATATGTGATGAGCGCAGAGGTGTTATTTACATTTTTTCTTGTTGATATTGCTGTGGTTGTTGAGTGACTTCCTCTAAACATCCCCACTGCAGCTCTAAGAGGCGCGGTAGTTCTCTATATTGCCCTGTATCACACCAGCCAGTGAGTATCCTGACACTCCCTCCCGACTGTTTATCTGCTGCCCCGGCATACCCACTGCCAGCCATCTCAGCCCTACAACACTGCTGCGGCATGCCCCTTTCCAACACATCCAAGGATAGAATTGTAGAACTTTGGCACAGGCAAGAACCACTTGGCCCATATAGTCTGTCCTAAACACATGTACACACTAAGGTTCATTTTTATTGAGAGCCAAGTAACCTATCAGTAATTTTTGGATTGTTGGAGGAAACCGGAGTACCCAGAGGAAACCCACGCAAGCACGAGGAGAATATACAAACTCCACACACCTTTAGGGCTGTGGTGGGAATTGAACTCATGACATAGTGTTGTGAGGCAGTAATGCTAACCATGACACCAGACATACTTAAATAACTTAAAGGGGTGCTGGTAACACCATTAACAGAATTGTTCAACCAGTCAATAGCTACAAGAGTAATTCCAGAGGACTGGAAAAGAGCGAATGTAGCACCACTGTACAAAATTGGAAGCAAGAAAGAGACAAGTAACTATCAATCATTGAGTCTTATATGAGTAGGAAACTGATGGAAACACTCTTAAAAGAAAGATGTTGATTGTCAGGTTTTCAGGTACTTGTTTTCTCGGAAGAGACATTTGTCCTGAATCAGTAGAGGTGCTTGAGTGTAGCAAAAGTTCAGGCCAAAGGTCGAAAGTAATTTCTACACGTAGGAGTACAGTAGTTGAGGAACCAGTAGGAAGAATATGATTGGCAACTGGATGGGAAAGTAGGACTTGAGGCTGGTCCAAGGACTGTGAAATTGGAATTAGCGGTGTTGGACTAATTCTTAACCAAGAAGCAGCCTAGATTGGGTTTGCCGATCTGGGACTGACTGGTTCTCAGAGTTGCTGGGATGGAACCAGGTAATGCTGTGGAGTTCTGGCCTGGAACCGACTGGCACTCTGGAGTGCTGGACTGGAACTAGCTTATGCTCTGGAAAACCAAATTGAGACCAATTGGCGCACTGGAGAGACAGGCTGGGACCAACTTATGCATTGGAGAGGGGGACTGGGACCGGCTAATGCACTAGTAAGCTGGACTGGAACTGGCTTAAGCAATGGAGTGCCACGCTGGGATCGGCTTGTAAGCTGGAGAGCCAGGCTAGAACTGGCTGATGCTCTGGAGAGATGGGCTGGAACCAGCTGATGCTTTCCAATGGAGCTTGGAGGCGGAGAAGTACTTCGTTACTACAGTTACTAGCAGGATCTACTCGCAAACGCAGATTCCCAGGAAACATTTAGAATATGGAGCCACGGGACACTTGGTAGGACAAACGTTTTGGCAACTTGCCTCTGTCCAGGTGGTCCCTTTTATCCAACTTGCGGAACTGCCATTGTTGCAATTCCTCAGCTGACAGGACAGTGCCTCCCAATTTGCTAATTCATGGTCAGCTGTCCGGGAGCAAGATGTGGCACCCAGTGGAAGGAGTCAGCGGGAAAGACTGCAGCAGGACGCCGGAAGCAGACACCTCATGGAAGCTGCAGTGACAGAGAGCCTTCAGATGGATGCAGAAGTGCCAGTGCCCTGACTTCAGCAGCATAGACCACTGGATGGGTAAGTGAACAGGAACCAGCTGCCGCGATCTGACAATATCTTAGGTCCAGCAACTTACAGGATCCAAAACAGCTTGGATTTACTGCGAGGAGATCATGCCGAACAAATTCTATTTACTTGTCTGACTTACTGACCACAGTAATAGATTGGGGGGAAGGGGGGGGGGGGGGGGGGGCGGAGTATTGATGTTGGAAATGGTGCATAGTCCCCTAAGGACCTTTGTCAAGACCTCAGAGCTTATCAACCAGATTGATTGTTTTTATTTGGTCGGGATTAATGGTGTTCTCAATGCTGAGAAATACAGGTAGGTACTTATCCATTATGCAATACTTTCAGGGAGACGTTTGATTGGCTCCAAATTTATTCTGCAGCAGGACAACGACCCCAAACATACAGCCAATGTCATTAAGAGCTATCTTCAGCATAAAGAAGAACAATGAGTCCTAGAAGTCATGGTATGGCCCTTACAGATGCCTGATCTCAATATCATCAATGTTGTCTGTGATTACATGAAGAAACAGAAGGATTTGAGCAAGCCTACATCCAGAGAGGGTATGTGGTTAGTTCTCCAAGATGTTTGGAACAACCTCCCTGCTGAGTTCCCTCAAAAACTGTGCAAGTGTACCTAGAAGAATTGATGATGTTTTGAAGACAGGGTGGTCACACCAAATATTGATTTGATTTAGATTTCGCTTCTGTTCATTCACTTTGCATTTTGTTAATTGATAAAATAAATTGTTAACACTTCTATTTTTGAACGCATTTTTACTTTGCAGCATTTTTTCCACTTGTCCACACTTGTTCCCTTTAGCAAAACAGGAGGAGACAGGGGTAAAATTCTATTACAAAAAGGAAGCACGTTGTATATATCATTTAAATACTGTGTCTCCTAATGGCCTAAATGAACCCCTTTCCCTCTTGTGCTTTTTAGGAGTTGTTTTTTTACATATGTTTGGCTATTAACAGCATTTTCTTAGTAGCTGTTTATGATGCTTGTCTTCATTGAAACATTTTTTGTAACTAGTGAAAACGCATTGCTGATACTATTGATGTTTACATTGTTTCAATTCAAGAACAGCATTAGTCTAACGTGAGTAATATGCTTCTGTACTTAGTTTCCATGGTGATGGGAGCACAGTCACCGGGATGCGTCATCACCTGGGCAAACTTGTCTCCGGTTGATGACGTTTCTGGAAATTCGTCCTGGGGAGATGTGGTGTTGGTTTATGTATAAAGGTAAGACATGTTTGTATCACTTCTTACTCCTGACGACGGTTGAAATAAACCGAAACATTGAAATTAAAGACAGGGTTGCTCTCTGTTCTTTTACTGTAAGGAGTCCGTGAGTGCCGCCAACATTCATTACTATATTGCGGTTTGAGCTGTGGAAGGCACCAGACAAGTTGGATACTACTTAAAGCAGGTGAGCCTACTAACTTGAACGTTCAGATGTGAGAAAAGTGTACAGCTTTCCATCTGGAATTGCTTCTCTTCCAATTATTTTTTATATTTTTCTGTGTTTGGGAGCCAACAAAAGATTATTGATTGTTCCACGCACTGCCTGATCATAATTCCAACCAGCCAATGATAATCTTCTAATGTGTGGGCAATTTAGTTTTAAAGTTTGAGGAGAACAAGAGTACATTTTCAGATAAGTAATACTCCCCACATGTCCCACACAATTACATTGTTCTTTGCTCTGCTGTTCAGATACAGTTGTTAGGATTAGGTAATACTTAAGCATAAACCCCCCCACAAAATAAGTATAGGTAAAAAAAATTTTTAGAAAGTGAAGGGAAGATTAAATGGAGCGCAAAAGCAAAGAATAAAAAGACACCACATCAAGCTTAACTTAACTGTAAACTCCTGTTACACTGTTTACAATCATAATCACACTGCAAATTAAATCACTACCCATGCCATTGATTTCACATAAAACACTCCACACATTATCTATTAGTAAATTATTGACCACTATAATACCACATTTAAGATTGAATGAAAAGACAGGGATCACAGAATTGCCTCACTGGAAATGGTCATGGTTATCAAGCTATTGTCAACATGCCGTTACAAATCATGATGCACTTCTAAGAGCATCACCATCGGGCTGACCGCATGACCATCTTTCATTGTCTGAAATAGACTAGACCTATTGCAGAGCCAGGTGTAGCAATCAGCCTGTTGGTGAAGCAGTGAAGTATAGCAGTTGGTGACAAGGGACAAACGCGGCCAGTGCGTATCATAGACAGTGACGAATAGTTCAAATTTGGCAATATTTATCACTTGCAGTGACACCTGTGACCTGAATTAATCATTAACAAGTTACTGTGGAGTGCCAGAATGCAAGAGGAGAGAAGACATGGGAAAGAGATAATACGGGTGACAGAAGACAGGTAAGGGAACAGGTGATTTTGAGGAACGTGTTAGAAAACAAATATGGGGTAAATGAGGAGGGTGACGGGGAATTAAACAAAAACCTAATTAGTAGGTAAGACAAAGGTGCCTGTGAAGGGACAGGCAAACAAAAAGCAAAGGAGGCAGTCACACAGGAGGTCAGATAAAGGAAGAGACAGACAACAGACACAGGAAAGCAGGGTGTGAGGAACATGGGGAAAAATATGGAAGTTTACAGTAAAGCATGGCGCTAGAAGACAAAGCCCTACCACCCTGGAATGGAAAGATGTCATAGGAAACAATTGCTGCACAGAAAGGCATTATGTACAATTTTAGATGTGTCTTTTAGATATGTGGTGGTTATTAGGTTGGGTGGTTCTGAAAGTTGTGCTAGAGGAGTAGTAATAACAATACCTGTGGTAACATACCCAGGCAACCCCATACTACTAACTATTCACCTCTAATAACGCAAATACTGATTGACTGCTACAATGAATCTGTTTGGCAGGTTGCCAGCACTTGCTGCTTTTCATTCAGTGACATTTGCCATCTAAATTGGAGTTCTATGAATGCAATGCAAATAAAGTTCTGGGAAAGTATAGCTACACAGGTCATAATCATCTCCTGACTGTATGCATCAAGCATGTCCTGTCACATTTAGTTAAAGCATAGGATGAGAACGAGCACAGTGAAACTGAAAATGGCTTGTTATATCAGTCATGTGTCCAGGACTATGGGGGTCATTCCGACCCGTTCAAATGCAGCGGTTTATCGCTGCAGTGCGAACGGGTGCAGAATGCGCATGCGCAGCGGCCACAGTGCGCGTGTGCGACATTGCCCGGTCGCCAGGTTACGTCGCATCTAAAGAAGGAAGCGGTCGCAGAGCGGACCGCAAAGAAGATTGACAGGAAGAAGGCGTACCTGGCGGATCCGGAGCGTTGGAGACCGTTTTCGGGGAGTGGTGAGGAAAACACAGGCGTGTCCAGCAGAACGGAGGGTGGATGCCTGACGTCACAGCCAGCTCCAGCATCGCAGGGATCGTGGCACAGGGTAAGTATGTCCAGGGCTAGTCTACTTCTGCTTGATATTTTATTAGCTTAGCAGGGCTGCACAAGCGTTCGCAGCCCTGCTAAGCTAAAATACACTCCCCCATAGGCGTGGACTAGTTCATCGCAGCAGCAGCAGCAGCAAGAAGTTGCTGGCTGCGATCAACTCGGAATGACCACCTATATACTGAAGGCAAAACAACTTCAATTAAAGCGTGGTATTTTTATTGTATACTGGGGGCATTAGAGGTGTGCCGTGTACTTGGGCATGAGAATTGTATTGTAAACTGGAAGCCGTGTTACATGCTGAAAGCGCTACCGCCATGTTACATATTGAAAGCGTGGCATCCATATTACACTCTGAAATATACCATATAGAACCACAAGTATATTACACGATGAAAGCACGGCAGCCACTGTACATGCTGAAAGCACAGCAGCCACATTACACTCTTGAAGTGTAGCATCCGTAATCCCATGCTGAAAGCATGGAATTATGCTTTTTGGAATTATAAATCCTAAAAGGGCATGTTAGGATTTATAATTCCGCAACAGCTACACCACAAGCTGATTGCACCTATAACCTGTGTATAATTATAATAATAATAATTATAATAATAATAATAATAATAATAATAATAATAATAATGTTTTTTATATGGTGCTCTTTCTCCAAAAGGCTTCAAAGTGTATAGAGGTAAAGCATGATACAAACCAAAATGACAACCCACTCACCTCCCTTCCCCTTAGGCCGGGTATACACCAGGATGGCATCGGTACGATACATAGTTTCCAGGCAATTCAAAACAATATATCGTTGGGATCGTGCAGTGTCTATCTGTGATCACACATTTAAATTTGCCCATCCAGCTGTGACATTGCCCGTCACCCCCCCTGCCCCCACGAAAAACAATGCACCGTCATATCTGCAGATATTGTGCTGCAGGGCAAACGCAATAGGTCTGTGACACATCGCTGGTACACACCAACACAGTTACCCACAATATACCCAGCATAAGTGTTTCTCACAGGATCTGACAGCAGATACAAAAAAAGGTCTACAGGTCAGCCTTCATTGGCTATTAGTTGTATGTTACTTACCAGCATCCACTGCAAGCTGGACACCTGTCATCCGTACTCACTACAATGCAAGCTGTACCAGGGAACATACTTACTATAATGAACCATGACAGATGTTCAATGCTGTATACACAACTGAAGGTATCCAAGGTAGTATACAATAGTTTTACCTTGTGTGTTTGAGCATCACGTGCCTACATACCATTTCTCAATATACACAGCAAAAGAAAAGAAAAAAACACCAAATTTCTACTGCATACTATTGTGCTCTTTACTTTTTATCTTCCCTTGGAAATACCAAATAGAACAAAAAAAAGGCATTGACGATTGGACTCCTCAACCTTGCAGCGATTTTGGAGAGTTGGTCTGGATGGAACTCTTATAATTTGAACTGAGAAATCAGGATAACCATTTGCCCTAAAGTTTATTTCCAGCAGTCCTTAAAATCCCCCTAATCAGCCCTATTAGGTATCACATACAGTAAGATCAAGCACTTACGGAGCCTATGAAGCACTTCTCTTGTTGGGCACCTCAGGGATGAATCATGGGAGTATAAGCACTGTCAACAAAAGAGGACTGCCCTGGACACAATGGTGGCCAATGTATGGACATTAAACTGCCTCTTACATAGGACTCCGGTGAAGGCATCCCCTTGTGGATTTCTGCAGTGCTCAGTACAGTTACAAATGAGAGAATCTTTTTTTCTTCTTCTTTTTATCAGCCACTGAGCTGGATAAAAGGTTCATACAGAAAGTTTATGAATGTCATGAAGCTCCAAAATCCTTTTGCACAGTCCCTTATATCAAATGTGCAAAAACTTCCTACCCAAGGATACAATTTAGTAATTTTGAGTTATGAGCTATGTTAAATGTGGAGGGGTGAAGCTTTCATACAGCACAGTGCTTAGGTGTATTTTTTTTTTTTTTATCACAAGCAGAATTTACAGGGACATTCTCCTGACATGTGGTAATCTGGTCACACAATTCTGCTAGTTAAGAGGGAGTGCTAAACAAAAAAAAATAAGAATTTACTTACCGATAATTCTATTTCTCGTAGTCCGTAGTGGATGCTGGGCACTCCGTAAGGACCATGGGGAATAGCGGCTCCGCAGGAGACTGGGCACAAAAGTAAAGCTTTAGGACTACCTGGTGTGCACTGGCTCCTCCCCCTATGACCCTCCTCCAAGCCTCAGTTAGGATACTGTGCCCGGACGAGCGTACACAATAAGGAAGGATTCATGAATCCCGGGTAAGACTCATACCAGCCACACCAATCACACCGTACAACCTGTGATCTGAACCCAGTTAACAGCATGATAACAGAGGAGCCTCTGGAAAGATGGCTCACAACAACAATAACCCGATTTAGTTAACAATAACTATGTACAAGTATTGCAGACAATCCGCACTTGGGATGGGCGCCCAGCATCCACTACGGACTACGAGAAATAGAATTATCGGTAAGTAAATTCTTATTTTCTCTGACGTCCTAGTGGATGCTGGGAACTCCGTAAGGACCATGGGGATTATACCAAAGCTCCCAAACGGGCGGGAGAGTGCGGATGACTCTGCAGCACCGAATGAGAGAACTCCAGGTCCTCCTCAGCCAGGGTATCAAATTTGTAGAATTTAGCAAACGTGTTTGCCCCTGACCAAGTAGCTGCTCGGCAAAGTTGTAATGCCGAGACCCCTCGGGCAGCCGCCCAAGATGAGCCCACCTTCCTTGTGGAATGGGCTTTTACAGATTTTGGCTGTGGCAGGCCTGCCACAGAATGTGCAAGCTGAATTGTACTACAAATCCAACGAGCAATAGTCTGCTTAGAAGCAGGAGCACCCAGCTTGTTGGGTGCATACAGGATAAACAGCGAGTCAGATTTTCTGACTCCAGCCGTCCTGGAAACATATATTTTCAGGGCCCTGACTACGTCTAGCAACTTGGAGTCCTCCAAGTCCCTAGTAGCCGCAGGTACCACAATAGGCTGGTTCAGGTGAAACGCTGAAACCACCTTAGGGAGAAATTGAGGACGAATCCTCAATTCTGCCCTGTCCGTATGAAAAATCAGGTAAGGGCTTTTATAGGATAAAGCCGCCAATTCTGACACACGCCTGGCCGAAGCCAGGGCCAACAGCATTACCACTTTCCATGTGAGATATTTTAAGTCCACAGTGGTGAGTGGTTCAAACCAATGTGATTTTAGGAACCCCAAAACTACATTGAGATCCCAAGGTGCCACTGGAGGCACAAAAGGAGGCTGTATATGCAGCACCCCCTTGACAAACGTCTGAACTTCAGGAACTGAAGCCAGTTCTTTCTGGAAGAAAATCGACAGGGCCGAAATTTGAACCTTAATGGACCCCAATTTTAGGCCCATAGACACTCCTGTTTGCAGGAAATGCAGGAATCGACCCAGTTGAAATTCCTCTGTAGGGGCCTTCCTGGCCTCGCACCACGCAACATATTTACGCCAAATACGGTGATAATGCTTTGCGGTTACATCCTTCCTGGCTTTGATCAGGGTAGGGATGACTTCATCCGGAATGCCTTTTTCCTTCAGGATCCGGCGTTCAACCGCCATGCCGTCAAACGCAGCCGCGGTAAGTCTTGGAACAGACAGGGTCCTTGCTGGAGCAGGTCCCTTCTTAGAGGTAGAGGCCACGGGTCCTCTGTGAGCATCTCTTGAAGTTCCGGGTACCAAGTCCTTCTTGGCCAATCCGGAGCCACGAGTATAGTTCTTACTCCTCTCCGTCTTATAATTCTCAGTACCTTGGGTATGAGAGGTAGAGGAGGGAACACATACACAGACTGGTACACCCACGGTGTTACCAGAGCATCCACAGCTATTGCCTGAGGGTCCCTTGACCTGGCGCAATACCTGTCTAGTTTTTTGTTGAGGCGGGACGCCATCATGTCCACCTTTGGTTTTTCCCAACGGTTCACAATCATGTGGAAGACTTCTGGATGAAGTCTCCACTCTCCCGGGTGGAGGTCGTGCCTGCTGAGGAAGTCTGCTTCCCAGTTGTCCACTCCCGGAATGAACACTGCTGACAGTGCTATCACATGATTTTCCGCCCAGCGAAGAATCCTTGCAGCTTCTGCCATTGCCCTCCTGCTTCTTGTGCCGCCCTGTCTGTTTACGTGGGCGACTGCCGTGATGTTGTCTGACTGGATCAGCACCGGCTGACCTTGAAGCAGAGGTCTTGCTAGGCTTAGAGCATTGTAAATGGCGCTTAGCTCCAGGATATTTATGTGAAGTGATGTCTCCAGGCTTGACCACAAGCCCTGGAAATTCCTTCCCTGTGTGACTGCTCCCCAGCCTCGCAGGCTGGCATCCGTGGTCACCAGGACCCAGTCCTGAATGCCGAATCTGCGGCCCTCTAGAAGATGAGCACTCTGTAACCACCACAGGAGAGACATCCTTGTCTTTGGTGACAGGGTTATCCGCTGATGCATCTGAAGATGCGATCCGGACCATTTGTCCAGCAGGTCCCACTGAAAAGTTCTTGCGTGGAATCTGCCGAATGGGATTGCTTCGTAGGAAGCCACCATTTTTCCCAGGACCCTTGTGCATTGATGCACTGAGACTTGGCCTGGTTTTAGGAGGTTTCTGACTAGCTCGGATAACTCCCTGGCTTTCTCCTCCGGGAGAAACACCTTTTTCTGGACTGTGTCCAGGATCATCCCTAGGAATAGAAGACGTGTCGTCGGGATCAGCTGCGATTTTGGAACATTGAGAATCCAACCGTGCTGCCGCAACACTACCTGAGAAAGTGCTACCCCGACTTCCAACTGTTCCCTGGATCTTGCCCTTATCAGGAGATCGTCCAAGTAAGGGATAACTAAAACTCCCTTCCTTCGAAGGAGTATCCTCATTTCGGCCATTACTTTGGTAAAGACCCGGGGTGCCGCGGACAATCCAAACGGCAGCGTCTGAAACTGATAGTGACAGTTCTGTACCACAAACCTGAGGTACCCTTGGTGAGAAGGGTAAATTGGGACATGGAGGTAAGCATCCTTGATGTCCAGAGACACCATATAATCCCCTTCTTCCAGGTTCGCAATCACCGCTCTGAGTGACTCCATCTTGAACTTGAACCTCTGTATGTAAGTGTTCAAGGATTTTAGATTTAAAATAGGTCTCACCGAGCCGTCCGGCTTCGGTACCACAAACAGCGTGGAATAATACCCCTTTCCCTGTTGCAGGAGGGGTACCTTGATTATCACCTGCTGGGAATACAGCTTGTGAATGGCTTCCAATACCGCCTCCCTGTCGGAGGGAGACGTCGGTAAAGCAGACTTTAGGAAACGGCGAGGGGGAGACGTCTCGAATTCCAATTTGTACCCCTGAGATACCACCTGAAGGATCCAGGGGTCCACTTGTGAGTGAGCCCACTGCGCGCTGAAATTCTTGAGACGGGCCCCCACCGTGCCTGAGTCCGCTTGTAACGCCCCAGCGTCATGCTGAGGACTTGGCAGAGGCGGGAGAGGGCTTCTGTTCCTGGGAACCGACTGTTTGCTGCAGCCTTTTCCCTCTCCCTCTGCCACGGGGCAGAAAAGAGGAGCCCTTTGCCCGCTTGCCCTTATGGGTCCGAAAGGACTGCGCCTGATAATATGGCGTCTTCTTATGTTGAGAGGCTACCTGGGGTAAAAATGTGGATTTCCCAGCAGTTGCCGTGGCTACCAGGTCTGATAGACCTACCCCAAATAACTCCTCCCCTTTATAAGGCAATACTTCCATATGCCTTTTGGAATCCGCATCACCTGACCACTGCCGCGTCCATAACCCTCTTCTGGCAGAAATGGACAGCGCACTTACTCTTGATGCCAGTCGGCAGATATCCCTCTGTGCATCACGCATATATAGAAATGCATCTTTAAAATGCTCTATAGTCAGTAATATACTGTCCCTGTCTAGGGTATCAATATTGTCCGTCAGGGAATCCGACCAAGCCACCCCAGCACTGCACATCCAGGCGGAGGCGATTGCTGGTCGCAGTATAACTCCCGTATGAGTGTATATACATTTTAGGATATTCTCCTGCTTTCTGTCAGCAGGTTCCTTAAGGGCGGCCGTCTCAGGAGAGGGTAGTGCCACCTGTTTAGACAAGCGTGTGAGCGCTTTATCCACCCTAGGGGGTGTTTCCCAACGTGCCCTATCCTCTGGCGGGAAAGGGTATGATGCCAATAACCTTTTAGGAATTATCAGTTTTTTATCGGGGGAAACCCACGCTTCATCACACACTTCATTTAATTCCTCAGAAGCAGGAAAAACTACAGGCAGTTTTTTCTCACCAAACATAATACCCTTTTTAGTGGTATTTGTATTATCAGAAATATGTAAAACATTTTTCATTGCCTCAATCATGTAACGTGTGGCCCTACTGGAAGTCACATTCGTCTCTTCATCGTCGACACTGGAGTCAGTATCCGTGTCGGCGTCTGTGTCTGCCATCTGAGGTAACGGGCGTTTTAGAGCCCCTGATGGCCTTTGAGACGCCTGGACAGGCACAAGCTTAGTAGCCGGCTGCCTCATGTCATCAACCGTCTTTTGTAAAGAGCTGACACTGTCACGTAATTCCTTCCATAAGCCCATCCACTCAGGTGTCGACTCCCTAGGGGGTGACATCTCTATTACAGGCAATTGCTCCGCCTCCACATCATTTTCCTTCTCAAACATGTCGACACAATCGTACCGACACACAGCACACACACAGGGAATGCTCTGATAGAGGACAGGACCCCACTAGCCCTTTGGGGAGACAGAGGGAGAGTATGCCAGCACACACCAGAGCGCTATATATAAACAGGGATTAACCTTATAGAAGTGTTTTTCCCCTTATAGCTGCTGTATATGTTAATACTGCGCCTAATTAGTGCCCCCCTCTCTTGTTTTACCCTTTTCTGTAGTGCAGGACTGCAGGGGAGAGTCAGGGAGACGTCCTTCCAGCGGAGCTGTGAGGGAAAATGGCGCCACTGTGCTGAGGAGATAGGCTCCGCCCCCTTCACGGCGGACTTTTCTCCCGCTTTTTGCTATATTCTGGCAGGGGTTAAAATACATCCATATAGCCCTGGGGGTTATATGTGATGTATTTTCGCCAGCCAAGGTGTTTTTATTACTGCTCAGGGCGCCCCCCCCCAGCGCCCTGCACCCTCAGTGACCGGAGTGTGAAGTGTGCCTGAGGAGCAATGGCGCACAGCTGCAGTGCTGTGCGCTACCTTGGTGAAGACTGGATGTCTTCTGCCGCCGATTTTTCCGGACCTCTTCTTGCTTCTGGCTCTGTAAGGGGGCCGGCGGCGCGGCTCTGGGACCGGACTCCGAGGCTGGGCCTGTGTTCGGTCCCTCTGGAGCTAATGGTGTCCAGTAGCCAAGAAGCCCAAGCTGGCTGCAAGCAGGCAGGTTCGCTTCTTCTCCCCTTAGTCCCTCGATGCAGTGAGCCTGTTGCCAGCAGGTCTCACTGAAAATAAAAATCCTAAAACTAAACTTTTTCTAAGAAACTCAGGAGAGCCTCCTAGAATGCACCCTTCTCGGCCGGGCACAAAAATCTAACTGAGGCTTGGAGGAGGGTCATAGGGGGAGGAGCCAGTGCACACCAGGTAGTCCTAAAGCTTTACTTTTGTGCCCAGTCTCCTGCGGAGCCGCTATTCCCCATGGTCCTTACGGAGTGCCCAGCATCCACTAGGACGTCAGAGAAATATATTTTTGTATGAATTATCCTTTAGAAGAACCAGCAGCATCAAATGCTGAAGTGGAAAGTCAACATTGAACAAAATGTCCATCACAGCAGAATACTTTTACACAAAAAATAAAAAGTATTAAATAAAAAATATACACACATGCCTATATAAATATATATACATATATATATATACATATATATATATATATATATATATATATATATATAAGACAGACATACAACACCTAATACTACATTATAGGTCTGTAGCAAAATGCTGGGTGATGAGACAATACCTAGCTGGATCTGTATGGCACGTTGTTGTTAAACTAATCTAGCAGATTAATGTGGTGGCAACAATAGTACACTAACACAAATTTATGCTTCAGTCTGTTGATCATTAACAGAATGAGAAGCTAGTCAGGGCCGAGGTGATAATGAACAGAGCAAAGTTTAAACCAGTTTTGGTCCAGTAAAGATATAAAAAAAATAAATGAAAATTCAGTTTTCAGCAAAACAATGACCCGACCACAGAATACTTTCAACACTGACATGAAGCATTATTGAAACACACAAAATTAGGCATGACTGCTATAGACACTTTCACGTACGGAGGAGACTATTGGTGATCAATTGGCATAGAAAGGAGTTGTTGAATTATACAATTTGGCGTTATATTATCCTTTAAAGCACATGATGCAATAACACAGCAGATATCAGCAAGTGGGCCTAAAATGACTGTTGGCAGATAATTAGATAGAAATAGGTTCGTCATAGGGCTCAGAAGACTACAGTTAAAGGCATTTGTGCAGCCATCTAATAAGATGGAGTGAAGCTTGGCCAAATCCCAGCTGATTTCCACAAACTTTTGTCCTCTTGTTCTAAACTTGGATGTAAGCAGGAATATATGCTCGTAATGAGGTATATTCATTTATCCATGTTCTGTTATGCAGATCTATTATCTACACTGCTATAAATTACAATGTGCAAAACCTACTTCATGGTAAATACAAAAGGGGACTTACAATCAGCATAGTAATTAAGAGGTTCTTCTTGGTGACTTGAGCATGGGAGAAGATGTAATTCAGGACCAAGGTGAGGTCACTTTTATTCTCTTCCCGGAGGGTAAAGACACACTTGTCATAATGACCTGTAAGATAAAAATTATATAATGGTGACTTGTTGCCAACAAACATGCCATGGCCTTGACAAACCGCATTCGGTTCGAAGCGTGTCGGCGGCAACAGTGATCAAACCAGTGGCTCTATACCAGGAAGGATCTCATTTCTGGACTAACTGGTGGCAAAGCTTTGGAGCACAGCGGGGTGTTGTTTCCCAATACATCCTGCTCTCACACCTTTGTGGCTCCACATCGGTACACCGGGTATGTCCTAATTTGACATCACAGCAATATCACCTTTTTATTGATATATTGTATATATGTGTACATTCTTTGTGTGCATGCCTATCACCCTAGTACCATTTGTACCTGATTATTTTTACCTATTTATTTTAGTATTAAAAAGAAATTTGTTTTAGTTACTGAAGTGATATTATATTTACAAGAGGCTTGACACCATCAAATACCTATTCATGTCAATGAACATAATTGGATAAAAAAAAATAGGATTTTAATTACCTACCGCTAAATCCTTTTCTCGTAGTCCACAAGGGATATTGGGGAGACTTAGTACGATGTGGTATAGACGGGGTCCAAAGGAGCCGGTGCACTTTAAATTTCTTCACTGGGTGTGCTGGCTCCTCTCCTCTATGCCACCTCCTACAGGCAGTTATAGGTAAAACATTGCCCGAAGGAGAAAGGACATATATGAGAGAAGGAACATAACAACAAGGAGTGGTGAGATTTATATACCAGCACACCACTAACATACAACAACTAGCAATGGCTGGTAACAATAACAGCAACAGCTGAACAGGTAAACACAAAGAGAACCTGCAGAAAAGTCAACGCACTGAGGGGGGCGCCCAATATTCCTTATGGACTACGGGAAAAGGATTTACCGGTAGGTAATTAAAATCCTATTTTCTCTAGCATCCATAAGGGATATTGGGGAGACTTAGTACAATGTCCCAAAGCTTCCAGAACGGGCGGGAATGTGCGGAGACTGCTGCAGCACCGCCTGCCCAAACTGGGAATCCTCTTTGACCAGGGTATCAAACGTGTAATACTTAACAAAAGTGTTCTTCCCCAACCAGGTAGCCGCTAGGCATAGCTACAAGGCCGACACTCGGATAGTAAGCCTTAGCCAACAAGCAATGGAATGCTTCGAAGCAGGACAACCCTTTTTCTGTGCATCATAGAGCACGAACAAGGAATCAGTCTCACTGATCCGAGCTGTTTGCCTGACAGAGACCTTCAAGGCTTGCACAGCATCCAATGTCTCCGGAGGAGCTGAAGTGCCAGAACTTGATGGAACCACAATAGGTTGATTCAAGTGGAACGCAGAGACTACCTTCGGCAGGAACTGCTGTCTAGTCCGGAGCTCAGCTCTGTCCTCGTAAAAGACCAAGTATGGACTTTTACACGATAAGGCCCCCCAATTCTGAGACACGCCTAGCAGAAGCCAGGGCCAGTAACATCACCGTCTTCCACGTGAGGTACTTGTCATCTACCGTCGTCAGAGGTTCAAACCAGGAGGACTGTAGAAAACCGAACACCACATTCAAATCCCAGGGTGCCGTAGGCAGCACAAAAGGAGGTTGTATGTGCAGTACACCTTGCAAGAAGGTCTGAACTTCTGGCAACACTGCCAATTTCTTCTGGAAGAAAATGGAGAGAGCTGAAATCTGGACCTTAATGGAACCCAGACATAAGCCCTTATCCACACCAGCCTGCAAAAGGCGGATACATGCGTTCCTTGCACCAAGAGACATATCTTTTCCAGATATGATGATAGTGTTTTAACGTCATAGGTTTCCTGGCCTGAACCATGGTAGCAATAACCATCTTGGAAATGCCCTTGTGAGCTAGGATGTTCCGCTCAACCTCCAAGCTGTCATACGAAGTGGCCGTAAGTCCGGGTAGATGAACGGTCCCTGTTGAAGAAGATTGCTTCTTAGCGGTAGAGGCCAAGGGTCTTCGATGGACATGTTCAGAAGATCCGCGTACCACGCCCCCCGAAGCCAATCAGGGGCAATCAGAATTGCCTGGACTCCTTGATATCAGATTCACTTGAGCACCCTTGGGAGCAACGGAATTGGAGGTAACAGGTAGACCAGCTGGTAAGGCCAAGGCAACGTCAGTACATCCACTGCCCTCGCCTGAGGGTCCCTGGTTCGTGAGCAATACCAGAGAAGCTTCTTGTTGAGTCGAGAAGCCATCATGTCTATCTTTGGATAGCCCCACCGGTGGATGATCTGCTGGAACACCTGATGGTGGAGTCCCCACTCCCCCGGGTGGAGATCGTGACGACTCGAGAAGTCCGCTTCCTTGTTGTCCACACCCAGAATGAAGATTGCAGACATTGCTCTTGCATTTCTTTCCGCCCAGAGGAGTATCTTTAACACCTCTTGCATGCAGGCTCTGCTTTTTGTCTCTCCTTGCCGACTGATGTACGCCACCGCTGTGGCGGTGTCCGACTGATCTTGGATCGCGTGATCCATGAGCAGAGGAGAGGCCTGAAGCAGAGCATTGTAGACCTGCCCTGGAACTGCGCCCCTTGGGTGACAGCTCCCCATCCTCGCAGACTCGTTTCCGTCGTGAGGAGGGTCCAATCCCGAATCCTGAAACTCCAGCCTTCCAGGAGATTGGAGGACTGCAGCCACCACAGGAGGGAAATCCTGGCCTGAGATGACAGCCGAATCATCCAGTGCATCTGTAGATCTGATCTGGACCACTTGCTCAGGAGATCCAATTGAAATGTTCTGGCATGGATCCTCCCATATTGGATCGCCTCGTATGAGGCGACCATCTTCCCCAACAATCTATTGCAAAGATGGATGGACACTCGAGCAGGTCGGAGCACCATGTGGACCATCTCCTGAAGTGTTCTCGCTTTGTCCTCAGGGAGGAACACCTTCTGGGCCACCGTGTCCAGTAACATCCCCACTTCTGTAGATTGAGAATCTACCCACGGCGTGACAGAAGTTGGATAGTGCGGTCGATATGGAGCAATAAAAGCTAAAAGAAGTTGGATAGTGTTGCGTTTATCAGAAGATCGTCCAGGTAAGGGACAGCACTGACCCCCTGGACCCGGAGTTGGAACATCATCTCCGCCATCAGTCGTGTACAAGCCAAAGGGTAGTGCCTGGAACTGGTAGTGATCATCCAGGAGGGCAAACCTCAGATAAGCCTGATGAGGTGGCCAAATTGGAATATGAAGGTAGGCGTCCTTGATAGCCAAGGAAACCAGGAATTCCTGTTCTTCCAGGCCTGCAATAACTGCCCTCAGGGATTCCATGTTGTACTTGAAAACCTTTAGGTAAGTGGTCAAGGACTTTAGATTCAAAATGGGCCTTACCGAGCCGTCCGGCTTTGGTATCACAAACAGGTTGGAGTAATAACCCCTGCCTCGTTGTGGTATTGGTACTGGAACAATGACGTGGGACTGGACCAACTTTCGGATGGCCTGTTTCAACGTAACTTGCGTATCCTCCAAAGCGGGCAAGCTTGATTTGAAAAATCGTTGGGGAGGGGTACCGTCAAACTCCAGCTTGTAGCCCTGAGAAATGAGGTCCCTTACCCAGGTATCCTGGCAGGAGCTTTCCCAGATGCGGCTGAAGTGACGCAGTCAAGCTCCCACTTCAAGATCTCCTCGGGGTGGGTAGGCACAGTCATGCTGAGGACTTAGTGGAAGCAGTACTGGTGCTCTGTTCCTAAGAATTGGTGGTTGCAGGTCTTTTTGACTTACCTCTGGTGCCTCTATTCGCATTGGAGGCACCTATGACCCTAGATCGAAATCTCTTAGACCGAAAGGACTAAACAGACGGCCCCGGGTAGGAAAGCCTAGCCGGCGGGGCCCCAGAAGTGAGAAATGTGGATTTCCCAACAGTGACTTTGGAAATCCATGTATCCAACTCAACCCCAAAGAGCCATTCCCCAGAAAAAGGGAGGGATTCCACACTGTGCTTGAATTCTGCATCCGCTATCCACTGACGCAACCACAAAGACCTGCGCGTAGACACTGCCATGGCAGAAGTCCTAGCATTAATATTGCCCATCTCCTTGAGTGAGTCACACAGGACGCGTGCAGTGTCCTGAATGTGCTTCAGGAGAGTCACCGTAGTGACCAGAGGCATATCCCAGGAGAGGCCCTCCTGAATTTGAGAAGCCCACGGGTGAATGGCATGTGTCATCCAGCAACCCGCTATGACCGGTCTTTGTGGTATACCAGCTGCCGTATAGATAGACTTTACTGTAGTCTCTAATTTTCCGTCCCCGGGGTCCTTTATTGTAAAGGAGCCCGGGGCAGGCAGCACCGCCTTTTTAGACAGTCGAGAGACGGATACGTCAACCCCCAGGGGTTCTTCCCAGAATTTCCTACCTTCAGGAGCAAATGGGAAAGTGTGCAAAAATATTTTTGACACTTGGTATTTTTTGTTTGGATTTTTCCAGGCTAACTCTGCAGAATCAGGGAAAGTGACATTAGTCTTGTTTTGTGTAAAGAAAAATGACTGCTGTGACACAGCGTCCTCTAGAGGGAGCTTTAACACGTCCCGTATAGCCAGAATGAGGGGTTCAATACCCTGAGCAGAAGTGCAATCCCCACTAATGGGATCCAAGTCATCCCCATCCTCCTGTATTTCCTCATCTGAATCAGAGAGTAGAGCAGGTAAACCACATTTTTGTGGTCCTGAGCTAGAGAGGGGGGGCTGTGTAACATCTGCCCTAGCAGCTAAATCTGCTACAGCCTGTTGCAGTAGCTGAGTTTTCTGAACATTAGCAGTGAGTTGTGATGACATATCAGACATCATAGTCTTAAGAGCCCCTAATCAGGAGGGCTCTGGACCCTCACCCCCAGCCCCCTGACTGAGTTGTGAAGATTGGCTGCATTGTTCACATGAAACAGAATCAGATAAGGGAGAGAATCTGGTGTGTTTACCCATGTTTACAGTAATCACAATTACATACACACAGACCGTAATACTGATCAAGCCTGCCCTTACTGTATGTGAGTGGAGACACAGAGAGAGAGAGACACCAGCACACTCCTGCTGTACAGCCACAGTGAGGCTGTCAGCTAACTATAACACAGTGAAACACTAATGATTTCTGTCCTGTAGAGGACACAGATTGTGTACAATAGTGGCTCTCCCCCTTTGCTACACCCTGTACCAGTTTTCCTGCGTATCTTGTGAGTCAGGAAGAGCTGTGTGTGTTTGTTGCTGCTGCATTAAGCAGAGGAAGGCGCCAAAATGCCTCTGGTCTCGCTCTGAGGTAGCTCCGCCCACCAATGGCGCCAGAGCTACAGTGATTTTTATACTGGCAAAGTCTCCTATTCTGCTTAAAAACATCACACAAGTGCTAGTTTAAGCTATTCCAAGCCAGTTTTACACGGGGGGCTCTAGCGGGTCCCCCCCAGGAGGGTCCCATATGCCGCAACCGTGTTCAGCTGCACTGTGAACCGGGGGACCCCCCTAGCGGGGCCCCCGGTTTTTACTTGCCGCAGATGTCACCTTCAGGCATATGTTAGGGGTGTGCGGCGTGCTGCGATTACGACAGCCAAGGCGCAGTGCCCTGCTGAACAAACAACCTCTCAGGACGGTGGTCCTGCAGTGGGGAAGCGGCTCTGACACCTCACAAGGCCAGAGATGTACATCCTCTCCTGAGGGTACTTTTTTGTAAACGATCTGTGGGAGGGAGCATAGAGAGGAGAAACCAGCACACCCAGTGAAGAAATTTAAAGTGCACCAGCTACTTTGGACCCCTTCTATACCCCATCGTACTAAGTCTCCCCAATATCCCTTATAAATGCTAGAGAAAGTACTGAACAATTACTTTACATAGCTAAAATCTGTACAACTGGGTGTACAAATACTAAACTGTATTGTTCATATATAATACGTTGCTCTAACTTGAGATACATAGCTAGATAAAATATGTTTGTCACTATTGATAAAGTTAAACACAGAATAATGTTTTGTTCAAATGTATGCAGACATGCAGAAACAAGAATGTACCACTTCTTTTCACACATTCTCACCAAAGAGTTCTAATTGCCTATTGTTTGCAGGTGTAAAGAGATATATATATATATATGTGTAACAATGGATTTGTTGTAATGATACTATCTGCACATTCTCATGGTAGAAAAGTCTAGAAATTAGTAGTTATTTGCTTATTAATAATTTAGGCAATGCTGTCCCCTGTTGCTAATACAAGTAAAGCTTAAAGTGTGTACGTGATTCTGATAACGCTCTTGGCAAAAGTTTACACATGCTCTGAGAAGCTATATAAACCGCATGTTTGCATAATAAAGACAGAGTATTGTTTGGAACACCATCATTGTGTGTGTGTGTGTGTGTGTGTGTGTGTGTGTGTGTGTGTGTGTGTGTGTGTGTGTGTGTGTGTTCACTTACTCTCTGGCCGCAATCATTTTTTTGTATTTTTTTTTTTTTTTTTTTACAGATACCCTGATTACTTGACAACTTTACTGTGACACTATATAAATTGGTGCTGGCAAATGTAGAAGTTCCTGTATCAACAATATAAGATAAGCTTCTTTAATGCTTTATATTGTACATTAATATGGTATGCTGGGCTTACACTATCAAATAAAATGTCTGCCAGACCGACAGATACCGGACACCCTCACACCCCTCAGATGTCAGATCACTGTGAGAGATCTCACAGTATATAGCAGCACAATATCTGCGTTCCTTCCCTGGGGAAGAGACATTGGGGATGAATCAGACCCGATCTCTGCAGTTTTTCGCAGCAATCAGGACGGAACTCGAAGGCCGTCATTGCCTAGCGATCGCCTCTGAGGCAGAGGCGGTCGCTGGGCGGGAGAGGGCTGGACGGACCATTGGGGGGGGGCAGGCCGCTGCGGCTGCGTGATGTCACATGCAGCTGCTGCGACCCGGGGCAGTGAAGAAGGTCCTCCCGGCCAGACGCAGGAGATGCGCTGGCCGGGAGTAACTCCTGAGATGCAAAAGCATCGGCGCTGTGCAATGCTATTGCATTTCTGCGGGGGGAGGGAGGGCCGGCACTGGCATGCGGGGCAGACTAGCCCTGTGCTGGGCATTTCTCTGCATGTCTGAGTGCCTGATTGCACTTTTCAATTACCTGGGCTATAAACAGACATTGGGCAGATCAGACAGATAATTGTATAGTGTATGCCCAGCATTACTATCAACAATTTTATGGTATGATATGATCCTCTTCATTCCCTTATGAATGATGAATTGTCTTACATTCTGGAAATGAAGAAAATCACAGGAGGTAGTTTTGCTCAGATTAAGAATATTTTACATTCAGCAGCAGCAAAATATATGGAAATAAATGACAGGACTGTATAGTACCATTTAATATATGAAAGATGTGAGATGAATAATATTTCAGTTATTACTTCTATAGGCACAGCTTCATAGCTGGACCTGCAAAGAAGAGAAGTTGCCTATGCATGCATCCTCCCAGCGACAATTATATTTATAGAAGAATTTTGCTTTTCTAGTGCATTTGGACAATGTAAATATAAAAAACTGCTTATCCTCTTACCATTAAAAGGCTATATTTCATACACACACACACACATCTATCTATATATATCTATATATATATATCTATATATATATATATATATATATATATATATAGTGTATATTCCTCGATAAATTAGACCAAGACCTTTCTTGCTTGGTTGCTTTTTATGGCCACTTATACAGTGTGTGGTTAGGATTTAGCAAAAGTTATCAAATACATTTTCCACTGATTATAATATTAGAAGCTTTAAGATTTCAAGAGAATTGCTACACTACTACAATATCATTTTTTTACCACAAGATGGCAACAGTACACTATCTAGAATCCTGTAGTGGAACAAATTCTCTCAGAAATAAAATTTGATCACACAGCACCGATATGTCCCTATTTTGGAGAGACTATTACTTTTCCTTACTTTCTTTCTACGAAATGTTTAATTCAGTGTAGATATTGACTCCACTGGTTCCCAATAACCTCTCTTTACGTGTTTTGCAGTGTGTAGAGTACCATTTAGCCACTCTATGGGTTATATTTAATTAACGTCGAAAGCTGCAGTCTGTCGAAAAGACGGCAGTTTTCGACTTTTTTTAGGTCAGAAGGGGTTCCAACCTAGGGGTATATTTACTAAGCTCTCGATTTTGACGGATTTGGTGTTTTTTGATCAAAGTGTCATCTCGGGAATTTACTACACTAAAATCTCGGCAGTGATGAGGCCATTCATATTTTTTTGGTAGTCAAAGAAAAAAAATACGAATGAATACACCATCGGTCAAACGCAGCTGTTTAGGTATACAACTCGGTAATTTACTAAAAATTGTATTTCACAAACACTGCCGGCAATAGCCAAACACTGCCGTGAAAAAATACAATTCGTAAAAAAAAAAAGCAGTTTTTAAACAGACCTGCTTTTTTTTTTTTTTTTTACAGTGTTCTGATAGTCATGCACGGATCCATGAGATCTGTGCATGTTTATCAGTGGTAAGGGGTGGGAAACTGTTAAAAAAAAATTAAAAAAAATGCGTGGGGTCCCCCCTCCTAAGCAAAACCAGCCTCGGGCTCTTTGAGCCGGTCCTGGTTGTAAAAATATGGGGGGGGGGGGGGAATGACTGGGGTTCCCCCATATTTAAACAACCAGCACCGGGCTCTGCATCCGGTCCTGGTGCAAAAAATACGGGGGACAAAAAACTTAGGGGTCCCCCGTATTTTTTGAACCAGCACCGGGCTCCACTAGTCAGAGAGATAATGCCACAGCCGGGGGACACTTTTATATCGGTCCCTGCGGCCCTGGCATTAAATCACTAACTAGTCACACCTGGCCTGGGTACCCTGGAGGAGTGGGGACCACTTAAATCAAGGGGTCCCCCCCCTCCAGCCACCCAAGGGCCAGGGGTGAAGCCCGAGGCTGTCCCCCCCATCCAAGGGCTGTGGATGGGGGGCTGATAGCCATGTGTAAAAATAAGAATATTGTTTTTTGTAGCAGTACTACAAGTCCCAGCAAGCCTCCCCCGCAAGCTGGTACTTGGAGAACCACAAGTACCAGCATGCGGTGGAAAAACGGGCCCGCTGGTACCTGTAGTACTACTACAAAAAAAATACTGAAGGGACCCTCTGTGACAGGAGTCACGGGGGGTCTCGGCAGTCGGGGAAAGGGGTCCCATGTGTAAACATGGGACCCCTTTGAGTGCGTGGTTCGGGTTTTTCGTTTTTTTTTTGTTGCCAAGTATGTGGATTACAAGCTCAGAAGAGGACCGATCTACACTGGATTGTGTGAGTATAATTTTATTCACAGGTACTCCATGGATTCTACATGGAGAAGTGGACCGACCCTCGTGTGAACATAGGTAAGTATGTGTGAATGTAGGTGTGCATGTATGTAATAAAGTTTTACTTTCAAGGTGTGAGAGTTCTGTTTTTATTTGGGTATTTTTTGTAGTAGTAGTAGTACTACAGGTACCAGCGGGCCCGTTTTTCCACCGCATGCTGGTACTTGTGGTTCTCCAAGTACCAGCTTGCGGGGGAGACTTGCTGGGACTTGTAGTACTGCTACAAAAAACAATATTCTTATTTTTACACATGGCTACCAGCCCCCCATCCGCAGCCCTTGGATGGGGGGGGGGACAGCCTCGGGCTTCACTCCTGGCCCTTGGGTGGCTGGAGGGGGGACACCCCATGATTTAAGGGGTCCCCACTCATCCAAGGTACCCCGGCCAGTGGTGACTAGTTAGTGATTTAATGCCAGGGCCGCAGGGACCGATATAAAAGTGTCCCCCGGCTGTGGCATTATGTCTCTGACTAGTGGAGCCCGGTGCTGGTTCAAAAAATACGGGGGACCCCTACATTTTTTGTCCTCTGTATTTTTTGCACCAGGACCTGACGCAGAGCCCGGTGCTGGTTGTTTAAATATGGGGGAACCCCAGTAATTCCCCCCCCCCCCATATTTTTACAACCAGCACCGGCTCAAAGAGCCCGAGGCTGGTTTTGCTTAAGTGAGGGGAAACCCACGCATTTTTTTTTTATTTTTTTAACTCTTTAAACACTTTTTTAAGGTACACAATGAAGCCCTGCACGGATCTCACAGATCCGGCCGAGATTCATTGTGTTAATGTCGGCAGTGTTTTACTAATCACTCACGTAAAACACTGCCCGACATTACGAATGACATCGACATCGGAAAAAACGAAAATGCAGAATACGACAGCATAGTAAATAAGGCATAAAAAATACAAAAAGTTGCAAATTCACACATTCGATGTCATTCGTGTTTGAACTTTAACCTCATTCTGAAAAATACAAATTTTAGTAAATATACCCCCTAGTCAATATTTTCGACAAGTTGAGAAATTCGACTTGTCGAAAAGCACGTGGATCGGCGGTATAGCTGCCGATCCATGTGCTTGTGTCGAAAATCTGTCGGTTTTGGACCCCTTTTCGACCATCTCAGTCCGACATAAAAAAATGTCGGACTGAGATGTGGACCCAGAGGAGGAGAGGGGGGAGAGCCGCGACCAGCCAGGGGAGAGAAGCACTACAGTACAGCGCTGCAGCAGGATGCCACACAGCCGTGCCGCTCACGCAGCTTCCACACGGCTCCAGCAAGTGAGGTCACGCTTGCTGGAGCTGGGTGGACACTGCTGTGAGGTCGGGCGGCTGCGTGACATCCTGCTGCAGCGCTGATCTCCTCCGTCTGCCGACGGCTGTCCCCCGCTGGTCTCCCCGGGGCTCTTCCCCCCTCTCCTCCTCTGGGTACCTCATCTCAATTCGACTTGAAAAAGTCGAATTGAGATGGGATAGAATAGGGGTTGTCGGATCCACTCCGACAAATGCATGTCGGAATGGATCCGACGCCAATTGAATATACCCCTATATTTACTAGAAATTTATTGGTAAAACACCTACAAAACATGAGTTAGGGCCTTATTTAATAGATGGAAATTACATATATTTAACACTACATAGAGTGTTAAAGAATAGGATTTTAATTACCTGCCGGTAAATCCTTTTCTCGTAGTCCGTAGAGGATGTAGGGTTCCATTTTAGTACCATGGGGTATAGACGGTTCCGCAGGAGCCTTCGGCACTTTAAGACTTTTCAACAGTGTGAACTGGCTCCTCCCTCTATGCTCCTCCTCCAGACCTCCGTATAGGAACTGTGCCCGAGGAGACGGACAACTTCGAGAGAAGAATTTACATTAAACTAGTGGTGAGATTCACACCAGCTCACACCATACCAAAAAACATGTCGCCTAACATGGCCTTTAACATAACCCATGCTAACGTGCATGCATAACGTAACAGCAACTGCTGTAAAACATCTTAACACATGAGAACCTGTGTAAAAAGACAAAATGTAATTTGCAGGAAAAATGAGCACTGGGCGGGCGCCCAGCATCCTCTACGGACTACGAGAAAAGAATTTACTGGTAGGTAATTAAATCCTATTTTCTCTTACGTCCTAGAGGATGCTGGGGTCCATTTTAGTGCCATGGGGATGTACCAAAGCTCCCAGTACGGGTGGGAAAGTGCTAATGTTCCTGCAGAAATGACCGACCAAACTGAAGGTCGTCAGCAGCCAAGGTGTAAAACCTGTAAAACTTAGCAAACGTGTTTGCCCCTGACCAAGTAGCTGCTTGGCAAATTTGCAACGCCGAGACACCCTGGGAAGCCGCCCAGGAAGTACCCACTTTCCTTGTAGAGTGGGCCTTTACCGAACTCGGTAAACGCAATCCTGCCGTGGAATAAGCGTGCTGAATGGTACCTCTGATCCAGCGCGCAATAGTCTGCTTAGAAGCAGGACCCCCAATCTTGTTGGGGTCATAGAGGACAAACAAAGATTCTGTTTTCCTTATCCGAGCCATTCTTGCAACATAAGTCCTCAACGCTCCGACGACATCAAAGGACTTTGAAATGGCTGAGGTGTCAGAAGCCACTGGCACCACCACAGGTTGGTTGATATGGAAATAAGACACAACCTTTGGAAGAAAATGCTGACGCGTCCGCAGTTCAGCTCTATCTTCATGAAAAATCAAATAAGGACTCTTGTGTGACAGAGCCCCTAAGTCAGACACTCATCTGCCTGAGGCCAAGGCCAACAGCATGACCACTTTCCAAGTGAGAAACTTCAACTCTACCTCTTATAGAGGCTCAAACCAGTCCGATTTAAGGAACTGCAACACCACATTAAGATCCCATGGCGCCGCAGGAGGCACAAAGGGAGGTTGGATGTGCAGAACCCCCTTCACGAACATCTGGACCTCAGGAAGGGAAGCCAACTGTTTCTGAAAGAAAATGGACAAGGACGAAATTTGGACCTTGATAGACCCAAATCTCAAGCCAGCATCCACACCCGCCTGTAGAAATAGGAGAAGACGTCCTAATTTAAACTCCACCGCAGGAGACTTCTTGGATTCACTCCAAGATATATATTTTCTCCAAATACGATGGTAATGTTTGGACGTTACCCCTTTCCTGGCCAGAATAAGTGCGGGAATGACTTCCTTGGGAATACCCTTACGGGATAGGATCTGGCGCTCAACAGCCATGCCGTCAAACGCAGCCGCGGTAAGTCTTGATAAACAAACGGACCCTGCTGAAGCAGGTCCTCGCGAAGAGGAAGAGGTGGAGGATCTTCCAGTAATAACTCCTGAAGATCTGGCTACCAAGCCCTCCTTGGCCAGTCTGGAGCAATGAGAATTGCTCGAACCCTTGTTCTTCTGATTATCTTGAAAACTTTTGGTATTAGTGGAAGTGGAGGGAACAGACGAACCGACTGAAACACCCACTGGGTCACCAGTGCATCCACTGCTATTGCTTGTGGATCTCTCGACCTGGAACAATATTTCTGAAGCTTCTTGTTGAGACGTGATGCCATCATATCTACTTGAGGAACGCCCCAACGATCTGCTACCTCTGCGAAGACTTCTGGGTGGAGGCCCCATTCTCCTGGATGGAGATCGTGTCTGCTGAGGAAGTCTGCTTCCCAGTTGTCCACTCCTGGAATGAAAATTGCCGACAAAGCTTTTGTGTGTCTTTCTGCCCAGAGGAGTATCTTTGTCACCTCTGCCATTGCCGCTCTGCTTTTTGTTCCACCCTGGTGGTTTATGTAAGCTACTGCTGTTACATTGTCTGACTGGATCTGTATGGGATGACCTTGAAGAAGGTGTGCCGCTTGATGAAGGCTGTTGTACACAGCTCTCAATTCCAGAATGTTTATGTGAAGGAGTACTTCTTGACTTGACTGCTCCCCAACCTCGGAGGCTTGCATCTGTGGTCACCAGGATCCAAGTCTGAATCCCGAACCTGCATCCCTCCAGGAGGTGAGAACTTTGAAGCCACCACAAGAGTGAAATTCTGGCTTTTGTTGACAGGATTATCCTCCGGTGCATGTGTAGGTGCGATCCGGACCACTTGTCCAGTAGGTCCCATTGGAACACCCTGGCTTGGAATCGGCCAAATTGTAGAGCCTCATATGCCGCTACCATCTTCCCCAGCAGGCGGATGCACTGATGAATCGATACGCGTGCTGGTTTTAAAACTTGTTTGACCATCCTCTGGATCTCCAGAGCCTTTTCCACCAGTAGGAATACTTTCTGTGCTTCCGTGTCCAATATCATTCCCAGAAATGATAACCTCATTGTGGGTTCCAATTGTGATTTTGGAAGGTTTATGATCCAACCGTGCTGTTGAAGCACCGTCAGGGAAAGTGCAATGTTCTGCACTAGTTTCTCCCTGGATCTCGCTTTTATGAGGAGATCGTTCAAGTATGGGATGACTTTGACTCCTTTCTTGCGAAGAAGAACCATCATCTCCGCCATCACCTTGGTGAATATTCTCGGAGCCGTGGAGAGCCCGAAAGGCAATGTTTGGAACTGGTAGTGGCAGTCCTGCACCACAAACCTCAGGTATGCCTGATGCGGCGGGCAGATGGGAACATGTAAATAAGCATCTTTGATGTCCATCGATACCAGAAATTCCTTTTCCTCCAAGCTGGAGATCACCGCTCTCAGGGATTCCATCTTGAATTTGAACCTTTAGGTTTAAAATCGGTCTGACCGAGCCATTCGGTTTCGGCACTACCAACAGGCTTGAATAAAACCCTTTTTCCTGTTGTGACACAGAAACTTAGGAAATTACATTGTCTTGACATAATTTCTGTATTGTGTTCAGCACTTTTGCTCTGTCCTGAACAGAAGCTGGTAAGGCTGATTTGAAAAATCGGCATGGGGAAGGTCCTGAAATATCAATTTGTACACTTGGGATACTATCTGCAATACCCAAGGATCCAGATCTGAGTGAACCCAGACCTGGCTGAAAGACAGTAGACGTGCCCCCACATCATGCTGAGGTTTTAGCAGAAGTAGCTGTTGACTTCTGCTCCTGCGAGCCTGATGTTGTAGATTTTTACCTCTTCCTCGCCCTCTTCCTGCGAAGAAGGGGGTACCCTTTGCCTTTTTGGACTTGCTGGGCCGAAAGGATTGCATCATATGAGAATGAAATCCTTTCCTAGGTGGAGCAGCTGCGGAAGGCAGAAATGCTGATTTGCCTGATGTAGTTGTTGAAATCATGGCATCCAGCTTGTCTCCAAAGAGGGCTTCTCCATTGTAAGGAAGCGCCTCAATATTCTTTTTTGATTCCGCATCAGCATTACATTTGCAGATCCACAGCGCCCTGTGGGCTTAAATCGCCATTGCGGAACATCTTGAACTCAGCAACCCAATATCCTTCATAGCTTCAACTAAGTAAGCTGCAGCATCTTTGATATGGCCGAGAGTTAGGACTATCCCTGTCAACTGTGTCTATGTTAACAAGCAAGTTGTCAGACCATTTTTCCACAGCGTTACCTACCCAAGCACAAGCAATGGTGGGCCTGAGCACCGTTCCGTTAGCAGTATAAATAGAATTTTTGAGGAGACTGAACCAGGGGCAGTCAAAACTATTTTCTTAGACAGCCGAGAAACTGAGGTGTCTGTCATTGGGGGTGTCTCCCATTTGTGCCTGTCTTCCTCAGGGAAAGGGTACGCTACACGTATCCTTCTGGGAAGGGTAAATTTCTTCTCAGGGTTAGCCCAGGATTCTTCAAAGAATGCATTCAAATCCTTTGAAGGAGGAAAAAAAGTCACAACCTGCTTTTTATTTAATTTAAAATAATCCTTTTCCTCTGGGACCAGTGTTGTTTCAGGATACTCCAACACTTCCTTTATAGCATCTATCATACATTGTATGCTTTTGGCTAATTTGGGGTCTATCCTTCTCAAATCCCCAGTGTCGACGTCAGAGTCGGAATCTGTGTCTGTGTCCCCTTGCATTATCTGGGCCAGAGACCTTTTCTGGGAACTGGATGGGACCCGAGTGGATGATATGGAGGGGTCAGTAAACAGTGCATCCTCCACAGACTGCCTCCAATATTTAGTATAGAAGGTATAGAGAGCTAATATGGCGCCAACTTCAGTGTAAAGCAGCTACCCCCTTTGCACCAAAAGGTAATCCCTATTACCAAGGTGTCAGTGTGAGTATTTATGGAATTAGTGCAATAGGGTGCGCTTCAGAGATCTAAGACGTGGCAAATAGATTGCTTAAACGTGAGAATAAAAAACATACTTCCCTTAATACTTCATATATGCAAATTAGGATCCTCAGAGGAATTCAGAAGGAAGTGTATAGTGGGCGTTTCAGATGTAACCTTAGGGTAACTGGCTCCGGAACCTGGTTCCCTCGTCCACGTCACATACGTCTGGTCAGCCTTTCCCCTTTTCTGTAGTTCATCCAAATCTCCAAACTCCTGCTGCTACGCGTTTCGGGATCTGCACTGCCTGATGAAGGGTTGATCCCGAAACGCGTAGCAGCAGGAGATTGGAGATTTGGATCTCTGAAGCGCACCCTATTGCACTAATTCCATAAATACTCACACTGCCTCCAATATTTAGTCTGTTGTTCAAACTCAGAGAATTTCTTTGCAAGCATTGACATATTCTTTTGCAACATTCTCACCTACTCCAGCTCCTTCTGAGAGGGAAGGGCCACCACATTACCCTTTTGTGCATCTGAAATGGGTTCTTCCTGGGTAGAACCCTCCACAATGTCTGACATGTTACACACTTGTACACACACACACACACACACACACACACACACACCCTATCACACAGGGGAGCTATTGGGGACAGACCTACACTAAAGTCTGTCAGAGAGACACAGAGGGATTTGCCAGTCCACACACTACGCCTTATTGTGAATTGTGGAAATATTACCCACTTACAGCGCATATACCAATAATAGGCCCACAGACCTAATTATAATGAACACTCTCTGCCCCTTCTATAACACCCTGTACTTGTATCAGCGTTGTCATGAGGAAAAACAGTGTTCAGGAGCTTCACACTGGAGTTTCTGCAGGAGAAAATGGCACCCAGTGAGTGTTCTGGCAAGTCTGAGGAGAAGCCGCGCCCTTCACCCTCAGCAATGTAATATTTATACCTGCTGGGGATGGCACATCAGCGGCTGTACATGTATGTAACCTTTTTACCAGTGAGATTAAGGTTTTAAAACATGCCCTCAGAGAGCCCGCCCCCCCCCCCCACGCTCTGCACTCTTGTGCTGAGAGAAATGGCATGCAGCGTCCCGCCGCTGCGTGTGTACCTGTATGCCGCCAAAGATGACCGGAGGATACCCTCTCTGCAGGACTCCGGTAATATACTTACCAGCCTTCTGTCTTCTGGCTCTGTTAGGGGGTGGCGGCAGTGCTGTGGGAGTGAACGCTGGCCAGGCTTGGGCTGTGTTCAGTACCCTACAGGAGCTAATGGTGTCCTGCCAGTGGAAGCAGAACCATTAACTAATTGAGAAGTTGGTTCCAACTTCCCCCCCTAAGTCCCACGAAGCAGGGAAGCTGTTGCCAGCAGCTTCCCTGTAAAATAAAAAACCTAAGAAAGTCTTTTTCCAGCAAAGCTCTGTATTGCTCCACTAGTGTGCATCCAGTCTCCTGGGCATATTTTCTAAACTGAGGTCTGGAGGAGGGGCATAGAGGGAGGAGCCAGTTCACACTGTTGAAAAGTCTTAAAGTGCCAAAGGCTCCTGCGGAATAGTCTATACCCCATGGTACTAAAATGGACCCCAGCATCCTCTAGGACGTAAGAGAAAATTGCATTTTCATATTGTGCACGCATACCAGAAAACACCAGTTCCCCTTTGAACTGGCTGTGTGACTGTAATTAGCAGGGAGTGCGTTCAATGGGAAATCACTGTCACTGCTAGGGAGTCCCTGCAAGTGGCAGATTTTACAGGGGGTGCTGCAGTCCTGAGGCCAATAGGTAAAATCCACCACTGGATACAATATAAGAATTTGTACATATGCAGGATGCAAAATACATCAAATGCTAAATGAGGCCCTAAGGCTACTTAATTTTCTCTGTAAATTAAAGTGTTAATAATAACAACATACCATGCTGGAACTGTGTTTCCACCTTTAAATACTGTCGAAGCAAATCCATGACTACAGCTTTCATGTGACCTCGAATACCACTCCGGTATCTGATGAAATTAGAATATAATTACATAAACAAGGAATGTAAACGGTATAAAAGAACTTCTGTTATTTAAAGTGAAAAAATACCTTCCAAAAGGAACTGGTTTTATCAAGATGTGTGCTCGCCATATTTACCCAAGTATAGCACAGTGCTTGGTCCATGTGCAACATTTCCATTTCAACACATTACATATATTGAAAAGCCACCGTAGCTGTGTGATCATTTTTTGATTGAAAAATGGTTTCGAGTATCGCACCTTCACTTGCATTTTATTTATATATATATATATATATATATATATATATATATATATATATATATATATATATATATATATATACACACACACATACACTCAGAAGTATAATAAATGCTGTAGACAGATGCTGCGGCACTCACAGGACTTGCGACTAACACCCCATTGGGTATATCACCATCTCAATAGGATATTCAGTCCAAATGCAGTCAAAGTGTCATTTCAATATATTTTAAAATGTCCTGACAAAATTTTATTTATTAATATTAAACATTGACTGACTGCATTTGGACTGAATGTCCTATTAAGATGGTGATTACAGCTATAACATACATACATTATATATATATATATATATATATATAATATATATATATATTGCATAAAAGACAGCGGCACTCAGCAGACTTGAAGAAAAATATTTTTGCCTTTAATGTGGTCCTACGCCGTTTCGGGGTCAAGCCCCATTGTCAGGGACAAACGATACATGTATCGTTTGTCCCTGACGACGGGGCTTGACCCCGAAAGAATAATAAGAATAAGAATATTTCATTCATTCAGATCTAGGATGTGTTATTTTAGTGTTCCCTTTATTTTTTTGAGCAGTGTGTGTATATATATATATATATATATATATATATATATATATACATACATACATACATACATACACACATACAAATTTATATATATTTATTAAATACATTTTATTTTGTTGAGTTGCAAGTTTTTATCACTTCTTTCAAACATACAGAGGTACTCTGACCAATTCCACATGAAAAAGACGATATCATTGTATACAGGCCATGTGGCTACCATTCATATGTGATGTGATTGATTTGTATTTGAAATTATACACAAGTTTGATGTGCGAAGTTTCCGGACATCAATAACGATCCAAATGACTGGTTGACTACCAGCTTGATTTATCTATTCCGCAACCTCGCAACTGTTTTCCCATTTTATACTACAGGTTGAGTATCCCTTATCCAAAATGCTTGGGACCAGAGGAATTTTGGATATCGGATTTTTCCGTATTTTGGAATAATTGCATACCATAATGAGATATTATGGTGATGGGACCTAAATCTAAGCACAGAATGCATTTATGTTTCATATACACCTTATACACACAGCCTGAAGGTAATTTTAGCCAATATTTTTTATAACTTTGTGCATTAAACAAAGTGTGTGTACATTTATACAATTAATTTATGTTTCATATACACCTTATGCACACAGCCTGAAGGTCATTTAATACAATATTTTTAATAACTGAGTATTAAACAAAGTTTGTGTACATTGAGCCATCAAAAAACAAAGGTTTCACTATCTCACTCTCAGTCAAAAAAATCCGTATTTCGGAATATTTGGATATGAGATACTCAACCTGTATTGATACACCTAATGAAGTCTCATGTGGAGAAGAAATGGGTAAAAGAAGCTGTAATATCCATTATGAGGAGTCACTATTGAATGGCAGCACCCTTTTATTAAGGGCGAAAAATGTTGACATCAGGATTGGAATAATCGTACAGCGATGTATCATAAATCTGTATTATATTTATACCTCTTGTATTGTGAGAACTTGTCATTTTTTATTTTCGATTTATTGATAATATCATGTGGACACAGGCCTGAATATATTGGGTGTTGATAAAGGATCAAGTCTGGAACCCAGAGATAGATTAGTTACTAAAATCATCGATTGGAGATAAATCCAAAGTTGAATGAACATTTTTAGCCCTGTTAAAAGAAAAACCCTTTTCTACCACTTAGCAATAAAATACATACATACATATTTACAGTAAGCATTCTAAGGGCGGAATTCAAATATTATTCCCGCCGGCAGCCAATAGATGGCGTCGAACAGAGCTATTGTAATGTAGCTCTGTACGGGAGCGATCAACTGCCGACGTCTACATTTCAGCTAGCACCTGCCAAAGGGGGAGAGCTGAAATGTGTGAAAAGTGATCCACTTCTTTCAGATCGCGCCCATCAGTGTAGTCGGGTTCAGCTGCTTTACGTGGCTAAACCCGACACTTATGGGCGAGATTAGCTTGACAGGGGACAGCAATTGTATTTCGTCTCCTCCCCAATCTCCTGTCACTTTAGACGGGAGATCGGGGCGATAACATTTGAATTTTCCCCTGAAAAGCTTATTTTTTCCTTTCTGCTCCAGATACATCAATAAGTAAAAAAAAAAAAGAAAAATTACTGTATGTCAAAATAGGCTTCAGCTCTTTGCAATAGTTCACTACAACATTACATTTACATATGGCATCCATAGTACACTTTATAAACCACCATAAAATAAAATGTGCAAATGAAAAAATAGTTTAACACACTCTGAAATAACAAATACCTACTGTAACTCCGAGCTCCTAACAAACCTAGTTAACTCCCCAACACTACTCTCTACATCACTACTACTATGTAGTGAGATGGAAAAGTCAGACAGTAGGTTAAGTACAAAATGTCTGCATTCAACAAAGGCCTCTAGCACTGATGATATTAAATGTGATTGCAAACAGCAGTGATATCCAACATATCTAATCAAGTTTCACCTTACTGTAAAATGATCTTTGTGATAAGGAACAGAAAATAGAACATGACAACTTGTCATGACTAATGCATTCCACATAGTGTATACAGCTAAACACTTCCCTATACGAATCTTAGAATTGATCTACACATCTTAAAAAGGCCCCATGTTACTTGTGGGCCATGGATTCCACTGTCCAATGAACACCCACAAACAGACATGTAAAAAATTCAGGATGGGATACTTGGATGGTTTGAGATGGATTAAAAACAAAACAAACAAAAAAACATTGCAGCCTAAAAAGTCCCACATACAGATTATGGATGAAGTCTACAAAATGTGATTCATCTGCTTCTAAAAAAGCAACCACCTAAACTCCTTGAACCAAAACTCTTGCCATGGAACACTGATTTTAGCACTCAGTTGTTCAGTTAACATCTCACCTTTGCACCAATTGCACAATGCTCTGTGTGTTCATGAAGAAAACCTCACGTTCAGATTTACGGTTCAATGTAGCTGCGTGACTGTCCAGTATATTTGCAATCTGAGCAACAAATAGAAAAATAATTACTATTTTGAGAGCCCAGAACTCAGCCTAATGATACACATGTACAACGCACTTGTTGTGAATGATCAACACATGTAACCTCATTAGTATAGAGATAAGATGTGTAAATAATGAAGAAACATGAAATACCATCTTTATTTATTATGGTTTAAAAGGCAGATTAGTTGTGAGCAACTTAATATGGATAAATATATTTAAGGTCAATATTAACAGTTGTCTAATTATATATTTCTACTAAGGACCATACAGAGGATAAGCGGTCATCAATTTCATCATCAGCATAGGAAAGGGTTCTTTACTTTAACAGTAGTGAAGCTATGGTACTGAAATATGGAGTGGATGCCTTTGTTACAAGTAATGGTAACTAGAACTGATGGTATAAGTAATGGCTGCTATATTTAGTAGAGGACATCACAATTGTGATTTATCTAGAAATTTCATATATGATTGCCATGTTTAGGAACCTAAAAAATGTGGCCACATGTCCCCCACCATGTGGCTAAATTATCAACTGCACTACTGTGGGGTGAGGAGATCTGTTGTGCTTTACTCTGGGTCAAAATAATCAGAATTTAAGGATTATGGGCCTATGTCCTATTTCAATCTGATTCTATTGTCGCCGATGATATGACCGTAGTGGTTCTTATTAGAAACGGTGATAAGGTGTATCGGGACGAAGTTGACCATTTTATAAAATGGAGTGATGCCAATTACCTATTTTTACATTCGAAAAATAACCCAAAGAGACCATTATCAATTTTAGAAGATCGGCAAGACCAAACTTGCAATTCTTAACTATAAATAACTTGTTGGTAGAGAGGGTAACTCATTTCTCATTGGGCCTAATCCAGCTTGGATCGCTATTAAGACAGAAATTGTGATTTTCTCAATCCTGCTTCTGCTAACAATCGCATGTGAAGAGCCGCCCAGAAAGGTAAAAACTGTCCACCGATGCATACGCGGAAATCAAGTACCATCGACAATTGTGGTTGACCCAGGGCTACTTAGAATAATGAGAATGCAATCACACCAGCGCCATGTTTTTAGTCGCAATATATTGCAACTGACAACCTATACATGCCCCGAAAACAGCCATGATCCGCCTGCGTTTTTCCAACCACTCCCCACAAACGTCATGTTAACACCCATGAACGGTCTTTTCCTGTTGATCAAATTGCGAACGCAATGTGTTTGCAGCGCATGCGCAGTCTGATGATAATCAACTGATTTGCGATTTTGTCACTTTGGCTAAAAAGGCACAATAGCACTTATATTTCCTTAGGAAATTACAGGTGATAAATCTATCGACAAGTAACTTGGGGGCAGATGTATTAACCTGGAGAAGGCATAAGGAAGTGATAAACCAGTGATATGTGCAAGGTGATAAAGGCACCAGCCTATCAGCTCCAATATGTACATTAGCAGTTAGGATCTGATTGGCTGGTGCATTTATCACCTTGCACATGTCACTGGTTTATCACTTCCTTATGCCTTCTCCAGGTTAATATATCTGCCCCTTGGTGAAGGTTTTGTGCTGTGTTATTGAAAGTGTGTTGACATATTGCATACAAGTTTGATTTGGGAACAGCGCTAAAAGTAGATTGTAAGCTTTTGTGAGGGGTTGTGAGATCATCAGAATACGTTACTGGGTGCTGATCAGCCCTCTAAATTTATGTTAAATGTTTCCTAAGAAAAGAGCACTGTTACAGATGAAATCATCCAACCACCATGTGTTCTCTTTACTGCCTTTAACATGACTGTATTAAACCATGAACATTATGGTTTAAAAAAATTTTTTTTTACCATCAATCACTGCTAGAATGAATCAGAACAGCTGTAAATTTGTATTGTCTCGAGGCTGTGGGAGTTCGGTCATACTGTATATTTTTGTTGTTTTTTTACAATGACAAGGCATTTCAGTTAAGCTCAATGCAATTCAATAATAACTGTGTACCTATGTATTAAGACCAATGCTGGATGATGATAAAGAAAATAAAACAAATCTGTAGTTTGGTTTATTCCTGGAATACAGAACTGTCAGGTTGCATAAGTTAGAACATACCATGAGACAGTATATATAGAGCACTGTAAAAATAGAGATTGTAACAAACATTACAAGATATTTTTATATACACAACTTTACCTGTTGGCTTGGAAACTGGCACAACACAGAAGTGATGTTGCTGGCATATTGTGCCATCTCTTTCTTGATCGATTTCTCCACATTTAGTGGAATACGCCCTGATACACTTGTCATAATGTCCTGAAGCTCCAGCAAAGGAAGAGATGGATCTCGGAGGGTTTTCATCAGTCTTTCCACATAATCTTTTAGCTGCCAAAAGTACAATAGAATTATTTTTGTTATGTTTCTAATGTGTAAGAACTGCATAATGATCTGAGAACATGCATTTGCATTTTCAACATTTCCATGTCACAGATATGTAGGGGTAAATGTAATAGGGTCAGAGTTGCCGGAGGTGCGGGACTTCGGGCAAGAATGCCCATATTTTTAAAGCGGCAATCATTTACAAAGCAAATCCAGGTTGTTTTTGCCTTGTAAATGATTGCCACTTTAAAAATATGGGCATTGTTGTTAAAGTCCCAAACCTCCGGCAACTTGGACCCCATTACATTAACCAAGTGTCCAGTCATTTCCAATTTTACTTTCAGAGATATGATTTTTCATTTTTGCAAGTGTATAAAAGGCTGGTTACCTTGCTGCTGAAGTAAGGCTCTGGAAAACAATATCCATTCATGACATTTACCAGGTTATCTAGAACATAGTGAAAAACCCGATGCAGCTTCTCTCCATGCAGGGCAGTGCTGTGTATCAGAGGCAAACATCCTGTGTGGAGGTCAGCCTTTAAATAGTTAACAGGGATACCGTATTAGCACAAAGGTACATTTATTTATTTTATTTTTCTGTTGATAACATCTTTATTTGAAGCAGCAATTAAAAAATAAGCAGTGTATGTAGGAGAAAGAATAATAGTACAAGCTTTGTACTATCACATCATTCATTTGTATCAGAACATAGCGGCAGACAAAAGATTAACATTTAACATGATTTAAATAAAAATAAAAAAAAAGAGTTGATCCTAAAGCCAAAAGGGATTATTCTTTTGTTAAAATATTAACATGCCATATCTTTACATCTGTGCTTTAAGGGCCCTACACACTGGGTGATGTTAACGATTTTATCGATAAACAATATGATCGATGGTCAATTTTTTCGCCAACGATTTTTGCCTACACACTGGACGACATCGATGGGCAATTTGGATGATATGAGAGTACATACAACTATATCGTCCAAATTGACTTGATTCCACAATGAACGATCGCGGGGCCGTGCACTGTTCATCGTTGATGCATACATACTGACCGATATGAAAGATTTATTGGTCATTTTTTAACAATATCGTTCATATCTTTCATCGATATCGCCAAGTGTGTAGGGCCCATTACAGTAGCAGGTTACCCACGTGAACAGCACTAGTCAGATGTTTTTATTTTACTTTTAGAAGTTGATATTAAAAAGTTGTTGTTTTTTAAACAAAATACATTCATTCACAAAATATCGTAGCCATATGAGAGTGATATTATTATAATTAGTAAGCAGCCACTAATTTTGTTATTTTATAAATAATTACTGGGTTTATTTATTATTATTTTTTTTTTAGAGAAGAATGAAATGATCTCTGCGACTGGCATGCACAGAAGTAGCTACTTAGCAATACAGGAGAGTTTGTAGATGATTCACTAGGACCATAAGGGTTTTGTTGATGTTAAGCCTCATTACCATAATATCTTACCTGCTGCACCCTGCTCGGATCATCTAGTTGAAGCTTAGCAATTATACAACCAGGCTCCAGAACAGCCCCTGGGCGCTTCACGTAATGAATACATCCTGACTCCATGGCTGTTAGGGTCATCACCATCTTCATCACCTAAAAAAAATATTATGTGATTATTTTGAACAGAATGCAGCAAAGTAGAGTACAGCTAATGCTCACAGGTCTGTACTATGCAGTGTAAGGACAGAAGTGAAGAGAAGAGCAAATCATGTGTGTGTGCTCTACAGGTTTAGGAGACTGTGGGGTATATGCAATTGCGGTCGAATTGCCGCAAATGTCGAAAAACGGGGCATTTTCGACACAAAAAAAAATATTCGACAATGCAATACAGTACTTTTCGACAAAAAAGCGGACTTTTCAGATTCGACTTTTTAAAATTCGACAGTTGTCAAATTCGACATGTCTGCAATGGTAAAAATGCGGCTTTTCGACAAAAGTATATTCAATTGAAGAATGTCGATTCGACAACAGTGCTTTTCGACAGTAATTTCGTCAATTTCATTCCGCCTCACTTTGCTGGCGGAATCTAATAAAAATTTTTAAAAACATGGTTTTTTTTGTGTTTTTTTTTTTATTGCTAATAGCATATCTATTTATATTAGAAGGGATTAGGCACTTGGTTTGTCTATTAGGACACACAACTATTATTTATATATTTTTTAAAATAATATTTTTTTTTAACTGACTAAAATAGAGAGAGCATGGTTTTCAGTGGGAAGGGGTGGGAATGGGTTAAAATCCTGGAAAAAAAATGCGTGGGGTCCCCCCTCCTAAGCATAACCAGCCTCGGGTTCTTTGAGCCGGTCCTGGTTGTAAAAAATACGGGGGGGAAATGGACAGGGGATCCCCCGTATTTTTAGATCCAGCACCGGGCTCTGCGTCCGGTCCTGGTGCAAAAAATACGGGGGACAAAAAGCGTAGGGGTCGCCCGTATTTTTTACACTAGCACCGTGCTCCACTAGCTGGAGAGATAATGCCACAGTCGGGGGACACTTTTATACCGGTCCCTGCGGCCGTGGCATTAAATCCCCAACTCGTCACCCCTGGCCGGGGTACCCTGGAGGAGTGGGGACCCCTTAAATCAAGGGGTCCCCCCCTCCAGCCACCCAAGGGCCAGGGGTGAAGCCCGAGGCTGCCCCCCCCATACATGGGCTGCGGATGGGGGGCTGATAGCCTTGTGTAAAATCAAAGAAAATTGTTTTTTTGCAGAAGAACTACAAGTCCTAGCAAGCCTCCCCGCAAGCTGGTACTTGGAGAACCACAAGTACCAGCATGCGGGGGGGAAACGGGCCCGCTGGTGCCTGTAGTTCTACTGCAAAAAAAATACCTAAATAAAAACAGGACACGCATACCGTGAAAGTAAAACTTTATTACATACATGCCGACACACACATACTTACCTATGTTCACACGCCGACCTCTGTCCACTTCTCCAAGTAGAATCCGAGGTACCTGAAAATAAAATTATACTCACCTAAATCCAGTGTGTCCTGTTCTTTTTTTGTAATCCACGTACTTGGCAAAAAAACAAACCGCATACCCGAACCACGCACTGAAAGGCCTTTCCCCGAATGCTGAGACCCCCCGTGACTCCTGTCACAGAGGGTCCCTTCAGCCAATCAGGGAACGCGACGTGGCGCTCCCTGATTGGCTGAAGGGACCCTCTGTGACAGGAGGCTGGTTATGCTTAAGAGGGGGGACCCCACGCAATTTTTTGGGGGGGTTTTAACCATTTTTGTGCCGTCCGAAAAGTCGAATCCAGGACGCACTTATCCATCAATTGGTCCGTTTTTCGACAGCGGGACTGTCTAATCCGTTTTTAATTGAATATGTTGAATTCCGGCACCCACCGGCCGGGATTCGACGGTCGACTTGTGTCGAATTTAAAAACGGGCGAAAAAAAGCCGCAATTCGCCCGGAACTGCATATACCCCTATGCGTTCCAGTTGATAACAGTAGCATATATGTCTGGTTTACGCCAGGCACGCATCACAGACCTTTACATCCCACTTGCGCCCATGTTGTAAACAATTTATTTTATTTGCAAAAAATGCATTTTAGAAAAGGCATAATTTAACAAAAATCCCTGTAATACAGCAGAAACTCCTCCCTCTCTCATGCCCACAAAAAGTTTTGCTTAAAACACACTTACAAAATTTTTTTATTTGGTTAATTACATGATAAAATGTGTATTTTTCTGTATTACTGTGCAGGATCCTATTTCTGTACCATCATTACTGTGATTTGTAGCAGTGTTTCGGTTCTTTCTTCCAATGCAAAGTGAATCCTGATTTCTCGTTCCGAGCCCTATGCCCATGCTGCTAATAGGATTACTACTTGTATATAGACCTTATATTCTCCTGATGTAATTAGAACACATATATCCTTTCAAAAATGGAAAGCAGGATAAATGTTCAAAATAGCAATAATCATTGCTCTGCCATACCTCTATCTCGGCGTAGCACTGTCCTGCAAAGACATGACCTCCATCCTCCACTACATACTGTATCAGCTTGCCAGCAGAAGGAGAGCGCAAGATTGAGGGATCATTTTCCTTTTCAAAAACGCAGGTTTTATTTCCAATAGTGACACGGTACCTGTAAAAAAATAAATACATAAATAAAATACATTAGAACAGTGGTTCTCAAACGGTGTGCCTAGGTACCCTGGGGTGCCTTGGGACACTTGCAGGGGTGCCCTGGGTTGGCGGTCCATAACCAATTCAAATTATTTAATGTCAATCACTGGCATATCTATAATGGGTGCAGTGTGCGCGGTGCACACGGGCACTTGAGTCCATAGGTGGCCCACACCGCACGTGCTGCACCCATTTTTTTTTAATACTCACCCCTTTGGTGTCCCGTGCCGAGGAGCAAGGAAAATCCATGTTAAAATGCAGAGTTTGCTTTTTAACACTTGGGAAAACCCATTGGATTCCATAATTTATGTGGAATCATAGGGTTTATGTGCATTAACCACTGGTTTACTGCATGGGAAATTGGCTAATTAATTGAATAGGTATTCCCAGCGAAGTGCAATCAAATAATTGAATTCCCCATAATCTCTCTCTTTTCTCTTCCAGTCTGCCTCTCCAAGCTTAAGGAAGTGCAAGTGTTAGATCTGCATATGGTCATAGGTAACATTGGCAGTAGAAAATGTTATTAACTAAATGGGCAAACACACAACTCATAATCAGCCCCAGAGAGTCTGGCCAAACCACTTAGAAATACAGATCTGCACAATTCTGGATTTACATTCTGTTTTCCAGCTAATTGCCAAAAATACAAACATTCACATTTACACTGTGAACAGTCTCAAACCCAGTACGCAGGGCACCCCAACGGTCCAGCTTTTAGGTATACCCATGGCTCAGCACAGATGGTTAAATCAAATTGTCTGAGGTGCTAATTAAGTCACCTGTGGCCAAGCATGTATACACTTAAAACCTGTGCTGTTGGGGTGCCTTGAAGACCGCGTTTCAGAACATCTGGCCAACTGTATACTGTCATTTGAAACAGAAACAACAATCACAAATTCAAAAACTATCAATCACATTGGGGTTCAAAACCATTTAGAACTAAACTTGTTCCTACTTCTCTGAAAAGTAAAACTAGATATGGGTCAACGTGCAAACAAATTTCTTAACACAGGAGGGTGCTGCTGGGGATGTTTGGCGGTCATACAATTTCCTACACAGAATACTATAATGAGAAATAAACCAAAAATACATAAACTTAAAGAACTACCCCCCCCCTTCCCCCAAAAAATGGAATAAAAGATATTTTGCTGATTTGATTGATTCCATTTATTAATATTTTAAAGGGGTCATTATATTTACTATTATACAGAATGGGTCATAGATTACATTTCTTATATGCAAGGTGGGCACAATCACTTTTTTGTACTGGTACCAAATGGCCAGGTGTCCCAGGAGAGGGTCACAGGTACTTAGCGATGTACGTCCAAATAGAATTTTTATCAAATCCACCCCCAAAATTTTAGGATGATTACGTGGTAGAGAGTCTACAAGTCGCAAAATGCTGGGAAGGAGGGGAAGGGGGGAGGGGGTAGGGGGTAGGAAGAAGGCTTCACTTTGGACAAAAGATGATTGAAGCAGTATTCAAAATAATAGAGTCAAAGTGTTGAGCCCCAATAATCCTACTGCAAACAGGTCCAAGGATGAAAAGTATAAACACGGATTATTAGGGGGACCCGTGCCCTGAATTTGAACCATCGTAATAGGGACCCACCAGGTGAGGTCACCCGGTCACGGTTGGTGGGCTCATATATTTGTGGCCAAAAATTATGCTAAGCACCTCAGTTTTGCTCTATGTAAGATTGCAGAGTCTATTATAATTATTCTAATTAGCAGTGCTTAGGACCTTATTCAGCACTGATCGCAAATGTACAAAAATTGTGAATGGGCGACTTTCTCACACATGAACTGCGGCCACACAGCACGCGCATGTACAGTCACAGTGCGATTGCATCCCGGAAGGATGCGATCACACTGTGATTGACAGCGGTGGGCATTGGAAAGGCGGTGACGTGGACAGTTGCCCGGACCGTTTTAGGAGCAGTCGCGTGACATCATGGTGGTCTGACTGCATATGCAGGAGGTCAACCCTAATTTTAGACTCAGCGTTACGATTGCAATAGATTTGCGACTGCATCGCTGTCCACCGATAAGCATGCTGGGCGGCCCCCAGCAAGCGATTCTAGGCAGTTGCTGTTTTGCATTTTTAGCAAAACTGTAACTGATGCTGAACAAGGTCCTTAGTACTACAGAGTGTGCTTCTGCATTTTCTTTTTTTTCTGTGAAGTATAAAGAGTTACCTGTCAATTTCTTCTTTAATATATGTAGTATAGCTGCTGCCATCATAGGACAGGAGTAGGCCGCCATCGCTCAGTCTGTGCAAATCCACTTCCACATAGGAGCTGTTCATTATCACTACATATGAATTCGGTGACTGACGCGTCACCTGGATTTACAAAGGAAGAGGTTATGTGTAAGATGAAGACAATTCCTTCAACGCATGTTCTACAACATGATCCTAAAGTTAACAATATGACAAGATGGAAAAAGTTGCCAGAATCCCACTATATGAGGTTTTTTTTTCCTGCCTTCATAACGTTAAACTTCCACTAACATTATTCTTCAAAATGAATCATAGATCACCACGCCTTGATACTGGAAATGGCAACAAATCTAGTAATTTAATAATTTACAGCCAGCAATCAGATTGTGGCAGCACAGTCCAAAATTCAAATAGGGGAAACTACACCAACTGCCACCCCAAACGCTGCCAAATATTGCCATCCAGGACTCACTGGTAGCTGGCGTGGCTCATCTACTTGAATTCTGGACTGTGCAGCCCAATTCCAGCAATTTCTAACCATAATAAATTAAGGTTATGTTATCACAGATGATATCAGTGTAACAAAGAACAAAATAATAAAATATGCTTGCTTTTGCTCTTGACCTCTCTAGTGGCCCAAACACACGGTGAGATTTGGGCTATGCCCGATTCTCACTATGCGACAGGGGCCAGGTCGGCACATAGTCAGTATCGCAAGCACACTCATTATGTGCTTGCGATACTGACTATGTGCGATTTTGGTTAAGTGTCAATTTTGACTATCTCTTCTATAGAGATAGTCAAAATTGCCTTGCCTGCACAGTCTATCTATTTTTGCGATGCCGACGGCGCGGGACCGCGCATCGGCATCGAATCGGGATCGCAAGGTGACTTTCACCTTGCGATCTGCACTAACTTTTCTTACAATTTTGACTATATAGTCAAAATTGTAAGAAAAATCTCACCGTGTGTGTACACATTCAGCCCTAATTACTGGGCAGGCACAGTATTCTACCACACACCCATCTTACCCACTTCTGGCTAATGCTGGATTTGTTTACTTTTGTTTTCAATTTTCTTTACAGAACACAACCAGAATTAATGGTGTGTATAAAATGTATACACACACATTTCTATACATAGAATAAGGTTTATTTTACAACTGTATGCATTTTATGTCAATATAATACTTTACCATAAATTGTACGTGCCTAATTTAACTAACTTGTACAAGACTTTTGACCCATTATTCATTATAGAGAACTTGGAGGTGGCATTACAGAACTGGTATAACCAGCCACGGACATTAAAATAAGAATTTACTCACACGTAATTCTATTTCTTGTAGTCCGTAGTGGATGCTGGGAACTCCGTAAGGACCATGGGGAATAGACGGGCTCCGCAGGAGACTGGGCACTCTAAAAGAAAGATTAGGTACTATCTGGTGTGCACTGGCTCCTCCCTCTATGCCCCTCCTCCAGACCTCAGTTAAGGAAACTGTGCCCGGAAGAGCTGACAGAACAAGTAAAGGATTTGGAATCCAGGGTAAGACTCATACCAGCCACACCAATCACACTGTACAACTTGTGATAACCTTACCCAGTTAACAGTATGAACAACAACTGAGCCTCACTAAACGGATGGCTCATAACAATAACCCTTAGTTAAGCAATAACTATATACACGTATTGCAGAGAGTCCGGACTTGGGACGGGCGCCCAGCATCCACTACGGACTACGAGAAATAGAATTACCGGTGAGTAAATTCTTATTTTCTCTGACGTCCTAGTGGATGCTGGGAACTTCGTAAGGACCATGGGGATTACACCAAAGCTCCCAAACGGACGGGAGAGTGCGGATGACTCTGCAGCACCGAATGAGCAAACTCAAGGTTCTCCTCAGCCAGGGTATCAAACTTGTAAAATTTAGCAAATGTGTTTGAACCCGACCAAGTAGCAGCTCGGCAAAGCTGTAAAGCCGAGACCCCTCGGGCAGCCGCCCAAGAAGAGCCCACCTTCCTTGTGGAATGGGCTTTTACTGATTTAGGATGCGGCAGTCCAGCCGCAGAATGTGCCAGCTGAATCGTGCAACAGATCCAGCGAGCAACAGTCCGCTTTGAAGCAGGAGCACCCAGCTTGTTGGGTGCATGCAGGATAAATAGCGAGTCAGTTTTTCTGACTCCAGCCGTCCTGGAAACATAAATTTTCAAAGCCCGGACTACGTCCAGCAACTTGGAATCCTCCAAGTCCCGAGTAGCCGCAGGCACCACAATAGGTTGGTTCAAATGAAACGCTGATACCACCTTTGGGAGAAAGTGGGGATGAGTCCTCAATTCTGCCCTGTCCATATGGAAGATCAGATATGGGCTTTTACATGACAAAGCCGCCAATTCTGACACACGCCTAGCCGAAGCCAAGGCCAACAGCATGACCACCTTCCACGTGAGACACTTCAGCTTCACGGTCTTAAGTGGCTCAAACCAGTGTGATTTCAGGAAATCCAACACAACGTTAAGATCCCAAGGTGCCACTGGAGGTACAAAAGGGGGCTGAATATGCAGCACTCCCTTAACAAACGTCTGAACTTCAGGCAGTGAAGCCAGTTCTTTTTTAAAGAAAATAGATAGGGCCGAAATCTGGACCTTTATGGACCCCAATTTTAGGCCCATAGACACCCCTGACTGTAGGAAGTGCAGAAATCGACCCAGCTGGAATTCCTCTGTTGGGGACTTCCTGGCCTCACACCAAGCGACATATTTCCGCCATATGCGGTGATAATGCTTTACAGTCACATCCTTCCTAGCTTTTATCAGCGTAGGAATCACTTCATCTGGAATGCCCTTTTCCGTTAGGATCCGGCGTTCAACCGCTATGCCGTCAAACGCAGCCGCGGTAAGTCTTGGAACAGACAGGGCCCCTGCTGTAACAGGTCCTGTCTGAGAGGCAGAGGCCATGGGTCCTCTGAGATCATTTCTTGTAGTTCTGGGTACCAAGTTCTTCTTGGCCAATCCGGAACGATGAGTATAGTTTTTACTCCTCTTTCTTACTATCCTCAGCACCTTGTGTATGAGAGGATGAGGAGGGAACACATAAACCGACTGGTACACCCACGGTGTCACTAGTGCGTCCACAGCTATCGCCTGAGGGTCCCTTGACCTGGCGCAATACTTTTTTAGCTTTTTGTTGAGGCGGGACGCCATCATGTCCACCTGTGGCAGTTCCCAGCGATTTACAATCTGTATGAAGACTTCTTGATGAAGTCCCCACTCTCCCGGGTGTAGGTCGTGCCTGCTGAGGAAGTCTGCTTCCCATTTGTCCACTCCCGGAATGAACACTGCTGACAGTGCTAGCACGCGACTCTCCGCCCATCGAAGAATCCCTGTGGCTTCTGCCATTGCCATCCTGCTTCTCGTGCCGCCCTGGCGGTTTACATGGGCGACCGCCGTGATGTTGTCTGACTGAATCAGTACTGGGTGGTTTTGAAGCAGGGGCTCTGCTTGACTCAGGGCGTTGTAAATGGCCCTTAGTTCCAGTATATTTGTGTAGTGAAGTCTCCAGACTTGACCACTGTCCTTGGAAGTTTCTTCCCTGAGTGACTGCCCCCCATCCTCGGACGCTTGCATCCGTGGTCACCAGGACCGAGTCCTGTATGTCGAACCTGCGGCCCTCGAGTAGATGAGCACTCTGCAGCCGCCACAGCAGAGACACCCTGGCCCTTGGGGACAGGGTGATCAACCGATGCATCTGAAGATGCGATCCGGACCATTTGTCCAACAGATCCCACTGAAAGATCCTTGCATGGAACCTGCCGAAGGGAATTGCTTCGTAAGAAGCCACCATCTTTCCCAGGACTCGCGTGCAGTGATGCACCGACACCTGTTTTGGTTTCAGGAGGTCCCTGACCAGAGATGACAATTCCTGGGCCTTCTCCACCGGGAGAAACACCTTCTTCTGTTCTGTGTCCAGAATCATGCCCAGGAAAAGCAGACGCGTCGCAGGAATCAGCTGCAACTTTGGGATATTCAGAATCCAGCCGTGCTGTTGCAACACTTCCTGAGAGAGTGCTACGCTGACCAACAACTGCTCTCTGGACCTCGCCTTTATGAGGAGATTGTCCAAGTACGGGATAATTATAACTCCCTTCTTCCGAAGGAGTATCATCATTTCGGCAATTACCTTAGTAAATATTCTCGGTGCCGTGGAGAGACCAAACGGCAACGTCTGGAATTGGTAATGACAGTCCTGTACCACAAACAGGAGGTATTCCTGGTGAGGTGGGTAAATGGGGACATGCAAGCAAGCATCCTTGATGTCCAGCGACACCATAAAATCCCCCTCTTCCAGGCTTGCAATAACCGCCCTGAGCGATTCCATTTTGAACTTGAACTTCTTTATATAAGTGTTCAAGGATTTTAAATTCAGGATGGGTCTCACCGAACCGTCCGGTTTCGGCACCACAAACATTGTGGAATAGTAACCCCTGCCTTGTTGAAGGAGGGGGACCTTGATTATCACCTGCTGGAGGTACAGCTTGTGAATTGCCGCCAGTACTACCTCCCTTTCCTTGGGAGCAGCTGGCAAGGCTGATTTGAGGTAACGGCGAGGGGGAGGCGCCTCGAACTCCAGCTTGTATCCCTGAGATACAATTTGTACAGCCCAGAGATCCACTTGTGCGCGAACCCACTGGTTGCTGAAGTTTCGGAGACGCGCCCCCACCGCACCTGGCTCCGCCTGTGGAGCCCCAACGTCATGCGGTGGACTTAGTGGAAGCAGGGGAGGATTTTTGTTCCTGGGTACTGGCTGCCTGGTGCAGCTTCTTTCCTCTGGCCAGAAAGGATGCTCCTCTGACCCGCTTGCCTTTCTGAGGCCGAAAGGACTGCATTTGAGAATACGGTGCTTTCTTAGGCTGTGAGGGAACCTGAGGTAAAAAAGTCGACTTCCCAGCAGTTGCTGTGGATACGAGGTCCGAGAGACCGTCCCCAAACAATTCCTCACCCTTATAAGGCAAAACCTCCATGTGTTTTTTAGAATCAGCATCACCTGTCCACTGCCAAGTCCATAATACTCTCCTGGCAGAAATGGACATTGCATTAATTCTAGATGCCAGCAGGCAAATGTCCCTCTGTGCATCCCGCGTATATAAGACGACGTCTTTTATATGTTCGATGGTTAGCAAAACAGTATCCCTGTCGAGGGAATCAATGTTGTCTGACAGGGTATCAGTCCATGCTGCTGCAGCACTACACATCCAGGCTGAAGCAATAGCAGGTCTCAGTAGAGTACCAGAGTGTGTATACACAGACTTCAGGATAGCTTCCTGCTTTCTATCCGCAGGATCCTTTAGGGCGGCCGTATCCTGAGACGGCAGTGCCACCCTTTTAGATAAGCATGTTAGCGCCTTGTCCACCCTAGGGGATGTTTCCCAACGTAACCTATCCGTTGGCGGGAAAGGGTACGCCATCAGTAACCTCTTAGAAATCACTAGTTTCTTTAATTCATCAGATGGGGGAAAAGTCACTGGCTGCTTTTTCTCCCCAAACATAATACCCCTCTTGGTGGTAACCGGGTTAATATCAGAAATGTGCAATACATCTTTCATTGCAGTAATCATGCATCGGATGGCTTTTGTAGACTGTACATTTGTCTCATCCTCATCTACACTGGAGTCAGACTCCGTGTCGACATCTGTGTCTACCATCAGAGCTAGCGGGCGTTTATGAGCCCCTGACGGCTTCTGAGTCGCCTGGGCAGGCGCGGGCTGAGACCCCGGCTGTCCCAAGGCTGTTGCGTCATCGAACCTTTTATGTAAGGAGTTGACACTGTCGGTTAAGACCTTCCACATATCCATCCAATCAGGTGTCGGCCCCGTCGGGGGCGACACCACACTTATCTGCCTCTGCTCCGCCTCCACGTAACCCTCATCAAACATGTCGACACAGCCGTACCGACACACCGCACACACACAGGGAATGCTCAGACTGAGGACAGGACCCCACAAAGTCCTTTGGGGAGACAGAGAGAGAGTATGCCAGCACACACCACAGCGCTATATAACACAGGGATTTACACTGCTAATAAGTGATTTTCCCAATAGCTGCTTGTCTGTATCGATTTGGGCCTACATTTATGTGCCCCCCATCTCTTTTTAACCCGTCTTGTACCTGGATACTGCAGGGGAGAGCCTGGGGAGCGTGCTTCCAGAGGAGCTGTGAAGGGAAAATGGCGCTGGTGTGCTGAGGAAGAAGGCCCCGCCCCCTCAGCGGCGGGCTTCTGTCCCGCGTTTTCTGTAACTTAATGGCGGGTTTTTTTACACATATACAGTTAACTGACTGTATTATGTGTATTTTATGCCAAAAGGTATTATAATTGCTGCTCAGGGCGCCCCCCCCCCCCAGCGCCCTGCACCCTACAGTGACCGGAGTGTGTGGTGTGCTGTGGGAGCAATGGCGCACAGCTGCAGTGCTGTGCGCTACCTTAATGAAGACAGGAGTCTTCTGTCGCCGATTTCATCGCTTCTTCATCTGTCTTCTGGCTCTGCAAGGGGGGGGGGCGGCGGCGCGGCTCCGGGAACGGACGATCGAGGTCAGGCCCTGTGTTCGAACTAGAGATGAGCGCCTGAAATTTTTCGGGTTTTGTGTTTTGGTTTTGGGTTCGGTTCCGCGGCCGTGTTTTGGGTTCGACCGCGTTTTGGCAAAACCTCACCGCATTTTTTTTGTCGGATTCGGGTGTGTTTTGGATTCGGGTGTTTTTTTTCAAAAAACCCTAAAAAAAACCTTAAATCATAGAATTTGGGGGTCATTTTAATCCCAAAGTATTATTAACCTCAAAAACCATAATTTCCACTCATTTTCAGTCTATTCTGAATACCTCACACCTCACAATATTATTTTTAGTCCTAAAATTTGCACCTAGGTCGCTGGATGACTAAGCTAAGCGACCCTAGTGGCCGACACAAACACCGTGCCCATCTAGGAGTGGCACTGCAGTGTCACGCAGGATGGCCCTTCCAAAAAACCCTCCCCAAACAGCACATGACGCAAAGAAAAAAAGAGGCGCAATGAGGTAGCTGTGTGAGTAAGATAAGCGACCCTAGTGGCCGACACAAACACCGTGCCCATCTAGGAGTGGCACTGCAGTGTCACGCAGGATGGCCCTTCCAAAAAACCCTCCCCAAACAGCACATGACGCAAAGAAAAAAAGAGGCGCAATGAGGTAGCTGTGTGAGTAAGATAAGCGACCCTAGTGGCAGACACAAACACCGGGCCCATCTAGGAGTGGCACTGCAGTGTCACGCAGGATGTCCCTTCCAAAAAACCCTCCCCAAACAGCACATGACGCAAAGAAAAAAAGAGGCGCAATGAGGTAGCTGACTGTGTGAGTAAGATAAGCGACCCTAGTGGCCGACACAAACACCGGGCCCATCTAGTAGTGGCACTGCAGTGTCACGCAGGATGGCCCTTCCAAAAAACCCTCCCCAAACAGCACATGACGCAAAGAAAAAGAAAAGAAAAAAGAGGTGCAAGATGGAATTGTCCTTGGGCCCTCCCACCCACCCTTATGTTGTATAAACAGGACATGCACACTTTAACCAACCCATCATTTCAGTGACAGGGTCTGCCACACGACTGTGACTGATATGACGGGTTGGTTTGGACCCCCCCCAAAAAAGAAGCAATTAATCTCTCCTTGCACAAACTGGCTCTACAGAGGCAAGATGTCCACCTCATCATCATCCTCCGATATATCACCGTGTACATCCCCCTCCTCACAGATTATCAATTCGTCCCCACTGGAATCCACCATCTCAGCACCCTGTGTACTTTGTGGAGGCAATTGCTGCTGGTGAATGTCTCCACGGAGGAATTGATTATAATTCATTTTAATGAACATCATCTTCTCCACATTTTCTGGATGTAACCTCGTACGCCGATTGCTGACAAGGTGAGCGGCGGCACTAAACACTCTTTCGGAGTACACACTTGTGGGAGGGCAACTTAGGTAGAATAAAGCCAGTTTGTGCAAGGGCCTCCAAATTTCCTCTTTATCCTGCCAGTATAAGTACGGACTGTGTGACGTGCCTACTTGGATGCGGTCACTCATATAATCCTCCACCATTCTTTCAATGGTGAGAGAATCATATGCAGTGACAGTAGACGACATGTCCGTAATCGTTGTCAGGTCCTTCAGTCCGGACCAGATGTCAGCATCAGCAGTCGCTCCAGACTGCCCTGCATCACCGCCAGCGGGTGGGCTCGGAATTCTGAGCCTTTTCCTCGCACCCCCAGTTGCGGGAGAATGTGAAGGAGGAGATGTTGTTGACAGGTCGCGTTCCGCTTGACTTGACAATTTTCTCACCAGCAGGTCTTTCAACCCCAGCAGACTTGTGTCTGCCGGAAAGAGAGATCCAAGGTAGGCTTTAAATCTAGGATCGAGCACGGTGGCCAAAATGTAGTGCTCTGATTTCAACAGATTGACCACCCGTGAATCCTTGTTAAGCGAATTAAGGGCTCCATCCACAAGTCCCACATGCCTAGCGGAATCGCTCCGTGTTAGCTCCTCCTTCAATGTCTCCAGCTTCTTCTGCAAAAGCCTGATGAGGGGAATGACCTGACTCAGGCTGGCAGTGTCTGAACTGACTTCACGTGTGGCAAGTTCAAAGGGCATCAGAACCTTGCACAACGTTGAAATCATTCTCCACTGCGCTTGAGACAGGTGCATTCCACCTCCTATATCGTGCTCAATTGTATAGGCTTGAATGGCCTTTTGCTGCTCCTCCAACCTCTGAAGCATATAGAGGGTTGAATTCCACCTCGTTACCACTTCTTGCTTCAGATGATGGCAGGGCAGGTTCAGTAGTTTTTGGTGGTGCTCCAGTTTTCTGTACGTGGTGCCTGTACGCCGAAAGTGTCCCGCAATTCTTCTGGCCACCGACAGCATCTCTTGCACGCCCCTGTCGTTTTTTAAAAAATTCTGCACCACCAAATTCAAGGTATGTGCAAAACATGGGACGTGCTGGAATTTGCCCAGATTTAATGCACACACAATATTGCTGGCGTTGTCCGATGCCACAAATCCACAGGAGAGTCCAATTGGGGTAAGCCATTCCGCGATGATCTTCCTCAGTTGCCGTAAGAGGTTTTCAGCTGTGTGCGTATTCTGGAAACCGATGATACAAAGCGTAGCCTGCCTAGGAAAGAGTTGGCGTTTGCGAGATGCTGCTACTGGTGCCGCCGCTGCTGTTCTTGCGGCGGGAGTCCATACATCTACCCAGTGGGCTGTCACAGTCATATAGTCCTGACCCTGCCCTGCTCCACTTGTCCACATGTCCGTGGTTAAGTGGACATTGGGTACAGCTGCATTTTTTAGGACACTGGTGACTCTTTTTCTGAGGTCTGTGTACATTTTCGGTATCGCCTGCCTAGAGAAATGGAACCTAGATGGTATTTGGTACCGGGGACACAGTACCTCCAACAAGTCTCTAGTTGGCTCTGCAGTAATGATGGATACCGGAACCACGTTTCTCACCACCCAGGATGTCAAGGCCTCAGTTATCCGCTTTGCAGTAGGATGACTGCTGTGATATTTCATCTTCCTCGCAAAGGACTGTTGGACAGTCAATTGCTTGGTGGAAGTAGTACAAGTGGTCTTACGACTTCCCCTCTGGGATGACCATCGACTCCCAGCAGCAACAACAGCAGCGCCAGCAGCAGTAGGCGTTACACGCAAGGATGCATCGGAGGAATCCCAGGCAGGAGAGGAATCATCAGAATTGCCAGTGACATGGCCTGCAGGACTATTGGCATTCCTGGGGAAGGAGGAAATTGACACTGAGGGAGTTGGTGGGGTGGTTTGCGTGAGCTTGGTTACAAGAGGAAGGGATTTACTGGTCAGTGGACTGCTTCCGCTGTCGGCCCAAGTTTTTGAACTTGTCACTGACTTATTATGAATGCGCTGCAGGTGACGTATAAGGGAGGATGTTCCGAGGTGGTTAACGTCCTTACCCCTACTTATTACAGCTTGACAAAGGGAACACACGGCTTGACACCTGTTGTCCGCATTTCTGGTGAAATACTTCCACACCGAAGAGCTGATTTTTTTGGTATTTTCACCAGGCATGTCAACGGCCATATTCCTCCCACGGACAACAGGTGTCTCCCCGGGTGCCTGACTTAAACAAACCACCTCACCATCAGAATCCTCCTGGTCAATTTCCTCCCCAGCGCCAGCAACACCCATATCCTCCTCATCCTGGTGTACTTCAACACTGACATCTTCAATCTGACTATCAGGAACTGGACTGCGGGTGCTCCTTCCATCACTTGCAGGGGGCGTGCAAATGGTGGAAGGCGCATGCTCTTCACGTCCAGTGTTGGGAAGGTCAGGCATCGCAACCGACACAATTGGAGTCGGACTCTCCTTGTGGATTTGGGATTTCGAAGAACGCACAGTTCTTTGCGGTGCTACTGCTTTTGCCAGCTTGAGTCTTTTCATTTTTCTAGCGAGAGGCTGAGTGCTTCCATCCTCATGTGAAGCTGAACCACTAGCCATGAACATAGGCCAGGGCCTCAGCCGTTCCTTGCCACTCCGTGTGGTAAATGGCATATTGGCAAGTTTACGCTTCTCCTCCGACAATTTTATTTTAGGTTTTGGAGTCCTTTTTTTACTGATATTTGGTGTTTTGGATTTGACATGCTCTGTACTATGACATTGGGCATCGGCCTTGGCAGACGACGTTGCTGGCATTTCATCGTCTCGGCCATGACTAGTGGCAGCAGCTTCAGCACGAGGTGGAAGTGGATCTTGATCTTTCCCTAATTTTGGAACCTCAACATTTTTGTTCTCCATATTTTAATAGGCACAACTAAAAGGCACCTCAGGTAAACAATGGAGATGGATGGATACTAGTATACAATTATGGATGGACTGCCGAGTGCCGACACAGAGGTAGCTACAGCCGTGGACTACTGTACTGTGTCTGCTGCTAATATAGACTGGTTAATAAAGAGATGTAGTATGTATGTATAAAGAAGAAAGAAAAAAAAACCATGGGTAGGTGGTATACAATTATGGATGGACTGCCGAGTGCCGACACAGAGGTAGCTACAGCCGTGGACTACCGTACTGTACTGTGTCTGCTGCTAATATAGACTGGTTGATAATGAGATGTAGTATGTATGTATAAAGAAGAAAGAAAAAAAAACCACGGGTAGGTGGTATACAATTATGGATGGACTGCCGAGTGCCGACACAGAGGTAGCTACAGCCGTGGACTACTGTACTGTGTCTGCTGCTAATATAGACTGGTTGATAAAGAGATGTAGTATGTATGTATAAAGAAGAAAGAAAAAAAAACCACGGGTAGGTGGTATACAATTATGGACGGACTGCCGAGTGCCGACACAGAGGTAGCTACAGCCGTGGACTACTGTACTGTGTCTGCTGCTAATATAGACTGGTTGATAATGAGATGTAGTATGTATGTATAAAGAAGAAAGAAAAAAAAACCACGGGTAGGTGGTATACAATTATGGATGGACTGCCGAGTGCCGACACAGAGGTAGCTACAGCCGTGAACTACCGTACTGTGTCTGCTGCGACTGGATGATAAATAATGATATAAAAAATATATATATATCACTACTGCAGCCGGACAGGTATATATTATATAATGACGGACCTGCTGGACACTGTCTGTCAGCAGAATGAGTTTTTTATAGAATAAAAAAAAAAACACCACACAAGTCACACGACGAGTGTAACTTTTTCAGGCAATCACAATATAGTATACGACTAACTATACTGGTGGTCAGTGTGGTCAGGTCACTGGTCAGTCACACTGGCAGTGGCACTCCTGCAGCAAAAGTGTGCACTGTTTAATTTTAATAATATGTACTCCTGGCTCCTGCTATAACCTATAACTGGCACTGCTCCCCAGTCTCCCCCACAATTATAAGCTGTGTGAGCACAGTCAGATATATACATAGATGATGCAGCACACTGGGCTGAGCAGTGCACACAGATATGGTATGTGACTGAGTCACTGTGTATCGTTTTTTTCAGGCAGAGAACGGATTATATTAAATAAAACTGCACTGTCTGGTGGTCACTGTGGTCAGTCACTACTAAACTCTGCACTCTCTACAGTACTCCTAAGCTCCAGTAAATCAAGTGTCTCTGTCTCAAATCAATCTCACTCTCTCTCTTCTAATCTAAATGGAGAGGACGCCAGCCACGTCCTCTCCCTATCAATCTCAATGCACGTGTGAAAATGGCGGCGACGCGCGGCTCCTTATATAGAATCCGAGTCTCGCGATAGAATCCGAGCCTCGCGAGAATCCGACAGCGTCATGATGACGTTCGGGCGCGCTCGGGTTAACCGAGCAAGGCGGGAAGATCCGAGTCGCTCGGACCCGTGAAAAAAAACATGAAGTTCGGGCGGGTTCGGATTCCGAGGAACCGAACCCGCTCATCTCTAGTTCGAACCCTCTGGAGCTAATGGTGTCCAGTAGCCTAAGAAGCACAAGCTATCTGCAAGCAGGTAGGTTTGCTTCTCTCCCCTCAGTCCCACGTAGCAGTGAGTCTGTTGCCAGCAGATCTCACTGAAAATAAAAAAACTAACAAATACTTTCTTTTCTAGCAAGCTCAGGAGAGCCCACTAGGAGCACCCAGCTCTGGCCGGCACAGATTCTAACTGAGGTCTGGAGGAGGGGCATAGAGGGAGGAGCCAGTGCACACCAGATAGTACCTAATCTTTCTTTTAGAGTGCCCAGTCTCCTGCAGAGCCCGTCTATTCCCCATGGTCCTTACGGAGTTCCCAGCATCCACTAGGACGTCAGAGAAATGAGTTTTACATTTTTAGAAAACAACTTCTTTTTCCTGACCTTCCCCATGTAGCAGATGGAGGGGCGTCGTGTATTTCACTATACTGATACGGACTGGATCAACTGAGTGAGTTACCAGCTGCACTTAGTCTGATGCCAAGCAACAGGTAACTATGGACATCACAGGGAAAGGAACCATGATAGAGCTAAGAAGAAGGCATAGTATAAGGATGATGAGTTGTCTAAAATTAGACAACCCTTATTATTGTTTATAGATAGGCATTGCTATTAGACTGGTACAAGTTCCCATAGTAAAACTATAATAGGACGGGTTTGTTTCTGCAGTGTCCTCATCAGCAAGAGGAAGACCAACAGGCAGCACACATTCGTGTAAGGAATTTCAGCGTGATAAAAAGAGCGATACATTGGTAAAGGATCACCAGCACCTAGTACCCAACACAATTCACATACCAGCATGGTTCATAGCACCGTTCATGGGGGTTATTCAGGACGCACTGCTAATCGTTGCAACCGCAATAACCCCGGCGGCGGCAGTGCGCACGTCCCGTCCTGCACTAGCAGCCAATGCGATCTGATCGAACTGGCTGCGAATGCCTTTGCGGTGTTCTCGTGGCGGGCAGAAGGCAGTGTCCGAGCGTTGTTTGGCGGCACGTCGAAAATGGGGGTGGGTCGACTGCATTTTCGGGGCGGCTGCGTGACGTCATACGCAGCCGCTTTGAACAAAAAAAATGTCGGCGGACCTCCTGCGTACGCAGCCTAACTGCCACTGCAGGGGGTCTTCCACAATTGTTGGGACCGCAATTAAATTGCGGTCGCAGCCACTGGGCAGGCCATTTAGCATGCTGTGCGGCCTTGCCCTGCAATGGGCAGCCTCAAGCATGCGAAATAAAGGATTGAGGATTCTGCTTTTTTGCTGAATCTGCAATCTAACCTGAATAAACCCCATAGTCTCTCAAGGACCCATGCACCCAGTCATAGCATTTATCACAAGGGAAATATTAGAGTGTCAAGTGGGTATCAGTGACGTGCAGTGGGTGAGGCAGAGCCTTTCCTGTCATTCTAACATATAGCCAGAGTTCTAACTGTATAAAGTATATAAAAAATACAAAGAATATATTAGAAATATCTTCTTCGTATTACAGGTTGAGTATCCCTTATCCAAAATGCTTGGGACCAGAGGTATTTTGGATATCGGATTTTTCCGTATTTTGGAATAATTGCATACCATAATGAGATATCATGGTGATAGGACCTAAATCTAAGCACAGAATGCATTTTTGTTACATATACAACTTATACACATAGCCGGAAGGTAATTTAAGCCAATATTTTTTGTAACTTAGTGCATTGAACAAAGTGTGTCTACATTCACACAATTAATTTATGTTTCATATACACCTTATACACACAGCCTGAAGGTCATTTAATACAATAGTTTTAATAACTTTGTGTATTAAACAGAGTTTGTGTACATTGAGCCATCAAAAAACAAAGGTTTCACTATCTCACTCTCACTCAAAAAAGTCCGTATTTCGGAATATTCCGTATTTTGGAATATTTGGATATGGGATACTCAACCTGTATTCTAATGATTTTTATAGTCAAAATTCTGGAACAAAAAGTCTATGACTGGCGAGGCGGAGCCTCTCCTGCCCACCTTTTCCGCACTTCTCTTATTTTCAACAGTATACATTGCTGCCCCTGTGTATAATGCCCACATGAATCCTTTGGCTCGTATATTGGGTGTAAATCTGGCTCTGTCAGTGCCTACTGAGCCATTTACCACACTGCACGTCCATGGTGGGTATGTAGTCAAAAGTTCAACAATGACTATGTTGATATTCATGGGTGTACGACGGTAGCATACCGGCGCTGGGATCCCATCCGCGGGTATACCCCGCAGCAGGGCAAGCACAAAAGAGCCCCTTGTGGGCTCGCTGCGCTCACCACGCTGCGGGTACGGTGGTGTACTACGCGCACCATGCTATTTATTCTCCCTCCAGGGGTGACATGGACACCCCAAGAGGGAAAATAGTTGTCGGTATGCCGGCTGTCGGGATTCCCGCTCCGGTATGCTGAGCTCCGGGATCCCGACAGCTGGCATATTAAGTGCCACCCAATATTCATAATATTGGCAAGTGAAATGTCCACATTGAGAGAATGTTAACATTAGTGTTAGGCTGTGGGCGGGAGGGGCAGTGTTAGGCATGGAGATCACAGCTCATCTGCTAATATTTCAAACATGTACAACCCAAATTAGGGAACACCTTAATAACATGGATACCAAATGTCACAACTGATTCTACTGCTAGTGAATGGGAGCACTTCCTAAAAAGGTTTATATGAGATTGGTAAAGGGAACCTGAATACCATAATCACATATACTTGAGATGAAATGCAACTTGTGCTATCATTTATCATAGGTGAATGACATATGTTACAAACCAATGTAAGAATAGTCAGAGACATCCTCCACTTTGGAATAACACAATATTTCAAAAACTCCTAAATGGGTGTGGCATTGTTCTGGCATTAACACCTCAACATTACTGTAGTACATGGACTGCAACAACATCATTTAATCCTTCACCACTGCAGTTAATTAAACTGTATCAGAATAATAAATTGGTGCTTTAAATCCTTGTAGTATATATCTTTTTTTCATTATTCCCACATTTACTACCAAGGGCCCTGAATAGTTTTGGCCTCATCGAATCTGATCTCCCACTGCAATAGCACTCAAGTTGTGTGCCTCCGCCATCTAAGCAACTACCTCTTCCACTGCTGACCAACCAAGGTTCCCTGTCCTGGGACGACGCCTTGTATGTCTTGCAGCACTGAAGAGGTTAACAGTAGTTCAATGGGGCTATCCACAAACAGCTAGATGCAGGAGGGTATAAAAGCAGTCTTCCATCTAGACCAGCAAAACCAGGCATATAAACAATGTCTGGGAGATGACATGGGAGATACTATGGGCCCCATGAGAGTAACAGCTCACCGCTGCCCTCAGGGCATTAGCGAATATGTATGCGCTAGGGGGAAAAGTACAAAATCTACTGCATGGACTTAATTATATCTCTAATATTCCTAACTTTTTTAAAAGCTAGTACAATGCATTCAAACCATTGTTTACAATTACCTCATAACCACTTACGATGTTACTCATTCAAGAGCCTTGCAGTTTTTCAAACACTACCACTCCATTCACTTATGTCTTGTGATTAAATTAAGTGAACAGTGTAGGAGACCTCTGATGACATTATGAATGTGTGTAAAAGTGGCATCAACGAGCATGGTGTAGGCAGCTTCCTGCCAGAGCTCCTGCTAATATCCTGATCTATCTCCTGTCCCTGGTGTTCTGTGGCTGAAAATTTCTGCAAGAGTGCAGTACCCCCCTCTGCTCCTGCAGTGTGAATTTGGGGATCCTCGATGCCAAGAGTCCTAACTTACCGGCTAGTAAAGTCTGTGGCTGGATCCTGAGGCAGACTCTGCTCTCAGTGTGGCTGTTGCTCCTTCTGCAGCTCGTCCTCACTCAGCTGCTGGGGCCAGTGTGCTCTGCAGATGTTTTGGTGGCAGTATCCTGTGGATTTCTGTGCCCTGTCTCCAGCTTTGTCATAATGTGCGAAATCTACCACAATTCTGTAGCTGGTGAGCAGAATGGTTTTGCTTCTATGTCCTTTTTATCCTGATTCGGTGCAGCAGCTCTCAGGGACCCTTAGTGAGACTTTATCTGCACCACTTACTATTACACTACACAGCAGGTGCTTACCGCTGTGGGTTCTTCTGAGCAACGAATTACTAATAGACTGGAGGAGCTGAGGGATGACCTTACGCATATTCACCGTGAACTACGGCTGGTGATGGCGCATGTGGATCCTCCAGTGGTCTCTGTTTCTTTAGTGGTGATTCCATGGTCCCGCGTGAAGATTCAATCTGCAGTCACACAGAGTCACTTATCCGATGAAGAGGGAGAATGGCGACGTAACATCCTCCAGTTTGCTGGCAGTCCGCGAGAGGGAATGGCTTTCCGCTCCAATATTCATTTGGAACAGTGGTTCGGTGTAACCCGTGGATGGAGGTTTTTGTCCCTAATCCGGTTTTCTTCAGCTGCCACTTGTCCCTATACGTTTATTTTGACACAGCTGTGTGTGATGGCTGATGGCCCAGTTTATCCTTCTGCCCACTCTCGAGGGACCGTCATTTGGCTGGATTACTGTGTTCCAGGGTGGACTCATCCTCCGGACTGATCTTGCTCACCTTGGGACTGCTTACTCGCCTTGGGACTGGGAAACATTTCACTGGCTGCTGAGACCATTACTGTGCTCTGTTTTGTATACTGATTCTCGTTAGCTACTGCGTAATTTCATATTGTTTATACTTCCTTTCAAAGCTCCGGTTGTGTAATACTGCTATTCTTGTGCTCATTCTAAATAATTATTTGCATACAACTAATTATTCTCCAGGAGAACTCTGCTCTAATGTTTAAGGCCATTTATTTAGTGTTATTGTCACATATAGATATTCGTCTGTTTTCCAGCTCAGTGTATCTAAACCTACTGTATGTGTATTTTTCACTATTTTGCAGGAGCAACTTCCCATATATAGGTTGTGGTCATTTATTTTAATGCCGCAGCCACTTCTATTTATATTATGTCTGTTTTTTACACTCAGTTATCTTGGTATTTGCATAATACTTTACTATTCTATGGGTATAACCTGCTCTATTTAGTTTATGGTCTTTTATTTAATTGCCCCTGTCATTTACAGTATATCGTGTGCTTATCCTGTAGCTACAGTTTTGTTGTTCTGCTGTCCTCGTGCTCATTATAGCTAAATATTTGTGTGCAACACTTACTTTCCAAGAGGATCCTGTTCTAACTGGTGTATGGCCCTTTATATAGTGTTACATCAGTATTATGTCTGTTTTCCAGCTCCTTGTATCTATGAACATGTGCACTTTTTACCATTTTGTCGGAGAAGCTTGCTATAATTAGTTTGTGGTCGCTTGTTTTAGTTCCACAGCCATTTATATTTATATTCTGTCATTAAGCTCAGCTATCTCAATATTTGCATACTACTTTACTATTCTGCGGGTGTAACCTGCTCCACTTAGTTTATGGCCATTTATTTTAGCTGCCCCTGTCAACTATACGGTATACTTATTCTGTGTTATGGGGTTGGGGGGTGGAGGGATGTTAGGCATTTAGGTGTAGTGTAGTTAGGGATGGGGTTCTTATGGGGATCCAGGTATGCCTAGGTTGGGCTTAGATTATACAGGGTGGGGGGTTCTTGGGAGGTTTGCTTTGGGTGTCTATTTTATTTTGTGTATTTGTTTTGTTTGTAGGTTAGGGTATATGGGGTGTGGGGGAATGTGAGGCTTTTTGTTTTGATATTCTGATGGATGGGAGTTATTTATATTTTAATTTATGGTATGTCACCTATGCCACATTATAAATCTGGTTCTCTCATGTGTACACCCGAATGGCGCCTTCGGGTGACGATTAAGTTGTCAGTGTTTATCAGTGTTTGATTTGGGGTATTCTGTATGTCATTTTTTTTACTATATCCTGCTATTGTTCCATTTCTCATGTCCGATGGCTTGGTGGCTAATCTTTTATTTTGTCATTTATACACTGTTTATGCTCTTCTCTATTATTCCTCATGTTTGCCTTACAATTCATATGCCTCTTTAATGTCTGGGTGTAACTTTTTAAAATTTCCAATAAAAATGACACAATTAAAAAAAAGTGGCATCAACAACCGCCTGTAATTTATGTTTCACCGATGTTTGTACTTGCAAGTTTGAATGCAAAAAAAATGTTGGGGCATATGGTCTAGGCCCCCAGCTGAGCGTACACTGCAATTCATGCAGATGTTTGCATTGCCTGTTTATGAGCAGTATAGCAGGCTGCCCTGGTCTGGTAATGTTTCTGGGTATTCTGCAGTGGTGGGCTTTAGCAGTTGGTAGACATACATACAGACAAATAGACATGGGAATAGGAGTGTAGGGTCCATATTGTTACCTTCCAGAGATCATGTTCATTTTAATCTACCAGAACTCCCCCCAATAAACCATATTCTTTTAGAACATTTTCTTATGACAAGTTGCAATCTTGGGAATGTAAAACTGTATCAAAGTTAGAGACCAAAGAAAGACAGTGAGCAGGAATACAAAACAGCAACTACAATTACACTGTAAATTCAGAAAGACTCAGATGCAAACACACTTTACCTTGAGCACATATTTCTTCCCCTCATAGATAAGTTCCACATCCACTGTATTTAACAGTGTGTGTGCTGGTAACACTTGTCCCCTGAAATGTAGAAATAGAAATTCCTTTAAATTTAATATGTATAACCGTTTGAGAATCAGCTCTCAAAAATTCACAATATGAAACCCATAATTACAGAAAAACCCCAAAATTACAACTGCAAATTGTGGATTTGTTAAATACATTTGGTTTGCTAACTACCAAGGACTGATTACAACAAGGGTGTGTTGGGAAATGGAAGTAGAGCTGGTAGACTAGAAAACAATGTGAACGAATGTTAGAAGTTGCCACAGTGGCTCACAACTCTGACGGATCCCGGCCGTTGCTAGGCATAGAGACTGCTGCAGCCACACTGACTGTTGGTCCAGACTGTTACTATGCAGGCGGGACACTTCTGCTCTACGTGAATGCTCAGCTGCTGTGTAATTACGCCTAAGGTCTAAAACACACGAGGCGGCTGGCGCCGCCCGGCAAAAACCCGGCCGGCTTTAAACCGCTGCCGTGATGTAAAGACACATGCAGCGCAATGTGTCCTTACACACGGCACGGTCCCGGCACGGCTGCCGGGTTGCAGCCGGAATTATCCACTGGAAGGTCCGGCTGCCGGGCCGTCTTTGCAGCCAGTAAACCGTGTGTGTGAAGGGGAGCTTTCACACGCAACGTTTTTTTCCCGAGCCGTGTCTAATGCTGCGCATGCGCACAGCATCACACACGGCTCAAAGCCGTCCTGTGTGACAGACTCTGCCGGTTTCTCCCGGATGGCAAAAAGCCGGACAAAGTTTGTCTGGCTTTTTGCCATCCAGGGAAAACCGGCTAGTGTGTTACAGCCCTAAGGGGCCTGGCTATTTGGGTGAAATGGATTGGTCACAGGTTCTGTTAAAAGGCAGGGAGGGCTTAGCCTCCTTGCCGGTTATAACTTCTACCCTATATGACATTTTCCTGCCATGCAGCTGCATGTCTTGTGGGAATTCTGCCAGAACTCTTCCAGCAGGTACATCCTGCACCTTGTCCCTGGTTCTTAGACTCTTCAGCCCGCACTGAGTCTCAGTCCTAGTTCAGTGTTTGCTTAATCCTCCAAGTTGTGTTATGATAGTTACATGTACTAATCACAGTAAGGTTTAACTTATATTTTGTTGCATGTTTGAGGACTCAACAAAGAATAATTTTCTGCAAAAATGTATGCATCCAGACGCACAGCACAAAACAAGAATATAAGCAGTCTTACAGTGAAATCTGAAGAGTGTATTTCAAACAGAGTACAGAAAGAAACAGAAAAAAAAAAAAAAAGGTTCAGTAGACCAGACTTCAAATTAGGATTGGCAAAACTGAATAATGATAATTGATATCTGTGGAAATTTAAGGCTCCGGTGCTCTTCAGAGATGACTTGTGAGAGGTTATCATTTCAGACAGGTGAGGTTTAATAAGCAACAATGCGATTAGAATGTCAGACAGGCACAATCTACCAGGTTATTTTATGAGGTTTACATGTAGATGCCACTTTAAAAAGCTCAATCCTCTAAATTGCTGTGTGTTTGATGCTTGAACAACAAAGTATACCTTGCAACAAGGACCATCAATGTCTGCACAATATTTTAAAGGTTGTCCAGTTTCAATACACCAGGGACCCTATAACCAATAAGTCTTGCTTTTCCCTTTACAATTTTGTCAGCTCTAAGGTTGCCATCTAAAATGAACAGTTCAAAGTCATTTAAAGCCCCTTCTCTGTCTCATGGCATGAAAAAGTGGATTTTTGGTTACTTACCGTTGAATCCTTTTCTCTGGGGGACACTGGACAAAGGGATTGTGGCAGAGCAACAGGAGCAGGCATTTAAAGTAAAACCTACTGTATCACTTTAAGCCTAATCTCCTCCCCTCCGCACTCCAAGCAAACCAGTGCAACTTCAAAAGATCCTGGAAGGAGAAGTAGTAACCCAGTGAAACCGGTCAAGATAAAACCACGCACAAGTGAGCGTAAGGGAAAAAACGCAGCGTCCCAAAGCCTGATTCAGGGAGCAGATTTGTTTGTAGTAGAAGACAGCACCCGGTACCTACTGACAATTTGATAAAGTCTGTGTGCCACAACTTTGGTGGCCAGTCTGGAACCATCAGTATTACCGTCACTCGATGATCATGGAGCCACTCAAGTACCCAAGACCACAGTGAGATCGGTTGAACACTATATGCCCGATGAAAATGCCACAGAACTGCCATGGCATCCACAGCGAAAGTCATCGGGGCTGCCTGATGGGCGCGCACTCCCCGCTAGGGAAGCCGCCCACTAAACAAAGTAAAATGGCAGTGTCATATAGGACAGAGCTGTCATTCTCTGCCCTCTAACAGGATGAGAATGGGCTCCCATCACCGGGTCCAGGAGGTCTCGGTGAGACCGGAGTGCCAGAGGGGGGAGTGTGACGCAGTACAGCTCCCCACCTCACAGGCTCTCCTACAGTCGCTGCACTCCCTGCTGTACACAGCACTGTCTTGCTGGGAGTGACAGGTTTAAATGTAAGTGGAAGCACCTGTAATCCTACCGCAATCCCAATGTCCAGTATCCCCCAGCCCTTGATGACAGAGAAAGTGAAGACAAGAGAAAATGATTTGCCAAGCACTGACTTGTGGATGAGGGTAAGAGGTTAGAAACACAAGCATGGATTGCTGGATCCAGGAGTTATTACAATATTTTAACTTTTTCAATTCACTATTATTATTATTATCCTTTATTTATATAGCGCCACATCCACACTGCCCATTACAGAGTACATAGACAAATGAGCAAAAACAAGAAAAAAGCACTTACTGTTTAAGACAATATAGGACAAGTACAAGGTACAGTATATACAGAAAACTAGGGGTTAGGTGCCATCAAAGGGAGTACTGAGTATAAGATAGTGTAAGTAAGAGAAGGAAAGGCACTTGAGGGGAGAAGGCCCTGCTCTTGCGAGCTTACAATCTAAAAGGAGAAAGGCTAACAATCCGGTATGACACAGAAGGGTTAGACCTGGAGCGTGGACAAGAGGGGTTAGGGGAACAGTTGGCTTTGTTTGGTGAAGAAGCATGTCTTGAGAGCAGTTTGAAGTTTTGTAGAGAGGTGGGGAGAGATACAGAATTCCATAAATAGGGAGCAGCACGTGCAAAATCATGTAGGTAAGAGTGGGAGAGGCAGCGTGTATTATCAAGAGGACGGGAGGGAGTGTAGAGGGAGATGAGGTCATATATGTAAGAGGGAAAGGAGTGGGTGAGGATTTGAAGGTGAGTGTGATATGCTTGAATTTTATTCTGAATGGGAAGGGGAGCCAGTAAAGGGCTTGTAAGAGAGGGGAGGTGGATGTACTGTAGTATGTTTGGTGAGAAATATTGACACTGGCAGCAGCATTGGGGATAGATTGGAGTGAAAAGAGGCGTATGTTGGGGTGGCCAGAAAGGAGGAGATTACAGTAGTCCAATCTGAGATGACTAGTGAGTGGATGAGTGTGATAGTAGCATCCTGCGTGAGGAAGGGTCTGATCCTGGAAATGTTCCTAAGATGGAAACAGAAGGTTTGTGAGAGGTACTGAATGTATGATTTGAAGGAGAGGGAGGAGTCAAGGATTACTCCAAGACAGCGCACTTAATAGTAGTGCCATCAACAAATAATTAATTTGTGGGAGGTGAGGTTATGCGTGAGGGAGGGAAGATGATCAGCTCAGTCTTAGACAAGTTTAAGAAAGCCCTGGGACATCCAGGAAGAGAAAACAGAGAGACAGTTGGAGATATGATGACATTATAAAAGAGCTAATGAGCTAACCTAAAGAGGATGTGTACAGAGAGACAAGGAGAGGCCAAGGACAGAACTTTTGGGACACCTACTGGTAGCAGAAGTTGGGGGGACGGGGAGGTTGAGTCATGAGAGACAACAGAGAAGTAATGGTCAGAAAGGTAGGAGGACAGCCAGGAATGGGCAGTATCACACAGACCAAGGGAGTAAAGGATTTGTAGGAGGAGAGTGTGGTCCACAGTGTCAAAAGCAGCAGGGACCCAGGAGAATAAGCAGACAGTAGTTGTTTTAGCAATAAGGAGGTCATTACAGAACTGTGAGAGCAGTTTCAGTGGAGTGGAGAGGAAGAAAACCATGCTGGAATGGGTCAAGCAGCGAGTTGGAGGAAAGAAAGACAGTGAGGAGGTTGTAGACTACATGCTCAAGGAGTTTGGAGGCAAAAGGTAGGAGAGAGATGGGTAGGTTAAGTTTTTTTAAGAATAGGGGAGACAAAAGCATGCTTGAAGACAGAGGGGACAGTGCCTGATGAGAGGAAGAGATTGAGGAGATGGGCAAGATGGAAACATGAAGAAGCAGAGTGGTAGCGGAGGAGGTGGGAGGGGATAGGGTCAAGTGGGGAGGTGGAGGGGGTGAGAAACGGATGAGGGCATTGACTTCCTCACCAGATACAGGGAAGAAAGATGGGTTAGCACCTGAGTGACATCACAATCCGATTGAGCAGCTTGCCAATAAATGTACAGGGAAGAAAGATGTCAGAGTCAGTAGGTGGGAAGGAGGGGGTACAGGGAATGGAGGAGGAGGGTTGCCCAGAGTCTGGTGCGATGTGATGTCCTGTCGTATGGAGTAAATTTTGAATGTGAAGTAGGTGGCAAAGTCAAGAGCAGAAAGAGAAGAGGGGAGTTGAGGCAGGGATGGGCAGAGGAGCGAAGAGGCGCCAGGGGTTTGAGGACTGGGAGGAGATGAGGTTCTTGAAGTATGATTGTTTAGAGAGGGAAAGGGCAGTACAGTAGGATGGGAGGATACATTTGCAATGGAGGAAGTCTGTCGCTCGGCAGTACATGAGCATTTGTGCAAATATCTGGTGCATTTGAAGTAAGGGAAGCATTGTATATGGAAGTAGTTTGTTCACGGCAGGAGAGAGAGAGAATATGAGAGAGAAGTGAGTCAAACAGGGTGGAAAAGGAAGTGGTGTCGGTAGCCTCAATGTTACGCTTAGTGATCATAGCTTTAGGAGGTAGAGATGGAGAAGCAGAGAGAGCTAAGTGAAAAGAAAGCAGGGGATGGTCAGAGAGGGGAAACAGGCAGTTTGAGAAATCAGAAATATCAAAGCGGTGAGTGATGACTAAACCGAGCGAGTTCCCATTCATGGGAGGGAGAGGAGGTCCACTGGAAGAGATCAAGTGATGATGTGAGGTTAAGGAGTTTAGAGCCAGAGTATTTTGTGGGGGTGATAGATAGGGATGCTGAAATCATCTAAAATAATCGAGGGAATGTCTGAGGAGAGGAAGTAAGGAAGCCAAGAAGCAAAGTTGTTCAGGATTTTGGAGGGAATGCCAGGGGGACAGTAAATGACAGATACTCAAAGATGAACAGTTTGGAAGAGGGGTGTAGCATGGACCTCAAATGTAGAGAATGTAAAGGAGGGTTCGGTGGGTATGATTTGGTATGAGTAGCTAGAGGGTAGTAGGACCCCAACACCACCACCATGTCGACTCCCAGGTCGGGGGTATGTGAGAATGTGAGTCCTCCAGCAGGGAGAGCAGCTGGAAACCGTGTCAATGGGGGTAATCCAGGTTTCAGTGATGGCTAGGAGATTCAGGGAATCGGAGATGAAAGGTCATGGGGGGAACGAGTATGTTACAGACAGATCTGGCATTCCAGAGGGCACAGGAGAGAATCTGAGGCAGAAATGTGAATGAGATTATCAGGTTTATTGTAGCGATGAGGTGAGGTGAAGTTAGAAGGCAGGGATACAGAGGGTGTAGTGATAGTGCTGGCTTCTAAGCTAGGAAGGAAAACAGCAGGAGTTGAGCACAGATAGAGTACAGTGTGGTACTGAGCAGTGGCGTGCGGTGAGGTCAGTGGCTGGTGAGGCACTGCAGCCATAATGTCCGCCGAGTCCTGCCAACGAAACCTACCATCATGGAACCAATGCCCGCTACCGTCGCCATCCCTGATGCCCGCTACCCCCACCACTAATGGCCACTGCCCCCACCGATGGCTTACAAAATCACCCACCATCAACTGCCCAGGCCCCTCGCCACTAATTCGCATCTCAGTCTAATACCGTTGCTGTCAATGCCTGCAGCCAGCCTGCTCAGAAGACTTGTGATGAGCAGGCGGCTAATATATTGTACATTTTTATAAAATAAATATTAGTGTTTAGGACTGGGAAGGGAGTGGGAGGAGTACATGAATGCAATTTTGTTGTCCAGGGCTTCCATTAACTTAATAGCGCCGTGGGTGCGGCGCTATTAATTTAACGGAAGTCCTAGACAACAAAATAGCCAACAGTGGGTGACAGGGAGATGGTGACGCCAGGTAGTTGACAGCAGTGGGTGAGAGGGAGAGGGTGACAGGGAGATGGTGACGACAGAGAGGGTGACAGCAGTCGCTGACAGGGAGAGGGTGACACCAGCGAGAAGGTGACAGGGAGAGTGTGATGCCAGGGAGACGGTGACAGCAGTGGATGACAAGGAGAGGGTGACACCAGCGAGAAAGTGACAGGGAGAGTGTGATGCCAGGGAGATGGTGACAGCAGCGGGTGACAGGGAGTGACGCCAGGGACAGGGTGACAGCAGTGGGTGACAGGGAGTGATGCCAGGGAGAAGGTGACAGCAGTGGGTGACAGGGAGTGACGCCAGGGAGAAGGTGACAGCAGTGGGTGACAGGGAGTGATGCCAGGGAAAGGGCAACAGCAGCGGGAGACAGGGAGTGATACCAGGGAAAGGGTACCAGCAATAGCAGTGGGTGAGAGTATGACAGAGAGTAGTAAAGGGTAATGGGGATAGGCAGTGAATGACTTATAGTGCTATTTACTTACCTGGTCCTGGGCCTAGAACTGTAGTGTGGCGCTTAAGGGCCCCATACATTAGACCGATAATGCCCGCTTTCAGCCCAATTCGGGCATTCGGCCCGATATATTGGGTGAAATCGGGCATTTTTGGTGTGCTTTCCCCCCGATCCGATGCGCGTTCCCGTGTGCATTGGATCGGATCCCCCTAGATCCGACATATCACGAGTGCTGAACTCGTTATATATGTCGGATCCCGCAGTTAATGGATGGGGAAGTAAAAGATACATCGTATGCAAAAAAAACGGCATACGATATATCTAATACTATCTTACCAACGGGGAAGATGCCGGGAGGTTGGAGGAAATCTTATATGACATGACGGACCGTCATGTCGTATAAGTGTATGAGAAACAGCATTGGCACACCCCCCTCCTCGTATTTAAAATAGGGCCAGTGCGTGCAACAAAAATATAGGGGCATGGCTTCATGGGGATAGGGGTGTGGCCACAAAATTATACCAATGCATATTAAGCTGTACAATAGTCTCCATTATTCAAATTACACCACACAGTAGCGCCACTCACACACATTACACCAGGTAGAACCCCTGTCACACATTACGCCAGGTAAAGCTCACTTTTACACAGTATGGCAGGCATTGTCCCCTTTTTACATAGTACGGCAGGCGTTGTCCCCTTTTTACACAGTATGGCAGGCGTTGTCCCCTTTTTACACAGTACGGCAGGCATTGTCCCCTTTTTACACATTAAGGAAGGCATTGTCCCCGTTTTACACATTAAGGCAGGCATTGTCCCCTTTTTACACATTACGGCAGGCATTGTCCCCTTTTTACACATTACGGCAGGCATTGTCCCCTTTTTACACAGTACGGCAGGCGTTGTCCCCTTTTTACACAGTACGGCAGACGTTGTCCCCTTTTTACACAGTATGGCAGGCGTTGTCCCCTTTTTACACAGTACGGCAGGCATTGTCCCCTTTTTACACAGTATGGCAGGCGTTGTCCCCTTTTTACACAGTATGGCAGGCGTTGTCCCCTTTTTACACAGTTTGGCAGGCATTGTCCCCTTTTTACACATTACGGCAGGCATTGTCCCCTTTTTACACATTACGGCAGGCATTGTCCCCTTTTTACACATTACGGCAGGCATTGTCCCCTTTTTACACATTACGGCAGGCATTGTCCCCGTTTTACACATTAAGGCAGGCATTGTCCCCGTTTTACACATTAAGGCAGGCATTATCCCCTTTTTACACATTACGGCAGGCATTGTCCCCTTTTTACACAGTACGGCAGGCGTTGTCCCCTTTTTACACAGTACGGCAGGCGTTGTCCCCTTTTTTACACAGTATGGCAGGCATTGTCCCCATTTTACACATTACGGCAGGCATTGTCCCCATTTTAAACATTAAGGCAGGCATTGTCCCCTTTTTACACATCACGGCAGGCATTGTCCCCGTTTTACACATTAAGGCAGGCATTGTCCCCTTTTTACACATTACGGCAGGCATTGTCCCCTTTTTACACAGTACGGCAGGCGTTGTCCCCTTTTTACACAGTACGGCAGGCGTTGTCCCCTTTTTACACAGTATGGCAGGCATTGTCACCTTTTTACACAGTATGGCAGGCATTGTCACCTTTTTACACAGTATGGCAGGCATTGTCACCTTTTTACACATTAAGGCAGGCATTGTCCCCTTTTTACACATCACGGCAGGCATTGTCCCCGTTTTACACATCACGGCAGGCATTGTCCCCGTTTTACACATTAAGGCAGGCATTGTCCCTGAGAAGGGTGGAGACACAGGGGCAGCAGAGCCCGCACTCACCTCATGCTCCCCCGGGCTGCGATGCTTGAAGTGGGTGTAGAGGGAGAAGGGAGCACCACCGTCCTGGAGTTTCACTGCTCCGTGCTGCGTGGATGTCCTCCAAGTTGCCCAGTGCGGGGAACTGCTGCCGGGTGATCCGCATTGCTGTGGCCAGCCGTAGAGCGGTCATTGCGTAGGCGCCGGCTAACAGAAAGACACGGCACCGGGCACCCCCCTCAGGTCTGTCACTATACAGGGGGACGGGCTGGGGGACAAGCGGGCAGGGATGGCGGGGGAAGGTTCCTCCGTGCCCCCCTCCCAAATCAAACACTGGCCAATCGATTCCGACTAAAGTGACAGGGGCGTGCTTTCATATGAGCTGAAAGCACGCCCCTGTCAAAGCGGCACTTGTACTAGGTGCCGCTTACAGGGATTTTTTCAATGGGTGTTTGCTGTACATCGCCTAGCCCCGCCCCCCGCTTCCGGCCCTTTCACGCTGACATCGGGAGGCACCAAGAAAGGTGCCTCCAAAACACTTTAAAACAGTTTTTTTTATAAAGATAATGATTAAAATAATATTAAGGCTAAAGCAGATACTTATGACACAGAATATGTGTCATAAGTATCTTCTTTCTATTATTTTAATCAATATGACAGGGGAGGCACTGCCTCCCCTGACTGCACGTCCCTGGTACTGAGGGAAATGAAGAGATGTGGCAGGGAGAGGAGGGAGGGAGCAGGGCTGAGTGTTGGAGGAGTGGGCCCAAGGCAGGGCAGAGGTGAATGACTGTGGAGTGACAGAGGAGGAGTGAAAGGGAAGCAGTGGGGTGAATGGGAGATAAAGGAGGGGAGAGAGGAGGAGATGCAGGAGACTAGGGGAGTAATTCAAATCTGATCGCAGCAGCAACTTTGTTAGCTAATGGGCAAAACCATGTGCACTGCAGGGGGGCAAATATAATGTGCAGAGAGAGTTAGATTTGGGTGGGTTGTAGTGTTTCTGTGCAGGGTAAATACTGGCTGCTTTATTTTTACACTGCAATTTAGATTTTAGTTTGAACACACCACACCCAAACACTCTCTCTCTGCACCCCCCCAGCAGTGCACATGGTTTTGCCCATTAGCTAACAAATTTGCTGCTTCGATCAGAACTGAATTAGGCCCTAGGAGAGCAGGACAGAGGTGGGAGCAGGGGACAGAATACAGTATGGGGCAGACAAAATGTGTTCACAGAAACAAACCTAGTTTTCCTTGAGATGATTCCGAGTAAACGGTTATTTTTTATATTTTTATTATTATTATTATTATTATTATTATTATTAATAAGTATATATTTGCATTCAAAAAAATCACTGGAAATTGTCAATGTACTATACACAGGGTAATAATATATACAATATATAATATACAATTTCAAAATTTTAAAAGTTACCTCTCTAAAGAGTGTAAGAAATTGGAAACACTGTTTCTCAGGCTCATATCTGCAACATGTAATGCTCCACAAACAATTCCAAGCATAGTGTCTGGGCGTTCAGCCTAGGAGACAGAGCCAGTACATCAGGTCATTTGTTAAACAAAACATACAGACTGTATAAAATTTTAAACTTATATATCTTCAAAGCAGGTGTATTCAGAAGCATTTCATAAACAGTATTTTTTTTTTTACAGGTGAAAAGTAGCCATTCTGAACCCTACTATTATACTACTATTATACCCTACCCTAACCCTACCCACTGACTATTAATAAAAAGACACATCTTACATTTTTAGAACACAGATTACACAGTGCTACTGCTAAATAAATTGTTACATTATCAAATGTCAACTTTATAACACCAAATTCAACAATAGAAACTTGTATTTTGTTTTATTTGATCTTTACGTTTCATTTGTGATTTAGGGGTGTATTCAATGAATGTCGTATCTTCTCCAATGTCCTATTTTTCACTATTCAATGCTGGCCGGAAACGGACATGCTTCAGATTTTGGTATTTACAAATAAGCATTAAGGTTTTAATTTGAAGCAGTACACCTAAATTCTACTAAATCTAAAAGTATAACTAGAAAAAGACACATGCGCTACAAGAGAGATAAAAGAATACTAGAAGGTACTGTAGATGATCATGTTGTTAGTGATTGCATTGAGAAAGAAAAGTCATAATGTACACACACATATATATATATATATATATATATATACACACACACACACACACACACACACATACATACATACATACACACACATACATACATACACACACACATACATACACACACTTTGGAATCACTGCATCCCTCTTTCAAATTTTCATATGTTGGGAGTTAGGATATAAATGATACTAACATTTAGCTGTATCTTTGGAAGTATCTGATTTGGTTGTTGTGTAAGAAAACTGCTTACAGATGAAATATTTAAAGCAAATTGATATTTAAAGCAAATTGATAGAAATTGAGCCTGCTGCTTGGTCCACGTTGAAGGCTGATGTGCGTGGATTCTTAGGGAACAGAACAAAGATCAATTATGTGTCCATCTTGAATGAACTATTGGACAACTACAAGAATAAGGATTGTAGAATGTCACTTAAAATTCACATTTTACAATCCCATCTAGACTTTATCACTGACAACCTGTGTAGTGTTAGAGCCCTTTCACACCAAGCGGATAACCCGGGTTATTGACTCGACAAGACGGTGCGACCAGGTTCTGGCTCAGTGTAAAAGGCTCAAGCCAGGATATGTCCAGGGTAAGCTACCCGGGTTGCGACCAGGATTATTCCCGGGACGGAACTGTGTTGGCTGCAGTTTGAATGGTGAGACCCAGGTTATTTGAGCCAGGTTACCTTTCAAAACTGGTGACTGGCTCTGTATCTGGGAGGCATGAGTCAGAGTGAAAGGGGTCAACCTGGGAATAACCCAGTTTCGGGGTGCAGTGTGAAGAGCTATAACATGGGTTGAAACAGTGATCAGTAACTAGGTCCGGACCTGGGATTTTGGTGTGAAAGGGGTATAAGTGATGAACAGGGGGGACATTTTCACCAAACCATTCTGACAATGAAGCATCACTACCAAGGACGCTGGCACCCTGCAATGATGGGGACCACTGCTGGTTCCTTTTTAAAGAGACCAATGAGACACTGTACAAACGGAAAGCGTCAACATCCTATTTCCCCAAAGCAAAGTGACTTTATATTTTATCTTTTATTAACAATTACATTAGGGCTAATTTGGATAGTTAAGAGTTTTTTTTAGTCTCTGCAATTAATAAGCATTTCTGTAGTTTTATTAGTATTTAGTATTTTAGAAAATAAATATGATGAGCATATTTTAATTCTAGAGATAAATTTATATTTCACTTTCTTACTTCTTCCAGGTATAGCTATTACCCCTTGTTGTTATGTGTGTGTATCTAATAAATGTGATTTAATAGAGAAAATCTGATTACTCTACTGAATTCAGCGTCGCCAAATAAGGCGAAAACAGATATTCACATGCCAGATGCAGAGAATTCTTTTTAAAATTGTTGAGTAGTGTAAGCAATAAATTTGTTTGACTGCTAATGTATCTGTTTTAACATGTAGTTCACGTTTATTTCAGATATAATTAACATAATTGTTAATCATGGTATGATATAGTAATTTTTATTATTACGGATGTTGATTTGTAAGATGCTATGGTGCTCCATACTGCTGGGCAGTGGGGGAACAGGAAATACATAAACCAGTGCCATACATGACATGCATTATTATCCTTCTTACTGTACCTGCACTTTCTCTGAGATCAGTCTATCCAGCCAGCCAGTGTCAATTCTATTTCGCTGGAAACATTCGGTTTCAAGAAGTTTTATCAAATATTCTACAGTAGTTCGAAAATCTCCACGAATGGACAATTCCTTCAAAGCAACCACCATATTTCTTAGAAAAAAAAAAAAAAAAGTGTAAAGCCAAGTCAAAATATTTTTTATCGTAGCAAAAAATGCTTACGCATTGGAAAATAACATATAAAATAGAAGCATAAAATTCAATTACTGGTTTAAGCAATACAATAAGGGCATTATTGCATTGTTACAATACAGAAAATAGGATTTTAATACCTACTGGTATATCCTTTTCTCGTCGTCCATAAGGTATACTGGGGAAATAAGGTACGATGGGGTACAGATGGGGTCCAAAGGAGCCAGTGCACTTTAAATTTCTTCAACTGGGTATGCTGGCTCCTCCCTTCTGTGCCCCCTCCCACAGGCAGTTATAGGTAAAAATGTGCCCCAAAGAGAAAGGACATATATGAGAGAAGGGACATGACAACAGAAAAGGTGGTGAGATTTACACACCAGCCCACCACTAAAACAACAACCAGCAACGGCTGGAAACAACAATATCAACAGCTGAACAGGTAACCTGCACAAAAGTACACGCACTGAGGCGGGCGCCCAATATCCCTTACGGACTACGAGAAAAGGATTTACCGGTAAGAATTAAAATCCTAGTTTCTCTATCATCCATAAGGGATATTGGGGAAATCTAGTACTATGGGGACGTCCCAAAGCTTCCAGAACGGGTGGGAATGTGTGGAGACTACTGCAACACCGCCTGCCCAAACTGGGTACCCTCTTTGGCCAGGGTATCAAATTTGTAGAACTTCACAAAAAAGTGATCTTCCACGACCAGGTAGCAGCTCGGCATAGTTGTATCCATGAGCAACCGCCCAGGAAGAGCCCACTGATCTTGTACAGTGGGCCTTTATAGACTTAGGAACAGGTAAGGCTGCCGACACATAGGCCTGTTGGATAGTAAGCCTAATCCAATGAGCAATGGACTGCTTTGAAGCAGGGCAAACATTTTTTCTGCGCATCATGAAGCATGAACAAGGAATCCATTTTTCTGACCCGAGCTGTGCGCTTGACATTGATCTTCAAGGCAAGCACAGCATCCAATGCCTCCAGAGGCGCAGAAGCATCAGAACTAGAGGGAACCTCAAAAGGTTGATTCAGATGAAACGCGGACACAACCTTCGGCAGGAACTGCTGTCTAGTCTGGAGCTCCGCTCCATCCTCGTAAAAGACCAAGGTGGTCATTCCGAGTTGATCGCTAGCTGCTTTCGTTCGCTGCGCAGCGATCAGGCAAAAAAACGTCAGTTATGCGTATGCGGCACAATGCACATGTGCGTCGTACTCTTACAGCGAATGATGTAGTTTCACACAAGGTCTAGCGAAGCTTTTCAGTCGTACTGCTGACCGCAGAGTGATTGACAGGAAGTGGGTGTTTCTGGGTGTCAACTTGCCGTTTTCAGGGAGTGAGCGGAAAAATGCAGGCGTGCCAGATAAAAACGCAGCCATGGCTGGGGAAACGTAGGCGTGGCTGGCCGAACGCAAGGCGTGTTCGTGAACTAAACAGGAACTAAATAGTCTGCAGTGATCGCAAGCTAGGAGTAGGTCTGGAGCTACTCTGAAGCTGCACAAAATTATTTTGTAGCCGCTGTGCGATCCTTTCGTACGCACTTCTGCTAAGATACACTCCCAGGGGGCTTAGCATTTGCACGGCTGCTAAAAGCAGCTAGCGAGCAAACAACTCGGAATGAGGGCCCAAGTACGGACTTTTACACGATATGGCCCCCAATTCTGAAACACATCGAACAGAAGCCAAGGCCAGTAACATCACCATCTTCCACGTGAGATTTTTATCTTCTATCGTCATCAGAGGTTCAAACCAGGAGGACTGTAGAAATGCCAACACTACATCCAAATCCCAGGGTGCCGTAGGCGGCACAAAAGGTGGTTGTATGTTGAGTACACCTTGCAAGAAGGTCTGAACTTCTGAAACACTGCCAATTTTTTCTGGAACAAAATGGAGAGGGCTGAAATCTGGACCTTTATTGGAACCCAGACGTAAGCCCTTATCCACACCAGCCTACAGGAAACGTAGGAAACATCCCAAGTGAAATACTGCAGGTGAATATGTGCATTCCTCGCACCAAGAGACATATCTCCTCCAGATATGATGATAGTGTTATGACGTCACAGGTTTTCTGGCCTGAACCATGGTAGCAAGAACCATTTTGGAAAGGCCCTTGTGAGCTAGGATGTTCCGCTCAACCTCCATGCTGTCAAACAAAGTTGCGTAAGTCCTGGTAGATGAATGGTCCTTATTAAAGAAGAGCTCTTCTTAGTGGTAGAGGCCAAGGGTTTTCGACGGACATGTCCAGAAGATCCGCGTACCACGCCCTCTGAGGCCAATCCGGGGCAATCAGAATGGCCTGGACACCTTGATTCCTGATTCGCTTTAGCACCCTTGGGAGCAATGGAATCAGAGTAAACAGGTAGACCAGCCGGTAAGGCCAAGGCAACGCCAGTGAATCCACTGCCCTCGCCTGAGGGTCCCTGGTCCATGAGCAATACCAGGGAAGTTTCTTCATGAGCCGAGAAGCCATCATGTCTATTTGTGGGCAACCCCACCGGTCAATGATCTGTTGGAACACCAGATGGTGGAGCCCCCACTCCCCCGGGTGATGACTCGGGAAGTCCGCCTCCCAGTTTTCCACACCCGGAATGAAGATTGTGGACATTGCTCTTGCATTTCTTTCCGCCCAGAGGAGTATCTTTGACACCTCTCCCATGCAGGCTCTGCTTTTTGTCCCTCCTTGATGATTGATATACGTCGTTGTCCGACTGTACCTGGATTGCGTGATCCTTGAGCAGAGGAGAGGCCTGAAGCAGAGCATTGTAGATCACCCAAAGTTCCAGAAAGTTGATCGGAAGGAGGGCCTCGTGGGCTGACCACCTGCCCCGAAACTGCGCCCCTTGGGTGACAGCTCCCCATCCCCGTAGACTTGCATCCATTGTGAGGAGGGTCCAATCCTGAATCCCGAAACGCCGGCCTTCCAGGAGATTGGAGGACTGCAGCCACCACAGGAGGAAAATCCTGGCCTGAGGTGACAGCCGAATCATCCGGTGCATCTGGAGATGCGATCCGGACCACTTGCTCAGGTGATCCAATTGAAATGTTCTGGCATGGAGTCTCCCACACTGGATCGCATCGTATGAGGCAACCATTTTTCCTAGCAATCTTATGCAAAGATGGATGGACACTCCAGTAGGCCGGAGCACCATGCGAACCATCTCCTGAAGTGTTTTTGCCTTGTCCTCTGGCAGAAACACCTTCTGGGCCACAGTATCCAGCAACATTCCCAGGAACAGGAGCCTCTGAGTTGGCTCCAGGTGGGACTTCTGCAAGTTGAGGATCCACCCATGGTCCGATAGAAGACGGATGGTGCAGTCAATATGGAGCAACAAAAGCTCCTTGGATCATGCCTTTATTAGAAGATAATCCAGATAAGGGACCACATTGACCCCCTGGACCCGGAGTTGGAACATCATCTCCGCCATCACCTTTGTGAATACCCTTGGGGCTGTGGACAGGCTGAAGGGTAGTGCCTGGAATTGGAAGTGATTGTCCAGGAGGGCAAACCGCAGGTACGCATGAAGAGGTGGCCAAATCGGAATATGGAGATAGGCGTCCTTGATATCCAATGAGACCATAAATTCCTGTTCTTCCAGGCCCGCAATCCCTGCTCGCAGGGATTCCATCTTTAACTTGAACACCTTCAAGTAAGGATTCAAGGATTTGAGATTCAAAATGGGTCTGACTGAACTATCCGGTTTCGGCACCACAAACAGGTTTGAATAAAACCCCATGCCGCATTGCGGTAGTAGTACTGGAACAGTGACGTGGGACTGAACCAACTTTCGGATTGCCTGTTGTAACATAACTTGCATATCCTCCAAAGCTGGTAAGCTTGATTTGAAAAATCGTTCAGTGGGAGTACTGTCGAACTCCAGCCTGTAGCCCTGAGAAACGAGATCTCTGACCCAGGCATCCTGGTAGGAAATCTCCCAGATGCGGCTGAAGTGATTCAGTCGAGTTCCCACCTTGAGATCCACTTGGGGTGGGTGGGCACCGTCATGTTGAGGCCTTAGTGGAAGCAGAATCGGTGGACTGTTACTAAGAACTGGTGCTTGCAGGTTTTCTGGACTTACCTCTGGTGCCTCTAGCCAGAGGTGCATTGGAGGCACCTCTGGCCTTAGATCGAAATCTGTGAGACCGAAAGGACTGGACAGATGACCCTGGATTGGATCGTTTTGCCAGCGGGGCCCCAGAGAGGAGAAACGTGGATTTTCCAGCCGTAACTTTGGAAGACCAGGTATCCAATTCGACCCCAAAAAGCCATTACCCAGAAAAGGGGATGGATTCCAAACTACGTTTGGATTCTGCGTCCGCAATTCACTGACGCAACCACAAGGCCCTGCGCGCCGACACTGCCATGGCAGAAGTCCGAGCATTAATGTTCCCCATCTCCTTGAGCGAATCACAGAGGACACGGGTAGTGTCCTGAATGTGCTTCAGGAGGGTTATCATAGTAACTAAGGGCATATCCCCCGAGAGGCCCCCTGAATTTGAGTAGCCAAGAATGAATAGCATGGGTCATCCAGCAACACGCAATGTCCGGACCTTGTGATATACTGGCTGCTGTGTATACAGATTTTAGGGTAGTCTCTACCTTCCTATCCCCAGGATTCTTCATGGTAAAGGGGCCCGGGGATGGCAGCACTGCCTTTTTAGACAGGCAAGAGACTCAGACATCCACCCCAGGGGGGTTCCTCCCAAAGTTTTCTACCTTCAGGAGCAAATAGGATAGCCAGGATTGTTTAGATCTAGGCTTATTGGACTTATAGGAACTGGACTTTTTAGGAAAACGATTGCCCCTTAACCTTTCCCTGCGGATGAAAGGACCCAAAGGATGATGTTTGGGCTTTGGGAGCTGCAGTCGAAGGGAGAAAGGCTATCTTAGAAGCAGCAACAGTGGTTAGTATCTTGTCCAGCTCAGCGCCAAGTAAAATACTCCCTGTAAAGGGTGACAGTTCCAATGCTTTCTTGGAATCGGAGTCCACCATGCTGCTGTGAAGCAAGAGCACTCTTCTAGCAGCTACAGAGGTTGCTGACACTTTAGAAGTGAATATCCCTGCATCAAGGGCTGCATCCTCAATATAGGAGGCTGCCTCCCTAATAAGAAAAATGCTGGAGAGCTGCTACCTAATATCTCAGAATCTGAAGCCTGATCTGACGGAGATGAGGGTGCCAGTCTAAGTGCTGTAGAGGCATTACTGGTCTGTCATTTTGAAACTTTCCTTGAAAGGCGACTAACATCTGAGAGAGCTCTGGACAGATTTTGAAAACATGTCCATCCAAGATGGTTGCAAAGGAGGGGTGGCTACAAAGCAGGCTGAAATCCCTGTTATGGAGGCAGAGTAGGAGCTGACAAGCGTGCTACTAATTGCGGTATAAACTGAGATAAAGAAGCCACCCATGGTGGTTCTTGAAAAGGTACTTATCTGACAGTCTGTTGTGATGGTACAGAACACCTTAAATAGAGACTGTCCTGTACAGAATCCTTAGGGTCTAAGCCAGCCGATAGGATCTGCATGTAATCAGCATAGGATATGCAGCCTCCACCTTGCCTTTACACTTACCAAATAAACTCACAGAGTGTGAGAATCAGAAAGTGAGACATTTTGGGAAAGAATTCTCCTGGGGTTTTTTTTTGTAAGTGGCAATCATGTAAATAATTGTCAATTTAAAATAAAAAAAACAGGAGATCACTGGCCCAGTCATCAGAAAAAGAAAACTGGATAGCCTGTGGCTGGGGGCGGGGTTTAGGGGAGGAAGGCCCCGTGCATCCTGGGACCTGAAAGTTTAACAGTTTGGTGCCTGGTTCTATCCAAACCACATATACCCCATGGTAACTCCTGTGGAGCCTATGGACCTTGATGAAGAAATAAGTACTACGGGAAGCATTTGATATATCGGCTGTTGGATCCTGGGGCTCACAATACCGGTGCCGGAATCCCGACAGCTGGCATACCGACAACCAATCTCCCTCTTGGGGGGGTCCACGACCCCCATGGAGGGAGAATATATAGCATGGCGTGCCACCGTGCCTGCAGACTGGCAAGCGCAGCGAGTCCACAAGGGGCTCTATTGCATTTGCCCCGCTGCCGGCATGCCGGTGGTCGGGATTCCGGCGCCGGTATGCTGGGCGCCAGGATCCTGTGTGCCAGCATACCGTAGTAGACCCGAATACTACAACTATTGAGGTTTAGCTTCAAGAACCTTTGTTTTGGTTCTAAATCAGAGCTTTTGCCATAATATTTATCTCAAAAAATATAAAGGTGCATACACACTAGACGAAGTGCTCTATGAGCTACGTCGTCTAGTGTTTCCCTATCCAAGGCTGGGCGGTCGGCATACACACCAAGCGATATGACGTTAATATCGCTCAGTGATGTCACACAGTGGCCGGCCCATGCAGGCAGCTCTTGAACGACAGTCCAGATTGAGCATGCATGCACGGCCGACAGCAAGGGTCATTGACGTTGGTCGTCGTCGCCGGCATACACACATTTGCCGAGAAAGTGAACAATGTCGCTCAGGAAGGGTGAAAATAAGCGATGCCGTTCATTTTATCGGCAAGTGTGTATGCACCTAAACAGCCCCAAATGTTTATTAAAACTACTACAATATTCAAAATTAACCATGTACCACACTCTCTGAAAAGTTGTTGCTAGTTTAAAAGACTTAAAAAAAACTCCACGTGTGGTAAAGGTTCTTTACACCCACTTTACCCCTTTTTTTATTTTGTACCCCATGTTACAGATAGATCCACGGTTATCTTGGCCTCTTTGCTGCGCCTAGTCACACCATGGTTTATTTACATAAACCCTTCATCTATTGTTCTCAGCTGCAATACAATACAGAGAACAATACAGCAGGGGATTAAGTCATTACAGTAGGGGATTAAGTCTGACTGCCAAATCTCAGTTAATCCTATTAAAGGCCAAGATAAAATGTGGACCCATCTGTATGTGGATGCAATCATGTGTTTAATAGTGTGAGTGTTCAATCTTGTATGAAAAAAGTACTTTGTGGTGATATGAATAAAATGTGCACTAATATATGCAAAAACAAACATATACGGGGCGTGGCTACGCGGGGTATGGAATAGTTGCTCAGTGTGGGAGCTCTCCGCCACATATATCCTGCCTCCGGGGAATCCAACATGGCGCCGTGACTTCCAGTCCTGGCCGCGACTCCCGTCCCTGTGCCCTGCTGCGCCCTCTCGGTGGTGCTGCGTCACTCTGGCTGCCTCTCAGGGAAGCTGTCCGTGGCTGCACACCGGAGCAGAACACAGCGCAGTGGGGAAGCGCCTGTCCCCTTTACTGTGACGATTGGCGAGTCAGACCCTTCCAGCTGCAGTGCTGGACTCTGCTCTATTGGGCCTCTTACTGCATATGGCCAGGAGTAGAGAGCAGCCATATTACCAGTGACTCCATTCCTGGCTATTCATAAGCTTTGACTGCAGGACTGTGTATGTGCTCTTACACTGCTTTGTTTCTCATTTGATATCCTACAAACCAGCTCCTCAGCAGGTGTTATCACACAGGCTCGTTTCTGGATTAAGTTTTATATAATACTCCAGTGCTGCATCTCCTTTCAGACTTTCGTTTTTTGCTCTATTTGTACACAATTCCCTGCCTGGGACCTGGCTTCCTTGCTTATTGTGACTTTTGTTATCATCCTCTGCTGGAAGACCTATATTGGACGTGCATATTACTGCCCTGTTATTGGTGATTTGTTACATTGTGTGCCTCAATATCCCTTATCATGGTGAAACATCCCCACAAATCTGCTGCGGCCTGGCTTGAACAGTTTGCACGTACCCCGGGGAGAGGCGCAGCAACGCCGGACAGAGAGGATGATACCTCTCCTCCAGCCTCCTCCACCCCGTCATCTCCTTCGGCCGAAGCTACAGATGTTTTACAGAAGGTGCTGGAGGCCCTGGCAGCAAGCAGACTTAACCATAATACATCAGGATATTAAAAAAATTAGGGAACGGTTCAGTGAAGTCGAAACCCGAACCTCCACTTTAGAAGATAAAGTCTCTCCGATGGGCTCCCGTCTAACTTCCATGAATGGTCACCTGTCTGCTCTCAAAGGCAAAATGCTGGATATGGAGTGGAGACTTAGGAGGAACAACATTCGTTTTGTGGGCCTACCTGAGAAGGAGGAAGGTGCTGACCCAGAGAAATTCCTTGAGACGTGGCTCACCAAATCCTTTTTGCTGATTCTTTTACACCCTTTTTTACTATTGAAAGGACCCACAGGATTCCTTTCCGGCCTCTTCTCCCAGGTGCTCCGCCGCGTACCCTCATGGCAAAATTCCTCCACTACCGTGACCGGGACGCTATACTAAACCTGGTGCGCACTAAAGGCCCCCTGCTTTGGAATGGATCCAGAATTTCAGCGTTTCCAGACTTTGCATTGGAGGTGCAGAAAGACTGTGCACAATTTATCCCGATCAAACGGCGCCTCAGGGTACTTAACATACCATACGCAATGCTCTTTCCTTCTAGGCTTCGTGTAGTGCAGCCGTGGTCAACCTGTGGCTCTTGAGCCGCATGCGGCTCTTTCTTTATTCAAATGTGGCTCCCGATACTCAAAGTCACCTGACCACAACAGATCCTGGAAACTGGTGCACTCCAACCAGACACACAGCAGCACTACGGCGACTGAAAACTGAAGGAACCAGATACTGGGCTGTAGTGACATATGAGGGTGGGCTGGAGTGACACAAGGGGGAGCTGGGTGGAGTGACACAGAAGGATCCTGGCAGGAGAGACATAATGGGGGAGCGGACTGGAGTGATACAGGAGGGTGCTGGCTGGAGTGACACAGGAGGGTGCTGGCAGGAGTGACACAATGGGGAGCTGGTTGGAGTGACAAAGGAGCATTCTGGCAGGAAAGACACAATGGGGAGCTGACTGGAGTGACACAGGAGGGAGCTGACTGGAGTGACACAGGAGGGTGCTGGCTGGAGTGACACATGAAGGAGCTGAAGTGTATTATGTGAATATGGCTTTTACAATATATTTTATGTGGATCTGGATTTTTTAATTATTTTATGTGGAAGTGTCTGTTTCAGTGTATTTTATGTTGATTCTGGCTTTAAAATGTATTTTGTGTGGATCTGGCATTTTCATTGTATTTTATACCAGGGGTGTGGCCTAGCAGGAACAAGGTCACACCCCATTTTTGCACATGCGCCTTCGGCTTGATGTCAGCTCTTTGACGTGCCTGACAAGATTTTTTGACTCTTTGTCTCTGACTGGTTGGCCACCCCTGGTGTAGTGGCTGAGGGAGACACAAAATTATTTGCCACACCGCAGGAAGCTGCCCTTTGGCTGGACCGATGGGCTCCGGCTAGGAGGGCTCTTGCAGCAGACCCTTGAAGCTGGTTCTCTCACTTGTTATGTTTTCTCTGGATAACTTAACTGTTATGGTCCTATGATACTCAGGTTTGATAATGCTGTTGTAACTATTTGACACTTGCCACATTTGATATTGTCCTGTGGGGCTCGGGATGGCGTCTCCTCACTATACTTGTTTGATGGTGGGGGGCCTGCACCTTGTCCTTTAGTAAAAATATCTATTGCCTCTTTATGTTAGTTCTACTGTAATTTGTTTGGGACTCACTTTTATGGAATTAGGTATGCCACAGTTTGGTCCGGTATACAGGGAGGGGGGTTGGGGTGGGTGGGATTGTATTGTATTTATGTTGGGGGGTTTTTCTCTCTTTATTTTGCTATATATGGTGTGGTGTCTGGATATATCTGGAGTGTATATTTATGTGTTGTCTGGGGTGCCCAGGACTGATATTCTATGCTGTGTTATGTTGATTAATGGCTTCTACCCAACTTAGACTTTTTCATGGAACGTTCGGGGGCTAAATGATAAAGTTAAAAGATCTTAAGCAATTTTGTGCGGACATTGTATGCCTCATGGAGACCCATGTGGTTGGAGCAAAAGTCCTGGCCCTCAAAAATCCTTGGGTGGGATGGGCTTACCACTCCACTCATACCACTCATTTTCAGGGTGTATCCATTCTAGTGCGAAGATCGGTCCCAATCGTCCTTGATCAGGTACAAATTGACCAGTGGGGCAGATATGCTTTTTTGAAATGCCAGGTATATTCGATGTCTTTGCTTTTATTTGCTGTATATGTTCCACCCCCATTTTCTTCAGATCTTCTTAAAAAAGTGGCAGAGTGTATGGCACTGTTCCCTAATGTTCCTATTATATGTCTTAGCGGCTTCAATAATGTTATTGACCCTGTTTTGGATAGAGTTAGTCTGTCCTCTGTCGATCCTTCTGCACGGCGAGGTAATTTTGCACTATTGTTGGAGAGCTTGGGTTTGATGGATATCTGGAGAGCCCGTAACCTAGAAGTGCGCCAATACTCTTGTTTTTCCCCTACGTATTCGTCCTTTTCCAGACTAGAACTAGCCTTAGCTACTAAATGTGTATTACCGAAAATCTCAAATGTTCACTATGTCACCAGGGGTATTTCAGATCACTCCCCGCTAGTCTTATGTTTGGATATGGGAGATGCCGGGGACCACTTATTTTGGAAACTTAACTATTTTTGGCTGACACAAATGGGCACTGGAGCGGAGCTGGAGGAGATATTGAGTAAATTTTTTGGAAATTAATGAGAGCTCAGCATCCACTCCTATACTCTGGGATGCCTTTAGGGCTTATTTACGTGGTACTCTGATTAAATTGGTGACAACCTTGAAATCTAACTGGTCTCAGTACTACTAATGAGTGGTGGTTGCATGCTCAGACTGAATGGAGTGACTGCTTGACAGACAATGCTAAATATCGTTTGCACTATACTCAACACTCATATTATGCGACGGGTGACAGACCTGGTAGCTTTATGGCCACACTAGCGGGTACTGACAGGGCCTCTAATACAGTGACTGCTATCCATACTCTTGGCAATGTAACCCATTCTAAAACCCCTGATATTGTGGAGGACTTTGTAGCATAATATCAGCAGCTATATAGCTCTAGAACAGCTTACAATGCTTCAGAACTATTCCAATACTTGACTGAGATCTCATTGCCCATATTCTCTCAGGACGCGGTGGTCTTTTTAGACTCTCCCTTGACACTTACGGAGTTAGAATTTGCAATGAAATCATTCCCTGTGGGGGGGGGGGGGGGGGGAGACACATGGGCTTGATGGGATTCCTCTAGAACTTTATAAAAAACATTTAAACTTTTACTTCTTAAATTATTTACTGAATTATTTCAATTGGGGACCCTGCCTGATTCTATGCAGGAGGCCCTGATCACTGTCCTTTTAAAACCAGATAAGGACCCAGAAAAGGTAGAATCCTACCACCCATTCTCCCTATTAACAACTGACATTAAGATCTTGGCTAAAATACTAGCGACTAAGTTGAGCTCTGTAATCTTGCAGGTAATTCATGACAACCAGTCAGGGTTCATGCCGGGCCGGTCTACGTTACCTAATCTAAGGTGGCTTTATACTCATCTCCCGTCCCCTTGTGAGGACTCCTGCTCCTCAGTTATTGTCGCTCTGGATGCAGCTAAAGCATTCAATTCGGTGGAGTGGGAGGCACTGGATAGGTTCGGCGTTGGACCCAATTTTAAAAAATGGGTCAAGCTCCTTTACTCTGCTCCCATGGCTCTGGTTACTGTAAATGGCCATATTTCCTCAGTCTTTCCCCTACGAAGATGGACGAGACAGGGATGCCCTCTGTCTCCGATCCTCTTTGCACTTGCCATAGAGCCCTTGGCTTGCATTATCAGATCTTCCCCGCAGGTGGCGGGTCTCCAGCTGGGGGACAGGACAGATAAGATTGCTCTATACGCAGATGATATTCTCTTATATATCTCTAACTATTCCATTACTATGCCGTATGTTTTGGATATTATTAACACCTTTGGGAGATTTTCTGGTTTGTCCATTAATTGGGACAAGTTTTGTATCCTACCGTTTAAAGGTTCCTGTCCTGTTGCACCGGTGGGAGACCTGCCGCTTCGCTGGGTGGATTCTTTTAAATGCTTGGGCATATGGGTTACTAATCAATCTTCCCAATTTATTCCCTTGAATATTCAACCACAATTAGATTATTTGTGCTCACGCATTAGGGTGTGGGGGAAACTACCGTTTACTGTCACAGGTAGAATTAATCTAATTAAAATGTTCGCATTGCCTAAATTGCTTTATGTTTTACAGCACTCCCATGTTTACCTCCCTCAGAAAATATTTGTTAAAATTGATGGTCTTTTATCCACCCATATCTGGTCTACTCGTAGAGCTAGACTCAAATTGGACACTCTGACAAGAACTTGCGACTCGGTTGGTCTTGCTCTCCCCAAATTTCGGTTACATTACCTGGCAGCTCAACTCTCTCATTTGATACCCTGGGTGACTGCCTCCGCAGGGACTACTTTACTATCCCACCTGTTACTCCATAATCACATAAGTCTCACGCCACTACAGTTATTATTGAGTAAAAATATCACTGTTAAACAGGCTATTGTTGTATGCGACAAGTGCATAGCATGTTGCTGGGAGTGGGATGGGATCCCGATACCCCTCTGACTCACAACCGTGACTTTCCTGAATTTGTTTCTCTACAAATGGGACCTGTATGGGGAAGTTGGGGCGTTCATTCCATTGGTCACTTATATCTCTCGAGTACATTTAAAACCTTTGCACAATTAAGCACAGACTTTAATCTGCCCATATCTCATTTTTACAGATATCGTTAGCTTCGACATGCATGCGCATCTCAATTTGGTACTGCACCGCCTCTCCTCCAAGTACCTCCTGTTCACTTGCTTTTAAAAGCCACTGGACAGTTCAAGGCCATTTCTGCTCTCTACTCTGGTCTGCTCGGTGCCCATTACTCTCATGCTCTCCCTAGTCTTAGATCTAAGTGGGAAATTGATTTGGGACCTATTTCCCCAGATATCTGCGTAGAAGCCTTGGGGGCTTCTAGCACAGCTACCACCTCTGCTCGCTTTCAGCAAATACACCTGTTCATATTGCATCGGGTTTATAATACTCTTACTCGTTTAGCTAGAATAGGTGGGCGAAGTGATGCCAGGTGTCCGAAGTGTGCCGATTTAGATGGCAACTTTTGCCACTTTCTGTGGTCTTGCCCTGTGGTAAATGCCTTTTGGCAGGCTGTGATAATGATAATAGTTTCTACGGGTATTCCATTGGATATTTTTGATTGATGAGGAAATATTGGATGTACACTCTAGACAGTATATTCTTAATCTTTGTGCCCTCGCTAAAGTACTGATAGCACGTTCCTGTATGGCACCTGCGGGCCCTAATATTAATATATGGATTCCGCTTGTGAACTCGTTTGTATACCATGAAAAGTTTGTATACATTTCTAGAAAAGCCTGATAAATTTTGTAAATTGTGGGACAGATGGCTCTCCACCCCGTTCAGTCAGGCCCTCCGTGTCTCTACAGTGTAACACTGTTGGGTCGTACAGTTTAACGTACTGGCGACTAATGTATGCTATACCACCTGTAGCTCCATATTATGCTTAATGTTGTTATGTATGGTGATTGTATTTTCTAGGTATTGCACTTTATATATGTCTCCTCTGAATAATACATTCTTTATAGTAAAGTATTGTTACTTGCAAATTGAGACCACACCAGTTGTTTATTTTTTATTTTATTTTTTTCTGGTTATGTGTTTTCTTTCTTTCTTTTTTTTGTTTGTTTCTGCATACATACTGTGGTCTATAACGCCTATGTTACCAAAAACAGATGTTATTGTTTGTTTGTTTTCTGAAAATGTAATAAAAACCATTGAATTAAAAACAAAAAAACCGAAACATACCCATATATTACTGCATAAAAAAAGAAAGTAATAATTCTTAAAGCTCCATTATGAAGTGTTTCATGCCTGATAGGACCGGTCTCAAGGCAATATCCATCAGACAGTGCCTGTAGGGCATGAAACACATTTGAATAGCTAGAAAAGGCTGGAGGTATACAGCGCCAACAGCAGTGACATCACTCCTGGCTGCCTTCAGTATCCCAGCACCAGACGCACTGCACAGAGCCCTGCTCACAACAACAAATAGGAGCAAACTGCACAGCCTCTGCTATACTTGGAGGTAAGATAGGGCTATATATACAGTGAGTTATCAGGCGCCCCTACTACACGTGAGTCCGAATTCTGGACATCCAGCGCTCCATACATACTTCATAAAGGCGCTATAAACATTTTTACCTTGTTTTTCATGCAGCAATATATGTGCTTGTTTGTTTTTATATATGGTAGTGCATATTTTATCCTGCTTTATTATCGCTCGTTTACTAAACAAATAGGGTCATCCAATTAGCTGCTGTAATTCTTCTGTTGATAAAAACATGCGGCCCAATGGTCATTATTAGGCATTATAGACCGTTTTTAGAGACAAAAATGGACCCCCTATTGTGTGATAACACATGAGATCCAGGATAAGATCCCCATACCATGTGTTATCGTGGCTCCAAGGGCTGCTTATCGCAGATTATGCTTCGGGTGCCTCAGTTATCGGGGCTAATTGGATAGCCCTCGGTGAACCTACTAGTAGTAAATTACCGCTGCTAAATGGATACTGCCCAAAGTATGATTGGTAATAGATTTACCCATAAGTCTCTATTGTGCAGTTGCCATGAAATAAAGTCCACCCTAGCAGAGTTTACTTTGAAGGTATAGGGTATAGTATAAGGAACTCAATAACCCAGAAAATTTAGATAACCAGAAAGAAATAACAAGTGCTGCTCAGTGATAATATCATACACACTGAGATAGTTGCTAATAGGGAGGCCAATCCCGGGCAATTTTTTTACAATCCCGGGCATCGGAAATTGCAAAATGGTCAATTCCGGGATTGGCATTACCCTGTGTGCCCACCACCCTCACCCCACCCCACACACATAACTCACCATACACCGGGGACGGGCGGGAGGGACACATCAGCTGCTCTCTCCCGGCGGCTCCCAGCGATGTGTGACGGCGCAGCGTGACCTCTCACTGCACGTCACGCTGCGCTGGGGAGCCGGGAGAAAGAAGCCGGGCAGTGTCTGAGCTCAACACTGATATCTCAATCCCTGAAATTGGAGCTTCCAACCCCGTCCGTTTTTGGCCCTAAATCTCGGGATCCCGATCCTGGGATTGACCTTCCTAGTTACTAATGTAATTATATGATCGGTACAGGTATATTAAGAGAGTTAAGTCTGAAGTATTGAAGAGACTTACGATATAGCTTCTTCTCGGTTTTCTCCCCAGGAGAAACAGTGCCCAAACTGAGAATCAGCAAATTCATGGAGGCCTCCAGCTGCAGCAACACTGAAGTAACCCCAGACATTCTTGCTGCTGCGAAAATTAAGTTCTTGGACAGTCCCAGAGCTTGGTTTAAAACCCTGAAAAACAAAGTGTATTTATTTTTTTACTTTTGGGCACAAAGTATAAATTGATATGGCTTTAATATTTCATACATACTGCATGGATACATATACTTTTAAGCTGCTTGAAGTTGTTTATTACTCTGCATCATCAAAAATTTAGTTTGATATACTTTGTTCTCCCATCAAATTTATCTCTGTATCACAGCCAAACAACTAGAGAGATGTCTGTGTACGTGGCAATATATGTAAAAAAATCACAGACCTAAATGGGTTTCTCTTATACTGTATGTATTAACAATGCAGGGAAAGGTAACGTGTTATACACACTATTAAACATTTCCTAACACAGGAAAAGGGGTAGTTCTGCATTAAGGCAAAAAAAGCACCTACCTATATGGCATTCACCCTAATATGCTAAAGGATCTAAAGTGGTTATTCAAAGTTGTTAGCAAACCAAAATGTGCAAAACCATGTTGCACAGCAGGTGGCGCAGATATAACATGTGCAGAGAGTTAGATTTGGGTGGGGTGTGTTCAAACTGAAATCTAAATTGCAGTGTAAAAATAAAGCAGCCAGTACTTACCCTGCACAGAAATAATATAACCCACCCAAATCTAAATCTCTCTGCACATGTTACAATACATCTGTCCCACCTGCATGCACATGGGGGGTAATTCAGATCTGATCGATGCGGTGCGTTTTCGCACAGCTGGCGATCAGGTCCAAACTGTGCATGTGTATGCACCGCAATGCGCAGGCGCGTCAGACAGCAACAAAGGGTATCGCTGCTCAGCGACGGGATGGTGCAAAAAATCCGTTCACACGGGCGTTTGCAAGGTGATTGACAGGAGGAAGCAGTTTGTGGGTGTTAACGGACTGTTTACTGGGAGTGTTCGGGAAAACGCCGGCGTGCCCAAGTGTTTTCAGGGAGGGTGTCCAACGCCGGCGTGCCCAAGTGTTTTCAGGGAGGGTGTCTGACGTCAGCTCTGGACCCGATCAGCCTGATTCCATCGCACTGAAAGAGTAAGTCCTGGGTTGCGCACAGACTGCATAAAGTGAATTTTTGCAGCTCCGCTACACATGTGATCGCACACTTGCACGGCGACTTTACACTCCCCCTGTAGGCGGCGACTATCTGATCGCAGGACAGCAAAAAACGCAGCCCAGCGATCAGATCTGAATTAGGCCCTTGCTTTTGCACAATTGCTAACTTTTTTTGTTTGCTGACAACTCTGAATAACACCCTAAGCTCGATAATTGATAGAACACTGGTGGTCATTCCGAGTTGATCGCTCGCTGACGATTTTCGCAGTGCAGCGATTAAGTAAAAAACCGGCAAAAAAGCGCATGTGCATGGTACGCAGCGCGCATGCGCTAAGTACTTTCACACAAAACTTTGTAGATTTACACAAGCTCGAGCGACGTTTTTTCATCACTGGAGTGATCGTACTGTGATTGACAGGAAGTGGGTGTTTCTGGGCGGAAACTGGCCATTTTCAGGGAGTGTGCTAAAAAATGCAGGCGTGCCAGGTAAAAACGCAGGAGTGGCTGGAGAAACGGGGGAGTGGCTGGACGAACCCAGGGCGTGTTTGTGATGTCAAACCAGGAACTAAATGGACTGAGGTGATCGCAATCTAGGAGTAGGTCTGGAGCTACTCAGAAACTGCAGGGAATTATTTAGTAGCAATTCTGCTAACCTTTCGTTCGCTATTCTGCTAAGCCAAGATATACTCCCAGAGGGCGGCGGCCTAGCGTTTGCAATGCTGCTAAAAGCAGCTAGCGAGCGAACAACTCGGAATGAGGGCCACTGTTTCTAATATTTATGGTCTCTCTCATAAATGGTTCAGTGCCACAAGACTGGCGGACATCAGATGTACTGTAGTAACAATTGTTAAAAAGACAAAAGGAAAAAAATACAATCAGGAAATTACAGGCTAGTGAGCCTGGCTACTCTCAGAGGTATGTTATGTTAAGGGAAGCAAGGGAAGACATACAGTCCGGAAGAAAATTATTTGATACGATTGTGTCAGCACGGATGTGGCTACTAATATGACTAGGTTTAGGTCAGAATTTCAGATTTAAAATTGATCTTGGAAGCAATATATTTGAATTTGATGAAAGCATTTAAAACTATGCCAGCAATTGGTACAAAGGGCGAAAGCATTAAATCAGGAGGAAAAAGTATGCACACACAAGAAGTAAAAATTTGTCTGTAAGACAAAGAATAGTTATGAATTAAACAATTAACATTATTAGTGGTGTAACAAGGGATCAGTATTGACCCTCGCCCATCACAGTATTTTATGAATGCCCTTGTGGGTGACCTCATTTAGAAAGTACGGTGTCCCTATTTGCTGACAGCATTATATAGGTCTATTAACCCAGATCAGCATTGTCATTTGCTACTGAAAGATCTAAACAAAATTAAATAGCAAACTAGGCCATGCTACTTACTTTACCTGGCAGTGGATGCAAAAACAAATACAATCCTGGGGTACATGAAAATGGAAATGAATGCATGGCAATACTATTATCATTATATAAATCATTAGTTAACTACATATTTAACTTTTGATACAGATTCAGTGGCTTTACTGTAAGTGGGGCCGGATTAAGAGCCACATTAGCCTGGAGTTGAAAATGATCAAGGACCTATTTTGTGAAGCGGAAGAGCAATGGCCACTGGGCAGTGCTGTATGGGTGTGGCCAGTACACTGTACTGCCAGTGCACCCCTACAATATCACCCACAATGCTTTCCCTAACCATGGGGGTCATTCTGCCCCGATCGCACGCTGCAGTTTATCGCAGCACAGCGATCGGATCAGAACTGCACATGCGCCATCGCCGCAGTGCGCCGGCGCATGCCAGATGGCCGAAGGCTGTCGCTGAGCTACGAATGCCTCTGCCTGATTGACAGGCAGAGGCGGTCGCTGGGCGGGGGCGGAACGGCGGCATTTGGCTGCCGTTTCGTGGGCGCGGTCCAGCCACTGCAGGCATGGCCGGACCGTGCGGGGGGCGGGCCACAGCGGCTGCGTGACGTCGCACGCAGCCGCTGCGGGCCGTGGAGCTACGAGTAGCTCCCGGCCAGCACGCTAAAGCTGCGCTGGCCGGGAGCTACTCCTAAAGTGCAAAAGCATCGCCTCTGTGCGATGCTTTTGCACTTCTATGGGGGGGAGGTGCCGGCACTGACATGCGGGGCGGGATAGCCCTGTGCTGGGCGTCCCCCCGCATGTCTATTGTCATTTTGCAGGGCTACGATCAACTCAACTCGGAATGACCCCCCCATGTCTTATGTATGGATTGCAGAGTAACATAGAAATACAATTTGAATACTTAGCAGCTGGTCATCATTGCTGTCAAGACAATGGGCCTATTTTTATGTGGAAACCTGGAGCTGTAGACCTATTCACCCCATTGTTAATCTGGCCCTGACTGTATAGGACATAGCAGACCTCTAAATTACTGAGAGGCAGAGGCTTGCTTGGAAATTATCTTCAGGTGATAAAGTTAATGATCTTTATCTCTCTTATTCTGCTCATTTTAATTTATCTGAGCCTACTAAAGTTTGTGTATTTTTTATTTATTTTTAAATCAAGAAAGTACAACGAGTGGCATTGTAGCCTCACAAGTATGGACCCTCGGATTCAGTTTAGATCCAACATGCCATTTATATAGAGGGTGAATCTTCTTCTTGTGTTCATGGAGATTTCCTGCTGGCTTTCCAATTTATTTCCACAGTTCAAGAGACATATGTCCGCTAATAGCCTTGTGCCTAAATTGGTCCTGGTTTAAAGAACCATTGATAACTATTTTTCAGCCTTAATTAAACTTAAGTTGCACATTTGATTCAGACATGCTGCTTTTTTCATTCTTAAATATTGTATTTGGGTACATCCAGTAAACCATAAGTTTAGTACACAGTATGTACTGTATGTTAGAAAACTATTCTAAGTTAAAGAATGCATTTTCAGAGTGTGTACTGTCACTATTATTTGAGCCAAGGTTCAGAAACAGTATTCTTAGGGGTGGTCTTCAGTTTGCCGGCTGTCGGGATTCTGGCAAACAGCATACCGGCGCCGGAATCCCGACAGTCCACGACCCCCCTGGAGGGAGAATAAATAGCGTGGCGCGTGTAGCGTGCCACTGTGCCCGCAAGGGGCTCATTTGCACTCGCCACGCTGTCGGTATGCCGGCGGTCGGGATTCCAGCGCCGGTATGCTGGTCGCCGGGAGCCCGGCAACCGGCATACAATACTACACCCATTCTTAGGGGTAGATTCCAGTACACACTATTACAGCTGGTAGAATTTATGAATCCGTTGGATGTGTGCTAGCGGTAGAAGTACATGCCTCTGAGAGGAGAACAAATGTAGTTTCTTCTCATATGCTTTTATTAACAAAAAGACATATAAGAGTAAATATTTAAAGAACAAAGATGAGGAATTCCAAAACATTAGGATGCAGAGTATTCATGGGCAGAGTTATTGAAAGAGTCCATATAAGAAATGATTGTCTGATATGGCTAGAGAATACTGAAAGAGCTTGTACATTGGATAGTTAATTGTCGTGACACACACGGCATGTATCGCGCAGTCAATTAGGGACTCGCAATAAACCTGCAAGCAGGCCTGAGCCAGCAGATAATGCTAAATTCTAATCACATCTATGGAGGGTGCAAGGCAAGCAGAAATCAGAAAGGAGAAAATTATTTATTCAGTGTTACAGTCGTTTTCCTGACAATCCATTTAAAATAAATGTAAAATAAATAGCTGTGGAACTAGAGGTACAGAAGACAAAAAGGTACGTGACAAGGAAAACAGGTGGCAGTCAAAAAGGCAAATAATATTAATCAATCATTCAACTGGTAAACTTTCAGTAACAATGTACAATACCTCATCTGGATTTTCACTAGTGATACGAGCTGCAATAACATGTCCTCTAGGGCATGGAGCATTCAGTGAGTTGTCAAAGTCAATTAGTGTGTCTCCCCAGGCTGGAACTCCATACAGCATTCGAATATCCTTTATTCTATGAAGAGGAATTCCCATGGCAATCTAGGGCATGATGGTGAATATAATAAAAGTAGTCAAATAATGCAATTTACACAATTTTATTGCAATATTGTATTGTGTTAATGAAAATAAGTAATAATTATATTCTTGGAATGTAAAAAAATCATAATTTGGTGATTCAAGACATACTGTAATCAGTGAGAAGGTGGCTAACCCAACACATAAGCTCATCTTAGTCCACTGACAGAACTAGGTTAGGGGATGTAATTCCACGTATCTTCCATGGAAGAAGCACAACTAATCCATAAGCAAACAAATTTGAAAATGAGAATTCCAGCACGTCTACATTCTTTACAACCCCCAGAAATAAAGGTTTCATTAGCAAACTAAAGGTCCGTACACATTAAACGATGTCGCTCTGTGAGAAACATCGTCTAATGTTTCCCCCTCCCGGGTCGGCCGGTCGGCGGCCAACTATACACACTGAGCGATATGACTGCTCATATCGCTCAGTGACGTCACGCCTCCGCCAGCCCTGCATGAAGGTCGTGGACGACAGTCCACATCCTTCATGCATGCCCTACCGACAGCGACGATCGTTGCCGACCCGCCGGGCCGAGCATCGGTCGTCGCTGGCGGCATACACACTTGACAATAAAATGAGCGACGTCGCTCAAGGAGGGGGGAAAATGAGCGACGTCGCTCATTTTATCGTTAAGTGTGTATGGACCTTAAGATATTTCATAGGTGTTGGAGAATGAAGAAATCACAGTACAACTGTTAGCGTTAACTATATCAGCCTCCAATCTGCATTTCATAAACATGCAGACAATGTTAATAACTTGGTGTACACACTTTAACAATTGATCTAACGAGCGATCGATCAACCATCTGATCTGTCCAATGTAACGATTTTGGCAATAATGTACAAACCATATTGTGATTACACACTTACAATAATGTGTACAATATATCCCATCGGGTGTAGTATGGTATGCCGGTGGCCGGGCTCCCGGCAACCAGCATACCGGCACCGGGAGCCCGACCGCCGGCATACCGACAGCGTGGCGAGCGCAAATGAGCCCCTTGCAGGTGCGCTACGCGCGCCACGCTATTTTGTTCTCCCTCCAGGGGGGTCATGGACCCCCACGAAGGAGAAAAAGTGTCGATATGCCAGCTGTCGGGATTCCAGCGCCAGTATACTGTGCGCCGGGATCCCCACAGTCGGCATACTGAAGACCTCTCATCAAATCTACCATGCAGCACAGTCAATGCAATATAGTATATCTGTTAAAAACATTGGTATGAGATGTATTGTATATACACACTTGTAGATGGTTGGGACAATATTCAATAGCTATACAAATGATATATCGATGTTCGGTACATTGCATATGTCCTCGGACACAGCCGTGGAGCACAAATGCATTGCAGGAGGTGTTTACTTATACCGGATACCTCCTGCTGCATTACCATATCTGAGCATCACTGCTACTTCCAAGTAAGCAGCAAAGGCGCTCTTTCCAACCACATCTGAATCATCCACAGTGTATTACTCTCATCATGTCTATTATACACTGAGCACCAAGTGATTTAGTAAATCACACAGTATCTAGCTACACTTTGACCACTGTCATAAAAAAAAGTCAAACATGTATTGAATACATAGGGGTAAATTTACTAAGCGACGTTTTTTCAGAGATTTAGAAACAGACTGTAATCTCAAAATACGGTTTATAATCTCAAAATACAGCAATTACTAAAGGTCATCTCTACCTTCTAAACAGAACCAGTCATCAGTGCCCATAAATTTCTGAACTCTTAACCAGTTGCAAACCAATTGAAACTGCAAATCTGCCATGGTATAAAAGCCTGCACAGAGCAATAGGATCTGGAGAGGCTTGTATTATATTTTAATAAATATATACAGTATGGTTTGGAGATGAAAATGTTGTTCAATGAAATCATGCTATACCTAAACGTTAATTCCTTTAACCTGCACTTTACTTCAAACTTTCGAACAAATAAAATAGAGTTCCTGCATTTGGTTTTGGATAGTACAGATTGTAAAGATGGAGAAAATATAAGAACATATACAAATATTAAAAAAACTGATCGTAATAGCTACGTACATTATCAAAATTGCCACTATAAAAAGTGGCTAGATAATATACCCTATTCCCAGTTTGTTCGACTAAGACGCAATTGCTCCGATATAGATAAATTTGAGGAGGAAGCAAATGTATATAAACAGCATTTTAAAAATAAAAATGATCCGGAACAGGTGACTGAAAATTCTTACAGTCAAGCGAAGGAAAGAAATAGATCTGATTTTGTTGTATATAAACAAAAAGAAAACCAGGATACACAAAGTTTTTCAGTTCCCTTCGTCACTAGAAATAAAGTGAAAGGGGATGAAATAAAAAAGATCTTACAGAAACATTGGGACATCTTATGTTTAGATCCTTTGCTACTAGATGTAATCCCTAAACAACCGCAGGTGGGATACAGGAAATCTTTAAAAAATAAGTTAGCCCAGAGTAACCTAAAAAAAGTTAAATACTCAACAATCTGACAAACTATAGGGGATTTTTGCTTGTACGCAGTGTAAAGTCTGCCAATTTGTCAACAAATTCTACTAACGACAAATCATGGAAGATCAAGGGGAAGCTAAGTTGCCTGAGTACCCATATGATTTATCTCCTAGACAGTAGCAGATCTTGCTACGGGCACACAGGATTTTTACCCGGGGCGCCGCCTTCTGGAGGGTGCGGCCGCCATGGCAAGATCCGCTGCTGTTGGTCAGTGCCCCCCGATGCTGTGCGGTGCTGTGAAGGAAACTAGACGCTACCCATCTAGTTTCCCTTCGTGGAGAGGTCCTTTGCTGTACGGTGCGTGATGATGTAATCGCGCACCGCACAGCATTGTGGGACTGGCACATAGACACTAGGGGTCATAATTGACCTCTAGTGTCTATGCTGTGCTATGGGAGAGACGTCATGACGTCTCTCCCATAGATCCGAGGAGCGGTGCCGGCGGAGGTCAGCAGCGGTCGGAAATCAGGAGCGGGGATAGTAAGTATTAATTATTATTTTTTTGTATTTTTTTTTTGTAAGAGGTGCTACTCAACTGGGGGCACAAACGGGGGCACAACTCTACTGGGGGCACAAATGGGGGCACACCTCTACAGGGGGCATAACTGACCACGCCCCTGTATGAAGCCACGCCCCTATTTTCGCCAGGGGCGCCACAAGGGCTAGAACCGGCCCTGCTCCTAGAGTGCAAATGTAGGAAACGTTATGTGGGAAAGACAAAGCATATTCTAAAGTTGAGAATTTTGGAACACACGTGTAATATTACGAACAAAGTTGAAAACCACAGTGTTCTGCGTCATCTTGTGGAATGCGGTGATTCGAAATTACATGGATTTTCCTTTAACGCTATAGAGAAGGTACAGTTAAATTAAAGGAAAGGGGATATATTGAAATATTTATCAAAACGTGAAATGTATTGGATTTACACGTTGAATAGCTTTGCACCGTTTGGTTTAAATGAAGGATGTGATATTGTACCATTTCAGCTAATACAGTACATCCATATGTGATTCAGAGTACGCTGATGGCAGTGGCTATGTCCGGATCGGCGGGTTCAGTGTTTGTATGTGAGGCTAATGGTTGTGCAGAACGTAACCATTTTATTTGTGTTGTTTTTATTCTTGATTCAGAATCCAGGAATTTGTAACAGTTTATGGAAATTGCTATATATGTCCTGAAAAACAATGTGAGAAGTTTATTTGTAAAAGTTGAATCTGGACTATAGTTCCGCTGTAATTAATTAAGCCTATTAATGAATTGAAGGTTAGCAAGCAGTGTTTAAATAATCAGAGGGTTTAGATGAATATATGTACCTGTATATAACATGACATATCTATTCAAAAAGCGTAACTCTAGTGGGATTTGGTCCTATAACAGAGTGTGTAATTCCTATTGTTGTTTGATGCTAAAAATGGTCTTTTAAGATAAAAGCATTGTTAAATATGTGATTGAGAGAAACGCCCATATTGGGTATATACAGTATAGGGTCCATTTGGAAGGTAAACCACACCCCCTGACTAAGTCCCAATAAGACGAAACGCATTGGGCGTGGCCTAAAGACGTGGACACTGTGACGTCATCCTCCGGAAGCAGAGCCGGTGTAGAACCAGGCCGGGATACGAACGCTATATGGCTAAGTCGCGGCTGACACTTATGCTGATTATTTTTATCCTACATGTATGTGAACTTATGTTATAGTAAAAACTGTTTTAAAGATACTTACAAGTGCGCTCCTCTCCATTCTTTTTATTACATATATATATATATATATATATATATATATATATATATATATATATATATATATATATATATATATATATATATAGTAAAAATGAAAAAGAAAAAAGTTGTGCACCTCCTAAATTCACAGCCAAGGCTAGTAGTGAAAACAGGCTGGACCAGTCAGAACTGGTGTCCACTTCCCTATGGATATCACAGCAAGGCTGTGAGTAATTTTTTTTATATTTTTTAAACCACCAAAGTTTTATATTGACAAACATGCCTGGGCATCAAGTGCCCGCAGATAACTTAAAAAAACAAACAAAACAAAAAACACCCCATATGTTGTAAATGGTTATTAAATAAACACACCTCCACACCCCTCGTTCACCAATTTATTAGTTACACGTCATTGGAACAGGTCCTCTCTGATCCACGTAGCATCCATGGATCACGGCAAACACCAAACCAGCTACCATTACCATCAGAAGCCCCAGTACAACTTAGAGGTCACTTGCAGACACTCTTATAGGGTTGCCCGGAAACCTCCCTTCCCCAAAACCTGGCCAGTGGACACCACATGCAGTATAAAGGGTGGAATGGAGCTGCTGCACATGCCCAGGGGCAGCAAATATTCCTACTAAGGGCCTAATTCAGATCTGGAAGCATCAGCAAATTTGTTAGCTAATGGGCAAAACAAAGGGGGTCATTCTGACCCGTCCGCACGCAGCGGTTTTTCGCTGAGGTGTGAAGGGGGCGGAACTGCGCATGCGTGGCGCCCGCAATGCGCACGCACGTCGTTGCCCAGTGACAGCCAGCGCTGGGCAACTACCAGAAGAAAGTGATCGCTAGCGCGATCGCAAGAAGACTGAAAGCGGGGAGGCGTTCCGGGCCGGATACTCACCTTTTCCGGGCGTGGAGATCTGAACGCAGGCGTGTCCAGGCGTTTTGAGGGCGGATGTCTGACGTCAATCCCGGGACCTTCGTCGCTGGATCCATTGCACAGGGTAAGTAAGTCTGACCCTGGTCTTGTTTTGCAGGAAACTTTTTTAGCATAGCAGGGCTGCACAAGCGATCGCAGCCCTGCTATGCTAAAATACACTCCCCCATAGGCGGTGTCAAGTTGATCGCACGAGCAGCAAAAAGTTGCTACGTGCGATCAACTCGGAATGACCCCCAAAGGGCCTAATTCAGAGTTGATCGCAGCAGCAAATTTGTTAGCAGTTGTGCAAAACCATGTGCACTGCAGGGGGGCCAGATATAACATGTGCAGAGAGAGTTATATTTACCCTGCACAGAAACGATATAACCCACCCAAATCTAAAATGCTATATAGGCCCCCCTGCAGGTGCACATGGTTTTGCCCATTAGCTAACAAATTTGCTGCTGCGATCAGATCTGAATTAGACCCTAAGGGGGGTAATTCAGAGTTGATCGCAGCAGCAAATTTGTTAGGCCCTAAGTCTGCTGTGTGTGTCTATGGATCTGAGTGCTCATCATCGTACCAGAGAGAGAATCTGGTAAGTGGCTTTCTGTGATCACTGGGCCTGCATATGTCGGATATACTGTATTACATAAACTGCACTTTGCGTGGGGCAGACTAGAGCTTGTTACATGCTTATTATGCATCCTTCATGGGTTGCCGACAATCGCTCTAAAATCAAACATTTAGAAAAAAACCATCCCAGGGGCGTAGGCAGAACTTTGTGGGGCCCATAACATTTTGAAGGGGCCCCTGTCCCAATACTTCTAGAGAGACACTTCTCTGCAACAATTGTTAATTGTATGTCCCATAATAGTGCCCTAGTTCATTTTATAAACCATTGTAGTGACTGAGTTAATGTTATACACCATAGTAATGCCCTAGTTTATTTTATGAACAATAGTAGTGCACTAGGCAGTGGCGAATTTAAGGGTCAGGCCGCCTCCTAGGCACAATATTTGTGCCCTCCCCCCTTCCCCTGTCAGCAATGCCGCTGTGGCTGTGAGCAATGCTGGTGCGGGCGGCACTTGCGGATTGCCGCGTTCACTCCTCCGCTCTACACTGACACAGCACTCTGCTGTTAATTAATGTCCCCAGCGGCTGGCTGAGGTGCGGCTGCTCGCTGCGCTCTCCTCCTTCAGGCTCTCCTGTTAATGCCCCCCTGACCTGAGGCTGTGAGCGGCGCAGCTGGCACGGGCTCTCGCTGCTCTCTCTTCCTCTGCAGGCTCTGCTGGTAATGTATCCCCTGAGGCCGAGGCTGTGTACACAGCCCTGACCATCACCAGTTATCCTAATACACAGCCCTGACCATCACCCTAATTATCCTATTACACAGCCCTCACCATTACTTTTATTATCCTAATACACAGCCTTTACCACCACCCTAATTTTTCTAATACACTGCACTTCACATCATCCTAATTATTCTTATACACAGGCTGCGTATAAGAATAATTAGGATGATGTGAAGTGCAGTGCGAGCGCCCGCACTGCACTGCTCTCTTCTCCTCTGCTGTCAATTCGCCACTGACACTGGCAATTCGAATTGACAATGACAGCATAGGAGGAGAGAGCAGCGAGCAGCCGCCCCGCGGCGCCGCTCACAGCCTCAGGGGGGACATTAACAGCAGTAGAGCCTGCAGAAGAGAGAGCAGCGAGCACCCACATCAGCGGCGCCGCTCACAGGCGGACATTATAAGGTAACCAGGGCTGCGATGCTGCGTTACTCACCAGGGCTGCCAGGAGCACCACATGCCTAGTGGGAAATCCGGCTCTGGCCCTAGGTCACGTTATGTCACATTGTACACATTATGCTTTTCACATTATGACATAGTGTCCCCAGTTCATATTATGCCACATTACAGAGCCCCCAGTTCATAATATGCCACACTATTGTGCCTCCACTTTATATTGCACCACATTACATTACCACCGTTCATATTATGTAATATTATAATCCCCTCCAGTTCATTTTATACCACATTACAATGAGCAGGTCAAGGGGCATACCTAGATATTTTGCAGGCCCCAAGGCAAACGTTTGTAAAGGCCCCTATGTACTACCCATTGGTGAAAAATGTTTATAAGACACGTAACTTTGGTTAGGAAGGTGGGCCCCTCTCAGCTCAGGGTCCCATAGCAGCTGCACTCCCTGCACCTATGGTACCTACGCCCTTGCCCCCTCCAGAAATCCTGTGTTTGCCCCTGCATGTTCATTACTGTAAAATGGGTGACTGTTATCTGGATGGTCACATGGTGGCATTAAAGCTGCACTAATAGACAATAAATGATGGAAAAAAGAAAATGCTTATAGATACAAAAACAGATTATATTAATAGATGTGATGATAGATAGATAGATAGATAGATAGATAGATAGATAGATAGGATAGATAGGATAGATAGGATAGATAGATAGGATAGATATGATAAGACAGACAGACACGGGATATTAATTGTCCATATTCACAGTGATAGTTTTTATCCATGCATGCACTACAGATAAGACAACAAGCTATATATGTATTATTTCACCTCCAAGCTGCTGGTAAATCCATAAATTGCAGCTCCTTAATGCATTTTCCTGCCTTTTGTGTTCTGAGGACACAAAAGGCGGGGAAACACTTAACGGTCATGTGCATAAAAAAAGCAATTAATTCCAACACCGCAGTGATTACATTTATGTTATAGAATATACTTGACAAAGGAAAAGTAGAAGAAGCTGGTTGTGCTCAAATTTTCCTCTTGTCTTTTTAGAAAGTTTGATAGATCTCCACCCTAAATCTATTAAACACTGCATAAAAATAAACCCTTACACCTTCCATTATTGGGAAAATCACTTTATAGTGACAGTACAGGAAAATTGGTGTTCAGCAATTGTTGTACATCAGAATAATATAGATATAAATAATTACAGTCACTGCTGTTAATCAGGAATTTCCTGTATGATGGGATTAGAAGATTGACAGTGTAGTACATTGTCAATCTTCTGATCCCATCATACAGGAAATTCCTGATTCTTCTGTCATGGCAAACAAAGAAAACGAGCAACTGCCTTTATCCGCCCATTACCAGTATTCTCATGTCAACTTGGGTATACTGGAAAAGAATGAAAAATGAAGATGAACATGAATCTCTGTCTCATGTGCACCCGCTCAGTAAGGCTCATTTACAAACATTGCATTTATCTTAAACAAAACTGCAGGGACACAACTCAGTAATTACCTTTTACCTAGTTTGAGCTAATCAATGAAAGCAAGTAACTTCTATGGTTTAGTGTAAATACTGCACCTTAGGGCAATGT